>NW_028327180.1:41339604-41642634 GCF_987537825.1 Furipterus horrens | reverse complement strand
GCTTCTCAGCAGAGCAGCTTCTTGTCTACAATAGATCCACTGGGCCTGGGACTGAGAAGTTTTGTGGATATGAGTGGCAAATTCTTTTATTCTGAATTCTTACTCTTGAATCTCTCAAACAGTCTTGTTCTTTCATTCAGTCCTTAAGGATTTATGGTTCTCTCCTAGTTTTTAACACACATTTAAGCAACTAACCTCCCAGTCATTTCTTTGATGACCTTTTTGCCCCATCTGTTGTCCAAAAATTATGTCCTCATCTTCTTTCTTACCTTCAGACTAGTGAATCTTAAACTTGGATTTGAAGCATTTACTACATCTTTGTCTCAAATGCTGGCCTAGAGTGCTTAAAGTACTGATTGTTCCCCTTAATTTATTTCTATGTGTTTGACTGTGAATTTGTGTTGTTTGTGTGTGTGTGTCACGAACAGTGGGTTTGTTTGTTTTTTTTTACTGGATAAAGCATGATTAAAATACATACCAAATTATAGTTGATGTGATATTGCTTATTATATAGTAACCCTGTTCTAACTGTTCTCTATTATTGTACATAATCTTCCGAGTAGGAAAATTTACTATCCCCATTTCAAAGGTGATGAAAATGAGACCCTAAGAAGGCTAAAAACAAAACAAAATAAAATTTCCCCGGAGTTCTAGAGGGATGAGTGACCAAGTGGCAGAAGCAGGATACAAACCTTGAACTCTAACCCTGAGCCCATAGTCTTACCTAACAGTCCTCACTGTTTTTCACATGGATTCTGAGGTTGTGTACATCTCTGTGGTAGGTTTTTCTGCTGCCCAACAATGTGTCTGATTATCCTCTCCTATTGCACACCCAAGAGAGCTGCATTTCCCTTCTCCTTGAGGTAAAGGTGGCAATATCTTCTTATCTGTCCAATAAAATATGAGTGGAACTGATGCATTCATTCTAGGCTGGTATATTTAAGAGCTGGTAAATTATTCTTTATATTCACTCTGCCTTTGATATGGTTATTGTGGAATAAGGCATCACAATATCAAAATAGTCTAGAAAGCTGGCAATACATGTAGGATTTCCCTGGGTATTTACTCAAGTCCATATATAAATAATTCTTAAATATAAAATCTCATAAATTCTGTTAGTGCCACAAATTTATAATCTCCTCTCAATGTGATATGAGATATCTGTGATATGACATGATAATCATGACCAGAATGATTTGAGGGAGTTCCTCCAGTAGCCCATTGCTACTTCATTTACCCAGAATTTGCTAGGGTTTTCTTTTTTTTTCTTTTTTGGAAGGTCTATTCCTATCTATTTTTTGGTGTCCTCAGCATCTCAACATCTTAATCCTCTCTCATGTCCAGCTTTAATAGTTCAATCAAATAGCCAAATATCTCAAGGCTTTATGTATCAGCCAGTAATGGTCATGCGTTCAGTGACCAGGACAGGTCAGATTTTCACCAGGTTACCTTGTTCACAGGAAAAATTAATATTCAAGAAAGGTTTTTTATATGGTTTAGTGCAGTATATGTAGTATAATTATGTCTCTGTCTATATATACCTACTTACCTATCTATCTACTTACCTAGCTACCTACCTATCTGTCATGTAAAATTTTCCAAAGCTGAGAGAATGGAGAAAGAGGCTGACAACTCCATCATTACATTAACAGTTTATTAAGGGAATTTATATATTGTTATATTTTAAAATACTTGTACTTTCAGAGATGAAAAGGGGACCTTTGGTTTTGTTTCTTGTCACTGTTATTTTTAGTCAGATTGCATAATGTTTAATAGTTGAACTATGGAATGTTCACTTAAAGGAGTCACAAGTCAAAATACCAATTTTGTATACTACCAGGTATGTGACCTTAGGCAAGTCACCTGACCTCCCTGGACCTCAGAACCCTCAGGGATTAGAGTCAGGATGACTCCACTAGGTAAGTCATCCAGAGTAGCAGAGATATTATTCAAGGGTGAGGGGAATTGAGAATGGATGGTAGAGGAGAAAGACACTTGAGTATTAGTTGTGGCTTTGAGTTTACCTACAGTAAGAGAAGCTATAGTTCTTCCCACTGATCCTCCTCTTTATAGTGTATCTCACACCCCTAAAACACCTGTTGAAACCATGGAAGAGCTTCTCCCAAAACTTACACAGAAAGTTGATCCAAGTAAAGGCAAAAAAATAATAATAATGTTAAAATAAACAAGTGAGCCCACATCAAATAAAAAAGTTCTGCACAGCAAAGGGAACCATCAACAAAATAGAAAAGCAACCTACCAAATGGGAGAAAATATTTACAACTCACATATCTGAGAAGGCAGTAATGTCTCTGACATTGCTCCTAGTAATATTGTTTCTGATACATCTCCTTAAAAACAAATGAAACTATATCCAACTAAAGAGTTTTTGCACATTAAAGGAATCCAGCAACAAAATGCAAAAACCTACATATTGAGATATTCACCAATGATATGCCTAATAAGAGGTTAACATCCAAAATTTATAAAGAACTTATACAGCTTAACACACACATACACACACATGGCACACACACACACAATCAGTCCAAATTAAATAATGGATAGAGTACCTAAAACATTTCTCCAAAGAGGACATATAGGTGATCAGTAGACATGAAAAGATGCTCAATATTGCTCATCATCAGAGAAATGCACATTGAAACCACAATGAGATATCACCTCACATTTGTCAGAATGTCCATTATCAATAATCAACAAACAACAGGTGTTGCCGAGAATGCGATGTAAAGGGAATCTTCATGCACTATCGATAGGAATGCAAATTATTGAAGCCACTATGGAAAACAGTATGGAATTTTCTCAAAAAATTGAAAATAAAACTACCTTATAACCTAACAATTCCATTTCTGCATATTTACATGAAGAAATCTAAAATACTAATTCAAAAAGATATATGCACCCCTATGTTCATTGCAGCATTATTTACAATAGTTAAGATATAAAAGCAACCTAAGTGACCATCAATGATTGGAGATATACACACATATGTATGTGCATATGTGTGTGTGTGTGTGTGTATGGAATATTACTCAGCCATAAAAAAAGATTGAAACCTTACCATTTACAATAACATGCATGGGTCTAGATGGTATTAAGCTAAGTGAAATAAGTCAGTCAGAGAAAGACAAATACAATATGATTTCACTTACATGTGGAATCTAAAAAACAAAATAAAGCAATAAAAAAAGCAGGAATAAACTTACAGATACAGAGGACAGACTGATGGTTGCCAGATGGGAGGGAGTTTGGGGGAGCTGGGTGAAAGAGGTGAAGGGATTAAGAAGTACAAATTGGTAATTACAAAATAGTCACATGGATGTAAAGAACAGCATAAGGATTATTGTTAATAATATTGTAGTAACTCTGTATGGTGCCAGTTTGGTGCTAGTCCATTCAGAGGGAACACTTCATAAATTATGTAAATGTCTAACCACTATGCTGTACGACTGAAACTAATATAAAATAATATTTAATGTTAATTGTAATGGCAATATAAAAAAGAATTTTAAAAGATCTCATGAGGCTAAAAAACATTGACTCAAATGCCGCTGGGGATGGACTGTGGAGAACGCCCTGCTCATGGCGCAGATCCTCCTTCAGAATAAGGGCTTATTCTCCAGGTGCAGGGAGTGCAGCCATCCGGCAGCCCTCAGCCCTCTTTGCAAACAGCCCTCAGCTACAGGGAGCTGGCTCATCCAGGAAACACCACTCGGATCTTTTCCTGTGAGGAGCAAAACTGGCCAAAGACATTTGCCATGGTCACACAATGACACTGATGACCAGGGTCAGTTACCCCTGCCAGAATGGAGACTCCTCTTCTTGGCATGAAGGACGCGAAGGGGCAGGCAGAGCTTGAAGTTCAGTGGGACTTTTGCCATGTGTCTGGAAGTGTATCTCTTCAGGAGGCAAGGCCTCTGAACCTGCAGAGGCCAGAGTTGTGCAGATCTGCAGCACAAACTTGCCAAGTGGCTCAGTGGAAGTGTCATTGGAGGGGGCCACTTCTACTTGCAATCCTTAATTTATGGACCCACATGTGCTATAAATCAAAGATACAGAACACAATAATTGTCAGTGACTTAGAGTGTATACTGTGTCCTGTGGATTATGTAATCAGCACTTCCTGTGTATTCAAGGGTCTGCACTAAATTGGTCACTCTCTTTTACACTAAACCTATTCCTATCTTCCATTAAAATTTTTCTTAAACCCTTTCATGTTCCATACTCTTTTTTAATATATATTATTTTATCTTATTGTTGTTCAATTATAGTTGTCCCAATTTTTCCCTCATTGCTCTACCCTGCCCCACCACCTGCTCCCACAATCAATCCCCACCCTGTTGTCCATGCCCATGGGTCCTTTATACTTGCTCCTTGACTAGACCTTTCCCCTTCTCTACTCCATTACTGCCTTCCCTCTCCCGTCTGGTTGCTGTCTGTTTGTTCCTTATTTCCATGTCTCTGGTTCTGTTTTGCACTTTTGTTTGTTTTGTTCATTAGGTTCCTCTTATAGGTGTGATCATATGGTATTTGTCTTTCACCACCTGGCTTATTTCACTTAGCATATTACTCTCCATTCCATCTATGGTGCTGCAAAGGGTAGGATTTCCTTCTTTCTTTCTGCTGCATAGTATTCCATTGTGTCTCTTTACACAATGCTTTACCCTTTCCTCCCATCCCCCCACATGCATTGAGGTGGCTTTTATTTGTCATCTATGTTCCCCACGACCCATTCTTCAAGCCACTCTACCTGGATTATTTCTGTCTCTGCCCCTCTATTTGGAGAAAATAAATGGAGCCCTCATTAATATCAACAGGGGATCCACGTCACCAGCAAATATAAAAAAAAGTTTCAGTCCCCATTTGGTTAGTCCTTTCAGCAGAACCAAACTATTTAACCATTTTGCTTTTCTTCTGAAAGGACTTCTTTGCCTCCGCAATGCTGTGGACACCAAGTAATTCATGAAATGCAAAAACTCTTCAAGGGAAGGACATCACAGAGAATTGCTTTCTGGCTTTGGTTCTGGAGGAAATTACACATTCCTTAGGGATACTTCATCACTTTTAAGTCAAACCAAAGAAAGAAGTGTTTCTCTTTGGAGGAAATAAATTTATCTCCACTCCCCTACCCCCCGCTCCTTGATGTAACTTATACAGGCACAAACTAAACAAATTTTTTTATTCCTTTATCTTTACATCCCATGGGACCTGAATAGTTTGGAGAGTGATAAGACAATGGAACAATTTATTTAATGAGGAGCCCTGAGAATTCAACCCTAGAGATGCTGGCAACTTGAAACTGTTCTTTTTTGCCCCTTTTCTTAATTCTCTGATCCCAGCTAAATACAAACTCAGTTGGGCTTCCTAGGCACAGACCTCGGAGATCGGAAAGCTTCAGCGATATCCTTCAGAGAGAGAGTCACTGTACTCCAGTGAGGGCTGGCAGAACGAAAAAGGAAATGAGACGACCTCTGGAACAAATAGACTGAGTCAGTCCTGTAGTACATGGCTTACAAAAATGAAGTTCCTGACTTTTGAATGTACTTTAGTTTCCACTGAAACTTGTCTTTTGCAGCTTATGTTCTCTTTCCTTCTCTCTTTTTGCAATCTAGAGCCTCTCTATTGTAAGAACTCTTTTCCAGAGACTCTCCGCTCTGCAGTCTACTATGCATGAGGTATTGTCTATTTTGTTCCTAATGTGATTGTCTCTTTATTATATTCCCTATTTTGCAGCAGATTTGACTCATTGATAGAACTTAATAGCTTTATGTTGATGTGATTGTTGTTTCACCTTAGTGTCCACAATATTATCTACAAATAATATAGTTATTTCTGACGTTCAGTACTCAGACTAATTTACTTTCCTCACCTTGCCAGTCTCTTTAAATGTTCAGCATAATATCAAGTGATTGAAGTTGGAGTTGACTGTGTGGGTCTCTTCATTAATTTAACACAAATATTTTAGTGAGTTAATGCAGAATATTCTGTTGTCTGTAGCTTTAAAACAACTGTTCCTTATTGAATTAGGAAATTGCCATTGGTTTCCTCATTTAGCAAGAAGAAACCAATGAAGTTGAAGATTTCTTTTTTGTGTTATAGTTGACACTTTTGGTCTCAATCTTTATTATACATTTGATATTTGTGTATGTTTAGCAACTACTATGTGCTAGGCACCAAATAAGTCTCTGGAATGACAATGGTGAACAAAAACAGTTATAACTTCTAACCCACAAGTGAACATAAAACTACCAACATGAGAGTACTTTAAGGAATATTACAGGATGCTCAGACTGTGGGCCTCACACTCTCTGTCCCTCCTGGTGCCAATTATCTGTTTTCTATCTCACTGGTCTCTGAAATCCCTTCTGCTCCCATCCTCACTGACCCATGTGCAACTGGAAATTCTGTTCTCTTAGCCCTAAATGTTTGACCTTTTAAAATTTCTACTAATTCACAGTTACCCATCCTTCCCCTCACAGCTCAAACATTCATATTTCAGAGAAGCCTTTTTGACTCACCTTTCAAGACCAAATGGAGCCTCAATGATTTTTTTCTCTCCTTAATTAATTAGCATTCTCTAGAAATCACTAATAGTGAAACATTTTTTATCATTGAGAATGTAAATATTTATTTCCTTTCTTTTTTAAAATTATATTTGTTGGGCTAACATTGGTCAATAACATTGTATAAGTTTTAGGTGTACAAATTTATAATACATTGCCTGTATATTGCATTGTGTGCTCACCACCCAAAGTCTAGTCTCCTTCCATTACCGTATATTTGACCCCTTTTACTTTCTCTATCCTTCCCCCAACCTTCTTCCCCTCTGATAACCACCACACTGTTGTCTATGTCTGAGAGTTTGTTTTGTTTGTTCATTTGTTGATTGCTGTTTTATATCCCACCTGACTTAGTTCACGTAGCATGATTACTCTCAAGATCCATCCATTTTGTCACAAATGGCAGTATTTCGTCTTTTTTATGACTGAACAGTATTCCATAGTATATATGTATCACATCTTTATCCAACCATCTGTCAAAGGACACTTAGATTGTTTCCATGTCTTGGTTATTCTGAATAATGCTGCAATAAACATAAAGGTACATACATATATCTTTATGAATAAGGGTTTTCAATATCAGGAAGATACCCAGAAGAGGGATTGATGGGTGATATAGTAACTCTATTCTTAATATTTTGAGGAACTTCCATACTATTTCCCATAGAGGCTGTACCAATTTTCATTCCCTCAAGGGTTTTCTTTTCTTTACATCCTCTCCAACACTTATTTCTTGCCTTATTGATAATAGCCATTCCAACAGGTGTGAAATGGTATCTCATTGTGGTTTTGATTTGCATTTCTCTTATAGCTAGGGAAGTTGAGCATCTTTTCATGTGTCTATTAGCCATCTGTATGTCTTCTTGGGAAAAGTGTTGAGGTCTTCTGCCCATTTTTTAATTGAACTGTTTTTGTTGTTGTTCAGTTATATGAGTTCTTTATATATTTTGGATATTAGCCCCTTATTGAAGGTATTTTTTTGCAAATATCTTCCCCTATTAAGCTGGTTGCTTTTTTATTTTCAGATCTTAAATTTGCCTTTCAACTTTTAGGATGAGTTCATGTATAGACACTTTGAATATTTTAAAATAAGATCTATTAATTTCTTTTCAGTTCATGCCACTGATTTTAGTACCACACATCTCCCCTTGAGAGCATGCTTACATGAGCACATGCACTCACACATGCTTTGTATTTTATTTTACTGCTAGTGGGCTTTTGTTCCCCCTTCCTCCCTATTATCTATGAGTCCATGAGTCCATATGCATTTTCCCTTCTCTTGGAAGAATCTACTTGGCAAGAAGTCTCTGAAAGAGGGAGCCATAAGGATCTTCATTAATTAGAAGTGCTGCATAGTGATTATATATATATATATAACAGACCTGTTGTGTTTATAATGTTGGCTGCCCTAGTTTAAGAGGAATACTAAAAATGACAGTTGTGCAAGACATATTTGTTGTGATAGTAAGAACAGAAGTTCACTTTTGTCAAGTATTCACTGTATGTCACAGGAACTAAACTACAAAAATTATACACATTGTCTCATTTAATGACTCATCTGTCCTACAATGTAGGGAATAAGTTACTACTGCCATTGTGGAGGTGAAGTTTCTGCTGCTAAGAGAGATTACAGTAGTCTCTTTCTATATCGTGATTCACTTACCACAGCCTCACTGTATCACGGGTTTTTAAAACATATTATATTTAATTATTTATTGCAGATTTTTCACTGTATCGTGGGATTTTGCAGTACTGTATACGTATGTTGTTAAAGTTGCATAGGTTTAAGAGTGTAGAATAACTGTAAGGTTCCTACTTCACGGGAGGGTCTGGAATGTAATACCCAGGATAAGTGAGGGAATACTGTACATAACTTTGTCAAGATCACAGAGATGTAAAATGGTAGAGCAAATTCTTTCCAGGAAGTCTAACACAAGATCTTATTTTCTAAATCACAGCTCTAAACTGTCCTTTGCAAGAGTTATATATCAAAAATAATTGTAATGAAAAAGGATAGATTAATGGTCATAATAATAGCTCTGATTTATTGAGATCTTACTGTGATTATAGGCATTTTTAGGCCTCACAGAGATGGTAATAGCAATAAGCACATTTCTAGAAAGAAACACAAGAAGGCACATGGAGAGTTAACTGTGGCATTAATGTAAAGCACCAGGTCATGGAATTAAGTTTGTCTGAGTTGAAAATACATATTTTAATCGCTATTATGAAATCAAAGAAGTATGGAGATTATCAGTTATTTTTGGAAAGCTCATATGAAAGAAGAAATTGGTTTATGTCTGTAGATTCAGATAAGAGTAAAAGGTAAAAAGAGAGAGCAAGATTTCTGCTAAATTAAAGAAAGCCTGAGTAATTACATGATTTAAAATAAAACTGGGCTACCACTTTTATAAGTGAATCACTGACATTGGAATGACTACTAGATCATGGAAGATGTCCATGCAAAAGTGGACTCAAAGGTGATGACTAGCTGATCTGCCAGTTGGCTGTTCATTGAACGTTGCTTTTGCCTCCTTCTCCAGCAGACACACCAGCAGCATGGAAGCAGAAAACCACACAGAAGCATCAGAATTCCTCCTCCTGGGTCTCTCCAAGAATCCTGATCTACAGCCCTTCCTCTTTGGCATGTTACTGTCCATGTACCTGGTCACTGTGCTTGGGAACCTGCTCATCATCCTGGCCATCAGCTCAGACTCTCACCTCCACACCCCCATGTACTTCTTTCTCTCTAACCTTTTCTTGGTAGACATCTGTTTCACCTCCACCACCATCCCGAAGATGCTGGTGAACATCCAGGCACAGAGAAAAGACATCTCCTATATCAGTTGTCTCATTCAGGTGTATTTTTTCATGGTTTTTATATGTATGGACAATTTGCTCCTAACTGTGATGGCCTATGACCGGTATGTGGCCATCTGCCACCCCCTGCACTACATGGTCATCATGAACCCACGCCTGTGTGGCCTGCTGGTTCTGTTGTGTTGGTTCATCATATTCTGGGTCTCCCTGGTTCACATTCTGCTGATGAGGCGGCTGACCTTCTGTGCGGGAACTGAAATCCCACACTTCTTCTGTGAACAGGCTCAGATTCTCAAGGTAGCCTGCTCAGATACCCTTGTTAATCACATCTTCTTTTACTTGACGATTGCCCTACTGGGTGTGATTCCTCTCACTGGAATTCTCTATTCTTACTCTCAGATTGTCTACTCTTTAATGAAAATGTCCTCTGCAGGGGGGAAATATAAAGCATTTTCCACCTGTGGGTCTCACCTCTGTGTGGTCTCCTTGTTCTATGGGACAGGGCTGGGCGTCTATCTCAATTCTTCTCAGTCCCATTCTTCCCTACAAAACTCAGTGGCCTCAATGATGTACACCGTGGTCACTCCCATGCTGAACCCCTTCATCTACAGCCTGAGGAACAAGGATGTGAAGGGGGCCCTGAGAAGGCTCCTCAACTTGGCAGCACCTTATCTGTGATGGGTCACTGGACCCAGAATCGAGTGTACCTTGTGGGCCCCAAAGGAAAATGTTGCAAATTTAAATATTCTGGTTCTTATCTCTCTCAAAAGACATTATTGATGTCTTCTATTTCCAAAGCACATAGGATTTCACTTTGGTTTTGTATCAATTTCTTCTCAGAAATTCCTTTTTGACTAACTATAACTTTAAAGCACTTGTCATTATCAAGTGCTGACATAGTTTTGCAAAACGTTGTCCTCCTGCATTGCTGACCTTCACCTTCATTTGGTTGTGTGCTTCTCTTTTCCAGAAGAAATGGACTGAAATCACACAGTAATCAGAACAAAGTGCTTATAATATCAGGACTCTACATGTTCTTCACATGAATGACTTAATTTCATCTTAAAAATATTTCTTTGAGATATTTTCTCTCATTCAGGTGCTCCTATGTTGGGTGTATAAATGTTTTCAAAGGTTATATCCTCTTGTGAGACTGTTCTGTTTATCATTATGTAGTGTCTTTCTTTGTTTGATACTGTAGCCTTTGTTTAAGGCGCCAAATAAGGGTCACTGGGCTTTCCCAGGATTTGTTGTTCAATGTCCTAGAACAGTCTTTCCTCAAACATCTGATCCCTTGGCTTGCTTTTAAAAGTGGATTCTCAGGATCCATCAATTCAATGTCAAGGTATATCCCCCAAAGAATTACAAGTAGAAACTCAAATAGATTCTTGACCAGGTTTCATCGGAGCAATAGCCAAAATATGGAAACAGTCCAAGTGTTCATCAACAGATGAATGGATAAACAAAACAATGTGTATGCAAAGGAACACTATGCAGCCTCTTTGAAGGAATGAAATTCTGATGCATGTGATGAAACATTATACTAAGAGTGATGAGCCAGACACAAAACAATAAGTGTTGTATGAGTACACTTATTGAAGGTACTTAAAATAAGCAAAATCACTGAGACTGAAAGTAGAGTAGAAGTTTCCAGGGGATGGGGAAGGGAATAATGGGAGATGTTGTGGAATGGGTATAGAGCATCTGTTTGGGATGATGAGAAAGGTCTGAAAATGAATAGTGGTTGTGGTTCCATGATATTGTGAATATACTTAATGCCACAAAACTGTACTTTTAAAAATGCTTAAAATTGCATCTATATGTGTGTGTGTGTGTGTATATAAAAATATATATATCCATTAAAATAAAAATAAAATAAAGAAAATTATTGCAATTTTCTTTTAAATGTAGATTTTCAGGCTCTCCCACTAGAGATGTTGACTAGATGAGCCTAGGACAAGTATAAGTGTGGGAAGATGTATATGAATAAAAGCCGCAGTTGATAGTTTTGAAAAAGTTAAAATTATGAAACATTGCCTCAGGGCAGTGGGTCTCCATAGACTGTCAAAGGGGCCAGCAGAACTTAAAATGTGTGAAATTCTAAATTATCAGATCCAAACTCAGGTCTACATAGGCAGAAAGTGGGGAATGGAACTCTGAAACCTGTTCTAACACATCCTTGAGGACATCTTGGTGCACACTCAAGTTTGAGAACCATTCCCTTAGTGAAACCTGGGACTCTTTGCTTCACAGTCATTGATCCAATGAGGAAACTACAAGTCAGGAAATGATAACTTTGTTCCTGAGAGGAGACCCAAGGAAGACTAGAGTGCTTCTTCCCAGAGGAAAGGGATCCAGGAGAAAAAAATCATAGTTGGTTCCATTGTTAGTCTCCCAGAGATAAGGAATTGCAAGACAGAACCTTTCCTTTGTGACCCTGCCCCTGAGGAGTCACCTGACCAGGGAATAAGACTCATTGATCAATTTATCTAACAAATTTCAAAGGAGATTCTGTCCCCAGGGTCCATAACCTATAACATATCAACTTAAAATCACCAAGCCCCTTATGTGCCAGAACCAAGACACACCTGCCTTCTCAGCAGATATAGCCAGCCCTATCCCACATACTGGCTCTGTATCCTCACTGTCACGGAGGGCCTACCTTCTTTTTTCATCATCCACCTTCCATGAAATAACAAGATTCACACTGTCAAGCCTCCAGAGCCCAGTAAGTGTTGTAGGAAATAAGAAAAAGTGGTGGAGTGAATAGGGTATAGACAATTGTTAAACACAGGGCAGGGGACACCCTATGCTGTCTATGGAGAATGAGCTAGACCTCTTCTTTGAAGTTTCCATTGCATGTTGAGATTTTACTTTATTTATATGTTATTTGGTTAGATTGTCGAAGAAAATTATGGAAGTGGGGAGGAAGAAGCTAAAGCCCCAGTGCCCTCTGACCCCATGGCACCTCTGAGAACCACACTCTGTAGGGGTATAGTTATTAGCCTTTGCTGTGCAAACGGATGCCCCAGGCGCTGGTAGAGCTTTAAGTCCTTTACTGTTAAGTCCTGATCTCTTCCTGTTCTTTTCCATTGTTACCTGGCCCAAGAGCTCTGGAGCCTCCATTTCACTCAGCCTCGACAAATCTTCCGTAATGCTTTGCTATCCTCACATATTTGAGAACATCTTCATTTCTCAAACAGGATCTGTCCTTCCCCTCCTTCTGCACCCTTATCCATGGCTCTTATTAGGGACCTTCAAGTGGGAAGCATCTGAGGACCCTGGTATATAGGGCCACAGTATATAAGGACTTTAAATCCACCTTTTATGCCAGACACCAGGGAAAATTGTGATACAACTCATGTCCCTCCTTTGGCTGCAGTTTCTCCACAGACATATTTCGTATCCATTTTTCTTTTCAAGGCCCAAGGGATGTTGTCACCTCTGCAACCTAATTCTTCACCATCCCCATCTCCCACTGTGTGCTTCAGCTAATGGCCAAAAGCACTCTGTCCCATGCTGCTGCTTGCTCATGGCCTTTTCTCCTGCTCTCTTCTCAGCCAGCAAAGCACCTATTCAGTAGTCCACCTGTGTAACCTCTTGCTCAGGGACCTCTTCCCTCAGGAAGTCTTGACTCCATCACTCCAGGCTGCTTTTGGGATTCCTCTCAATATCCCACTCTCCTGACGGCCTTTATCTTACCAGTTAAGTCACTGTATTACAATGACCTGTTTGTGCACCCACCTCTGAAAGGTGGGCTCCCTGAGGATGAAAACCATACCCAATAGCTGACACTTAACCTGTCCCGAGGAAGTCCTTTTTGCTGCGTGGCTTCCAGGACTTCTTCATTAGTTTCTCTCCCTCATTTCCAATATTTTCTCATTGAGTATTTTTCAATGTCTCAATCTTTTTATTTAGCTTGAGGAAGCAATATTTGACAACCCTACACATAAAACCATCTCCTACTGTCATCAAACACATTTACTTCTTAAACCTGGAAGGTTTGCAATGTCTCTGCATCTCTTCCTCAGAGGAAGCAATATGCATCTGAGAATATATTCCAGCTTCATGGGCCACCCGTTCCCTAACCATTCCTCTAAGCAGCAAAGACCATGAAAATTATTTTAATACTGTCCTCCATGGTGCTCATGAAATACACTAAGTCCTCCCTTACTGTCTTCAATAGGTTCTTGGAACTGGGAAATAACATATAACAGAGCATTTTAACCATAAGCTATCTACTATATACAAATAAGTGTAAATTCCTATGGCATTGAATTTAAAAAATGTTAACAACATTGGATAGAACAATGTAACCTTGTTGAATGAAACAGTGTTACTTAAGGACCTGCTGAACTTGTAAGAAGGGAGAAATTGCACCAGGATGTTTGCATATCAGCCCAAAAGGATGAGAGTCAGACATGAGGAGGTGCTTAAAGTTGCCCTGGGAAGATGGAGGGAGGGAGCATTTGTCCAGAGTCTGCCTGTCTGTAGCCCTTTCCTTTCCAGGTCTTGCAGGTCCTAGAACAAGAGGGGGGAAAATGGGTATCTTTATTCACTTTCCTGTTATTGCTCCTGGAAAATGGATCTTCACATGTTTGAGGAGAGAACACAAAGGAGGCAGTGTCTCCTCATACAGGGAAGAAGAGTGTTTAGCAGTTTCACGTGCAAGTAAAAGACTGAGCATATGAATGTTGAGGGACTTCCAGGAAGGGAATTAAAAGATGATGAATGTCCTCATTTATAATCCCAGGGAAATAACTGTGATAACTAATCCTTTGAGAAATTGTTTGTACACTTGTCATTTCCCTCTATAGTCTCTCAGTCATCTTCTGTTTGTGTCTTGGATAATTGGAACAGAAAGTTAGGAATGTAGGTGTAGGTACTTCAGACAAAGGCTGTGAAGAAGCTGTTGCTGGTGCTACTACAGGTAAAAATCCCAGGTGAGATACAAGAACAAGAGAAATAAGCTAAATTGTTGGGACCTGATAAGGGTCAACATTGGGAATGAGTGTTGCCCAGGGTTGAGAAGAGGACATGACTATTTAATGAGCAGCAACTTTATATTCTTTTTCTGTCTCCTTTTTTCTCTTTTCTCCAGCAACATCTTCATTATATCCTCTCTCCATACAGTAACCTCCTTGAGGGTTGGAAGTGCTATAGGTTTTGCAGTAATGGACACCCTGGGACTATATGATGAGCTGCAGGAATGAAATAGCATTGGTTTGTAGGCTCATCCATTTATTAATTCTAACACCAAACCAACATGAAGAGAGTTCCCTTTTCATTAAGACCTCAACTAGTATTGAGAAGTGAGGCAGTTGGGAATTACCTAAGCAGGCGAGAGCCTTTGTTATGTATATACGACAGGTGGGAATGAAGAGAAGAGAGCAGAGAGAGGTTTAGGCAGAGGGAGAGGGACTTGACAAGTTGCAGAGACATTAGGCAGTATGGCCCATCTAGGCAAAGAATAGACTTTTAGAATGATTGTAATTTAGGATAAAAATTGAGAAGTGATGAGAAATAAGGCTGGGGGTCAGAGTGGAGCCACCATACACCAAGGACTCTGGATGTTTTCAGCAGGTGGCACAAAAGCTTCAAAATCTAGGCAGCAGAGTCGATTTCCAATTTGGAAGTCTCACACCAATGGCTGTGTGGAGGAATCAAAGGTGAAACTGGAGGCCAGGAAGGAAGTTCATGTAACAGACTGGTAAGAAATGAAATTGTTCCTTCTTTTCTAATTTAGTTGATGCTGTTACCACACACAGCACACTCCAGGGAATATCCAGAATCTCAGGCATCTCCCACATACTCTCTCCCCTTCTGCTCAATTAAAAAAAAGTCCAGTGCAAGACAGCAAGCCATACTTATTGAAAGTCAAGAGAATTTTTTAAAGCTACCATGCTTTAGAAATGTGTCATGACTATTTTCTTAGAATGTCTTTCAAATGATCAGAAACACCCAAGACTATTGCAAACTTCCCCTGCTTCAATGGGTCAGAACAAAGATATCCATCCAGTCCTAGACAAATTGGATATGATATGGCCATTTTTATCATTCCAGAGACACTCTCAGCTTTGAGAGTTTAATTGAGATATAATTGACATGTAACTTTATATGGGTTTCAGGTGAACAGCATACTGATTCAATATTTGAATGTATTTCAAAATGATCTTCCCAATAAATCTAGTTAACATCTTTCACCACGCATACTTACAGAGATTTTTCTTGTAATGAGAACTTTTAAGGTCTACTCTCTTAGTAACTTTCAAAAATGCAATACAGTATTTACTGTAGTTACCATATCATATATTACATCTGCATGATTTATTTTATAACTGGAAGTTTGTACCTTTTGATCCCCTGCCCTCCCCTGCCACTTTGGTTTTATACCCAAGAAGACTGGCAGTGATGACAGCCAACAGTGGTCTCTTTGTTGTTAGGGGCATTACCGAATAGCAAGTATAGAAAATACTTATAACAAGAAAAAAATAGAACACTGAAGATCATTGTTTAAGTTTATGCTATTCCTTGTCCTGGTTATAGGACCCATTCCTCTGTGTCTGGTTACAGGACCCTAAGCACCTGGGATAAAGGGAGTAGGAAGTAGGTGGGCTGTGAATGAGTGATCCTGTGTTCCCAGCCTCATTCTAAGCCTCACCGTAATGTGCGTGCCAAATCCAACTCTCATCCTTTAGGTTTATATGCTAAAATTCTGCATAATTTCTCTTCTCCCAGTATTTAATGAATAGCATAGACAACATGACTCAAAATTCTCGTTGTGACATTTATATTAGTATATTAGAGTATGAAATAATTTAAGCCTTGATCTCAGATCTTGCCATGGACATTTTAACCAACCCTTAACTTCACAGATAAAAAGTACTTGGTCAAGTGGCATATGTCCAGGAAGCATCTGGCCCTGTTCCTACAATGTGTTGCTGGTCCTTGGTACATTAAGACTTAAGCATTGGTGAATGTGGTTTATTATTTGGTGAAATTTTTCCTTTATCTCTCTTTTTTTCCTTGAAAAGTAAACCTAAATTCTACTGCTCCTTCAATACTCTGTCCAGATATTTGAGATATTAACTCAAATCTTCTCACCTCTAAGACATGATTGTCTGACCTTTTGTTAGTCCCAGAGAAGGCAGATAACTCAGATCAAGTTACTGAATTTCATCAGACTTTGTGTTTCATTTTTGTGTTAGAGTGAGTACAAACCATTTTATCTATAAGGTTCAAAGTTGCTCTTAGCTGTTTAGAAATAATTCTAAACTAGAGATAAAGAAGGTCATGAGTGTCTCAGAGGACAATAAGCAAGGGTTGATCAATAATATGAAATGTTGCATGTAACAAAGAAAATAATATAGAATTCCTAAATTTTATAGTTTAGGCTTTTATTCCCAGTCATTTACTTCAAGACATTTAAAAAGTAGAGATAATCTAGGTCTATCTGGAACCACTCCCAGGTCTGGCTGCCTGCTGCAACAATAGCCAAAGTCATGAGACAGGTGCTGGTGAAAAGGAAAGAGGTTTATTCAAGTGTGACCACATGAGAAGATGTGGGTCTCTAGTCCCAAAGTCAATCTTAACATCTCAGTGCAGACAAAGGTTTTTATAAGGAAAGAGAGGTAAATCAGAACAAAGAGATCGGGGAAGTGTTGTTGACATGCAGACAGTGTCATTGGTGGTCCTGATGTGGATTTTTATGATCAGCGTCGTTGATTGGCCATCTGGTTTTTTTCAGTTGCATTCCTGTGACTGGGAAGTTGGCATTAGCTGGGGCCTTGAGGTAAAGCTGCTCCTTAGATTCACACAGAAACTGAAAGTACTGAACTGTAAAATATACTAAAAAAATGCTTTTAACTTGCAAGCTCTAACTTTCAGAAAAAAATCAGGTTAGAGTAACATGATGGGTTTAACATTTACTAAGATTAATATGAGTAGCTTTATATAAGTATAATGTATTCATTCCCCACTTCATGTCCAGTGTCTATTTCATGCCATGTTTCTTCCTCAATCATCTAGGTGATGTGTCAGCAACATGGAAACCGGAAATCAAACAAGAGTTTCAGATTTTATACTTCTGGGATTTTCCCAAAACTCAGAGCACCAAACCACCTTATTCTGTCTGTTTCTGTTCATATACCTGGTCACCATGCTTGGGAACCTGCTCATCATCCTTGCTGTCAGCTCTGACACCCACCTGCACACCCCCATGTACTTCTTCCTCTCCAACCTGTCCTTGGCTGACATTGGTTTCATCTCTACCACCATCCCAAAGATGCTGGTGAACATTCAAACACAGAGTAAATCCATCACCTATGCAGACTGCATCACACAGGTGTGTTTTTTTAATATTTTTGGAGGTATGGATGCTTTTCTCCTCACAATGATGGCCTATGACCGGTTCGTGGCCATTTGTCACCCCTTATACTACCCAGTCATCATGAATCCCCACCTCTGTGGTCTGCTGGTCCTTGTGTCCTGGTTTATCAGCTTAACACACTCCCTGATCCAGAGTCTGTTGGTGTTGCGGCTGTCTTTCTGTACCAACTGGGTGATTTCACACTTTTACTGTGAACTTGCTCAGGTCCTCATGCTTGCCTGTTCAGACACACTCATCAATCACATCCTGCTCTATATGGTGACTGCCCTTCTTGGCATTGTTCCCTTCTCGGGGATTTTTTTCTCCTATATTCGAATTCTCTCCTCAATCCTGAGACTCCCATCAGCAGATGGGAAATACAAAGCATTTTCTACGTGTGGGTCTCATCTGTCCACAGTTTCTTTATTCTATGGCACAGGCCTTGGTGTATATCTCAGTTCTGATGCACCTTCCCGGAGGGGCATGATAGCCTCGGTGATGTACACTGTGGTCACCCCCATGCTGAACCCCTTCATCTACAGCCTGAGGAACAGGGACATTAAGAGGGCTCTACAAAAAGTTCTTGGGAGAACACTCTGTGTTTAGTAATGGGAATGCTCAGTTTGGTATTTTAAGCTGAAAATGGTAACAACAGTTGGCTAAAGAAATCCTACCTTTTCACCACACTTGAATTTTGCTCGTCATCTATTCTCTGTGACTGGTTACAATGGCTTTTTAAGCACTTTTCTTAACCTTTTGTGGTGACTCCTCTGTCATTCTCAGCTCTACTGTCCTCACACCTTCCTTTATTATGCATTACTTCACCTCACCTTGGATGTCCAGCCCTGCAGGTCAATACCAGCCATTTCAGAAACTGACTTGGAACAGTTGAATAAGAATTATGACATAGCGCAACTTATTGAGAATGATTGTTAGTTCTCACCAAAGTCACTTATTCAACAATATTTATTGAGCATTCTGGTGGGTCATCCTGTTGTAGGTGTCTGGAATACAGCAGTGAATAAAAAGAGCTTTGGCCTTATATAGCTTAAGTCCTGCATCTCAGAGTTTATCATATGGCATGATATGAGGGGAGTCCCCCCAGAAAAACTGGAATTATCTTCTGGAGGGTTGGCTATTTGTAGTGAAGTCTTACCCCACTGGAGGGGTGTTCTAGGAACCCACCAGTGTCAGTGTACCAGCTGGCATTGTTCTGACAGGCTGCGTTCAGCTTCAGCAAAATTTTTAAAAGACTCTTTCAATGCTTTTGCCCATTTTGTGATGGGTGACTTACACTTGCCCGCACCGCGTTCAGTGTTCAGCAGTTTTTGATCTAGAACAGCATGACTCCCATGCCCCACCCTTTCTATTCACACGATCTCACCCTGAGGGACTTTTCTTTGATTCCCTGGATGAAAAAAGTCCTCAAAGGGAAACATTTTGCCCATGTGGAAGAGGTGAAACAAAAAACAGGAGAAGCACTAAATTGCATCAAAATTGACTAGCTCAAAAATGGTTTTGAGAGACTTCCAGCCAAGATGGAGGCCTAGACAGACACACTATGTCTCCCTCCACAACTAAGAAGAAATACAACTACCACAAAACTAGAGACAACCAAAAGTTCCAGAAAACTGAGCTTCATGGAAGTCCAGCAAACAAAGATAAAGAAGAAATGCTCATCCAAACAGGTAGGAGGGGTGGAGCCGGTGCGGAGCCAGGGCAGAGAGGATGCAGTGCAGTGATGGCAGCAGCAGCGTGCTGGCAGAAAGTGCAGTCATACGTTTTAATAAGTCAAAAAGGACACCTGGGGAGCACTGCCAACACCAGATGAGACCACATAGCTCTGAGTTCCAGCACTAGGGAAAATAAAGCCTCATTGCTTCTGACTGTGCAAACCAGTGGGGGTTGGGGTGGAGGCAGAAACTGCTGGCCTCTCAGTGGAGTTCACTTGTTTAAAGAGCCCCCATGGTCCTAGAACATCTGCACACTCACCCACTCTGTGAAAGACATCCAGGGCAACAGCTAGAGAGGTGCCAGTCCCATATGGAAGTGGGAGAAGTGCCTGGAAAAGGGATGAGTGCTGAGCAAGTGGCATTGTTCTCTCTCAGACCCCTCCTCCACATACAGCACCACAACGTGGTGAAACGGGTCGCCCTGTACTGACAAATACCTAAGGCTCTGCCCCTTACAATGTAACAATGTGATAGCTCTACCTAAGACACAGAGGAAAACAACATAGGAGCCTGACAAGATGAGGAGACAGAGAAGTATGGCCCAAAAGAGGGAACAGATAAAGGTTCCAGTGATAAAACTAAGTGATAAGGAGATAGCCAACTTAACAGACACAGAGTTCAAAACACTGGTGATAAAGATGCTCACAGACTTGACAGACATGCTTAAGTATGGCAAATGCATAAGGAAAGAAGTGAAGGCTATGCTAAATTAAAGGAAGGGAAATCCACAAAAAACCAACAGTGAAGAGAAAAAAAACAGGGATCAAATCAATGATTTGGAACATATAGAAGAAAAAAATAGTCAACCAGTACAGAATGAGGAAACACAAATTGAAAAAACTAAGGAGTGGCTTAGGGACCTCTGGGACAATTTTAAATGTGCCAAAATCCAAAGCATAGGGGTGCCAGAAGGAGAAGAGGAAGAGCAAGAAATTGAAAGCTTATGTGAAAAAATAATGAAGGAAAGCTTCCCCAGTTTGGTGAAGGAAACAGATATACAAGTCCAGGAATCACAGAGAGTCCCAAACAAGCTAGACCCGAAGAGTACCACACCAAGACACATCATAATTAAAATGCCAAAGATTCAAGATAGAGAATCTTAAAAGCAGCAAGGGAAGAGCAGAGAGTTACTTACAAAGGTGTGCCTATAGGACTATTATCTACTTCCATCCAAGATGGAGGCTTAGACTGACACTCTCGGTCTCCCTCTACAACTAGAAAGGAATACAACTACCTCAAAACAAAAGAGAACTAGAAATTCCAGAAAATAGAACTACACAGAAGCCCAACGTATAAAGTTATAAACCAGCGGCGCTCATCGGACAGGTAAGAAGAGCAAAAGTGGGTGGTGCTGTTTGCAGTAGCACCAGGGACAGCGGCAGGGAGAGTGATCCTGGCTGCAGTCGAGCCACAGCAGCTACTGACCGACCACAACACTGGGTAAAGCAGCCACCGCATTGCCTCGGACGGTGAGGCCCAGAGGGCGGGAGGACGGAGCCAGGTCTCCCAGCGGAGAATAACGACAGGAATCCATCTTGGACCCCCGCCCCCACACAAAGCGCCACAGCGCCGCGAAATAGGTTGCAGATCGCCACCGGTCGCTGGGTAGCGACGACAAAGGGCCACAACGTGGCGAAAAAGGTTGCAGATCACCGCCGGTCGCGGGGTTGTGATGAGTACACAGGCACTGCCCCCTATAGCTGGCCCAAGAAAGCAAAACTCAAATCTGTCAAAATGAGGCAGACAACTATAGAAATCCCGGTGACACAGCTCACCAGGCAACAGATGAAGAATCTGACAGTTGAACAAATAAGAAACCTGTCAGAGGCTCAGTTTAGAGCCATTGTTATAAGGTGGCTTACAGAATTAACAAAAGATTTGGAAAAAGACGAGAAAGGATTGAAAAACACTTATACTGAAAAGAACAAACACACATATGAGACAAATGGTGAGGAAATAAAATGCAGAGTTCAAATCAACAAACCGGAACATAGAGAAGGAACGAACAGTCAACCAGTGCGGAGAGAGGAAACAGGAAGCAAGGAAAGTGAGAAGAGGATCAGAAACTTCTGGGACAGCTATAAGGGACCGAACATAAGAATTATAGGATTGCCAGAGGGTGAAGAAGAAGAACTAGAAATTGAAAAATTAAGTGAAAATATAATAAAGCAGAACTTTCCAAACTTGGGGAAGAAAATAGACTTAAGGTCCAGGAAGCACAGAGAGTTCCAGAAAAACTGGACCCAGGGAGAACCACTCCAAGACACATTATAATCAAAATGTCAAAAGTCAAAGATAAAGAGATAATCTTAAAAGCAGCAAAAGAGAAGAAAAGAATCATGGACAAAGGGGTCCCAATTAGACTATCAGCTGACTTCTCAAGGGAGACCTTGCAGGCAAGAAGGGACTGGCAAGAAATATTCAAAGTAATGAAAATCCAAAACCTACAACCACGAATACTCTATCCAGCGAAAATGTCATTCAGAATAGAAGGGCAGAGAAAGTGCTTTCAGGACAAAATAAAACTGAAAGAGTTCATCAGATCCAAACCACTGTTATATGAGATGTTAAAGGGACTGGTTTAGAAAAAGGAGGATCAAAGCTATGAACACTAAAATGAAAACTGCAACACAAGAACCAACAACAGAAGCTAGGGAATTGAAGCAAAGGCAAACTAAATAGGCAACGAGAGTGGAAAAGAACTGTAGGTATGGGGAGCATATTGGGGGGAGGTCAGCAGGGAGGGGGAAGGGGGTAAGAGAGGGAGATGGTACAGGAATTAAGAAGCATAGTAGGAGGGAGTGGAGTAGACAGGAAGATGTTGAGAACTATATGCACAACCAATGGACATGGACTAAGGTGGGGGGGGGGGACAACTGGAGGGAGGGGAGCCACCGGGTGGAGGGGAGCAGAGGGAAGGGAAATTGGGACAACTGTAACAGTATAATCAATAAAACATATTTTTTAAAAAAGACTATTATCTGATTTCTCAAAAGAAACTTGCAGGCAAGAAGGAACTGGCAAGAAGTATTCAATATCATGAAAAGCAAGGCCCCACAACCTAGATTACTCCATCCAGCAAAGCTATCATTTAGAATGGAGGGGCAGATAGAGTGCTTCCCAGACTAGGTGAAGCTAAAGAAGTTCATCATCACCAAGCCATTATTATATGAAGTGTTAAAGGGACTTATTTAAGAAAAAGAAGATCAACACTATGAACATTAACATGACAACAAACTCACAACCATCAACAACAGAATCTAAAAATAAAAATAAAAATAAAATCCAACTAAGCAAGCCAGAGTAGGAAAAGAATCGTAGGTATGGGGAACATTTGGGGGTTACCAGCTGGGAGGGGCAAGAGGGAGAAATGGGGAAACAGTGCAGGGATTAAGAAGCATAATTGGTTGGTACAAAATAGACAGGGGGAAGTTAAGAATAATATAGGAAAGGGTGAAGCCAAAGAACTTATATGCATGATCCATGGACAGGAAATAAGGGGGGTGGGGTTGCTGGAAGGAAGGGGAGTACTGGGTGGAGGAAAGCAAAGGAAAAAAATTTGGACTACTGTAACAACATAATCAGTAAAACATACTTTAAAAAAAAGAAAAAATTGTTTTGAGCAGAAAAAAAGTCTCGATAGGTGTATTGCATCAAAAGGAGAGTAACTTCAGGTAACTGAAGTTTAAACATGTAAGAATAAATACACCAGTTTTTATAAATAAATTCTGTTGTTTTGAGAGAGGTCCACCCTCATATGTTTAACAGAAAATACACTGATGGATAAATTATTTTTTTGGTTATTCGTGAGGTTGAACTTTTCGCTATACGTTTGCTCAGTGCATTTCCAAAATAAGCTACAAAAATGTCTCACTAGAGATAGAAAAACCACCAGACCCAGACTATTTGATTTGATCAGGTATTAATAACTTGTTCAGTCCAGTCTAATTTTGCTGAATTCATTGAGACATAAATATAAGAGTCCTGACAATGAAAAAAATCTAGCTGAAAGGGAGACAGATCTTTAGGTATGGTTCCAGGACAGAGCACTGCATTACAACTTGAAAGCAAGATTGAATCACCGAATTGCCACTCTAGGTATGTGATGCTGAGAGGCTGCAGGTCATACAGAATATGTTAGGACCTGTGGGTCTCCTGAAACATCATGTCCAATTTCATATCTTTTCCACCATAAAGAAATTGGATGTGTTCAGTCATTGGACAGTGGTGTTTCCCAGGGCACTGCGGGTGGGAGGGGATGACATAAATGCTTGAATAGTCATCTCAGTGAAGATGAATCACTGCCCACTCCAGAATGGAAGGAATCCAATGGAGTCGTCTTGACACCAACTGGCCTCCAAAAGGGGGAACCACATGCAATTAACCTCTAGGGTTTGAGTCTGAAAACAGGCTTGGGTTTGGAAGCTGGAAAATGAATCATGATTTTCAACTGTCGTAGCTGACATCGGACTTTTTCTGGCTTGCCCTTGATATTTTGAGTTCTCTAAGTTGAGCAATACCTTTGATATCTCCTCATCTTTGATATGCTGCCCCCACCACAGATCCCTGTGGGTCACAGACCCCAGCTGCCATTCCGGGTTTGTTGCCCAATCATCTGTCTACCTTGCCGCTCATGGTTACTGCTGCCATCTGAGTTTAAAACTTAAGATACTTGTAAACATAATTTAAAGCCTCTGCTTTGGTTAGGAGGTTCACTAAAGGGAACAAATTCAAAAACCCAAGAATTACAAAACTGAAACAACAGTGGAAATTTTGGATATCAATTGACTTAACATTTATCTCAGCTTAGCTTAACTCGAAACAGATTTATTCCTGATTTAGGCCCCTGACCTCTCTTTCCTCACAGCATTTACTTTAGAAAACTTGTCATTGCAAATATTCTTATGACCTTATGAAACGTAGATAAATTTTCTTCCAGCCTCTGGTTAGTTTTACAAGCAAGGAGCGTCTTTCTTAAATCCCTGGGAGTGTTCCCTTTGAAATGTAGTCATCAAGAAGGAGAGCAGCCCTATCTTCCAGCTTCTGGAAGAACCTAAATTCAGTAGGTAGTAATTAGTAAACACATAAGGCCTAATCACATTATCCAATCTCCTGCTAACATCTTCCAGTACTTTTCTATTAGCTCACTCTAGCTTTAAAAATCCTCCTGCCTTAAACTGGACAGGTATATGCAAAAGAATGAAACTAGACCACCTTCTTGCACCACACACAAGACTAAACTCAAAATGGGTTAAATACCTAAATGTAAGATCCAAAGCATAAAACTTCTAGAAAAAACATGATCAGTAAACTCTCTGACATTGCTCTTAGTAATATTTTTTCTGATATATCTCCTCAGGCAATGGAAACAAAAGAAAAAATAAACAAATGGGACCACATCAAACTAAAAAGTTTTTGCACAACAAAGGAAACCAGCAATAAAATGCAAAGAAAACCTACTTATTGGGAGAAGATATTCGCCAATGATATATCTGATAAAAAACTTGTATCCACAATTTATAAAAAATTTATACAACTTAATACCAAAAAAACCCCAAACAAGCCAGCTAAAAAATGGGCTGAGGACCTGAATTTATATTTCTCCAATGGGGACATGCAGATGGTCAATAGATGTGAAAAAATGCTCAACCTCACCAATTATCAGAGAAATATAAATTGAAACCACAATGAGGTATCACCTCACACCTGTCAGAATGGCTATCTATCATCAATAAATCAACAAACAAGTGTTGACCAGGATGTGGGAAAAAGGGGATGCTCATGCACTATTGGTGGGATTGCAAATTGGTGCAGCCACTATGGAGAACAGTCTGGTGATTTCTCAAAAAATTAAAAATAGAACTAGCTTATGACCCAGCAGTTCTGCTTCTGGGTATTTATCCAAAGAAATCAAAAACACTAATTCAAAAAGATATATGCATCCTTATGTTCATTGCAGCATTATTTACAATAGCCAAGATAAGGAAGCAGCCTGAATGCCCATAAATAGACCAATTAGACAAAAGAGAAATGGTACATAATACAGTGGAATATTACTTGGTCATTAAAAAATGGAATCTTACTATTTGTGATGATATGGCTGGACCTAGAGGGTGTTGTGCTAAATGAAAAAAGTCAGTCAGAGAGAGACAAATAGCACATGATTTCACTTATATTTGCAACCTAAAAACAAAATAAATAAACAAGCAAAACAGAAGCAGACTCATAGATACAGAAAACAAACATATTGTGGCCAGGTCATAGTGGGGTTGGGAGCCTGTGTGAAAAAGATAAAGTAATTAACAAGTAAAAATTGGTAGTTATTAAATAGTCATGAGGATATAGCATATAGCATAGGAAATAGTCAATAATATCTAGTAACTATTTATTAAAAATTATGGAGGGGATCACTTCATAAATTATGTAAATGCCTAACCACTATGTTGTACACCTGAAAGTAACATAAAAATAATATTGAACTTCGACTGTAATTAATAATTTTTTTAAAAAACCTGTACCTATCAGCAGTCATTCCCCATTGCCATTGCTCCCATCCCCTGACAACCATTAATCTGCTTTCTGTTTCTATGAATTTGCCTATTCTGAATATTTCACATAAATGGAATCATACAATTTTTTAAATCCTCCTGCCTTTACTTGCAGAGTTCAATCTCTCTCCCTTATTGCAATTATCTTGATTCCTATTGCATAGTCTTAAATGAAGTCTTCCTTGCCTGTTTGACTATGTCTCATGCAATTTCTCTTTGCCATAATCAACAGGTTTTGTAGAAATTTCTTTATAACAAATTTCTACCAAAGCATCTTTTTTTGGCAGTGAAAGTGCCCAGTGTCTTACCTATTTATATCACATTTCACAAAAAACTTTGGATAGGAAGAAGACCAAAACTCACTTCTTGAGGACCTGCATCAGTTCAATTTGGAACAGAATAATTGAGGCAGCCTGGTACAATGATTGTCTTTTATAATACTCAAAACATGTAAGCTCACTCAGAAGGTAATGACAACACAAGAGGAATATGGACATATTGGTGGAGAGAACAACAGAATTTAGATGGGTGGTCAGGCATCTTTAAAGTGCTGATATTTCAATGGAAAGTTCAATAAGAAAGAGGGAGAACATTCTAGACATAGGTAATTAAATTTAATGGTCTTGAGGTTACAAAGAACATGGTCTGTTTGAAGAACTACAAGAAAGCCAGTATGTATAAACAAACTTATCATGCAACAGAATCACCTGCAATGAGTTCCAGCCACAGAGGTTCTGATTCAGCAGGCCTGGAGTACGGCCTGAAATTTAGCATGTATAAACTCCCAGGATAATGCTTATAAATGGATCAGCGACCAGTGAGGGAGTTGGAAAGGGAAAGAAGAGACTAAACAGTGAAAGATTTATAGACCATGGCAAGGAGTTCAAGTTTTATTCTAGAAATAACAGGAAATGATTAGAAGGTTCTAAGCAGAGAAGTCACAAGCTCTGATTACACCTAAAAAAAACCAACCAGGCTACCATGTAAAGGGGGAGAAAGTAAACATTGAGAAGCCTTTTAGGATACTCTTGTAAGAGCAAGATGTTTATATGAGTTGTTTTTGAAAAGTAGGAAATACAAATCACATATCTAAGGCAATGCTGCTAGGATGAATTAATTGCTTTGGTATAAGGAAAAAGGAAAGTAAAATTAAAATGGTAAAATGTGGGGAGTCTGAGTTACCTGAAGAGGGTAGATGCCTCACTGGAAAACTGAGCAGCTATATGCTAGTGAATTTTGACAGTGGAACAAGAAGAGAGTTAAGTAGCATGTCAGCCAGCACGCAGTTAAAACTCCTTCTACTATTTGATGTCACCTGTCTATACATCTCTGTATTCTAATGGAAAAAACAGGGATTGTTCCTCAAGTCTTCAGAAACCTCCTCCTCCCAGGAGCACAGCAATATCCTTAGTATTCAACCCATTCTCAATGCCTCCTGAATCTAAACAACAGAGGAGTCAG
Source organism: Furipterus horrens (assembly GCF_987537825.1). Lineage (NCBI taxonomy): Eukaryota > Metazoa > Chordata > Mammalia > Chiroptera > Furipteridae > Furipterus > Furipterus horrens. The sequence goes on along the minus strand of NW_028327180.1, from coordinate 41,615,123 downwards.
GGGAACCTGGTCAAACTAGTAACAAAAACCAGGGGCAGGTGGTTGCTTCTGATTGGGCCATGGGGCCTCTAGGAATATCAAGAGGAGGACAAAGACCAAACAAATTATTGTTCTTAACTCATATTTTATTTACACTCTAAGGTTTAATAGATTAAACATTTTTGAAGGATAATACTCATGCAGATGCTATATTACCTTACTTTGCACTCCCTTTCTATCAAACATCTCTGAGTTTGGATTTCTAGATTCATTAAGATTTTCTACAGGAATCTCCCTACTGCCCCCATATTTCAATACCTCACCTCCTCTCCTTGAATTTTCCCATCACTGAGCCAAGCATTGAGCTTGCAATTTATACACCATCACTGACTATTTACAGAACTACCTTGGAATTGTCTTAAAATCTTCCCCAAATAACTTTTTAGTGGAGATATCCCAAGTTGACTTCCTTGCAGAGACTCAGAGACAGTGATTAGCACGCAGGATGTTTACCAGGTCACACTCCCAGAATCAACACTTGTGGAAGAGTAGATGTGTGGGAAGGAGTTTGACCTCACTTAAAGAGAGATATGACCTTTGTACTGGGTCTTAGGAGGTAACCTTTAAGACCTTGAAATTTACCTGTGATAGAAGTGATTGGCTATTTGCGATTGACCCCATGGACCATACCTGATAGTTTATGCTAATGAGATGACTGGAGATGGCACTTGGTTATGCCAAAAAGGCCAATGATGTGTATAAAGGGTTGGTGTTTTAACCTGAGGGAATTTCCTCAGTTTGAGTTATTCTACCAAAATTTTTTAAGTATATTTTATTGATTATATTGTTACAATAGTTCCAATTTTTTACCCTTTGCTCCCTCCACCCAGCACCCCCCCTCCCTCAGCAATCCCTACCCCAAGTCCATGCCCATGGGTCGTACATACAAGCTCTCCCACTTCACCCTTTCATATATTCTTCTTCTTTTTTTAAATAAATAAATGATTAATTATTTTAACAATAAAAATAACAATCCCTCCCTCTCAGATATTAAGACCATTTATAATCTTATAAAGGACAATGGGCGAAGGTCTCGAGCTCCTCTAGCTGCTTCAAGCTGGATATGGTCGTTGTCCTACCTACCCTTGGGTCCAGAAATCCCTAATAAGAGTGGGGGTGCAGAGGAGAGGGTGACCTTCCCACATGGGGAAGGATCGTGCAGACTCCAGGTCAGTTGGCTGTCCCCGGACAATGGCGTGTTTGGTTTAACAGGCTGGCATCCTTGTTGTATTCTGGGGGCAACAGATTTGGCAACAGGGTTAAAAGACATCATTCAATCCATAACCACTAGATGACAAAAGGCAGGTATTAATTTTTCAATGTCCCACATTAGGGGAAAAAAAAGGCTTCTTTGGAGGAAGGTGTGCCAGGCACATCTCACCTGTCCAAAACCCTTTTGCCCAATATACTTAGTTTGGGCTGAGGGAAATATTTTAGGTTTCCCCTCTCTCAGACCTCTGGGCCCTTTCTGTCCAAGCCATTAGGATAAAAAAGAGAAACCAGTTTTGTAAAGTGAAGCCCACAGACCACCCCATTCTTCACCAACCCAGCCACTTAGGTCAGCCAAACCGTTGAGTCTCAGGAGGCAGCGCTGCAGACAGGATTAAGTGAGGCCTATACATACAGACAATCACTCAGGTAATGAGATCATTGGCTTATGCCCTTTGAAAACAGAAAACACATGTTAATTTATGTAACATAACCTACAAACAAGTCTCTAAATCTGTAAGACTGTCTTATTGGAAAGACATCCAGTTGCAAAACATTTGACATTCTTCTTGCTTGTAAATTGAACATCTTTGATGATATCACAGACATAGTTTAACTTTCAAATGAAAACGTATTTTAACGGAAAAGAAACTTTAAAGACGGTTAGCTGCACTATATAGTCTGCCACTGATCATTGTGATTTTCCTTGAATAATGATTTTTCTCCCTAAGATTACCTTCCTTGTCATTAAAGGGACTGCATTAAGTTCATTTTTAATTTATCCTATTCATTTGCATAAACACAACAAGAGCATCAAATGATCCCTTATGATCTTTAGTTCTACTTTGCTGGAACTTATGCAAGGAACATTTAGGATGACCTTCAGTCTGCCCTTCAGGGCACAGAAGCTGAGCCACATACCTGGCATTCAGCCTTGCCTGTACACACCTGTCTTTTCCAAGTCCTTCTGGTTTTCCATTGTGCCTTAAGGTCCCTTCTAGCCATCTTTCAGGAAAACAGCCTTCATTCCTTCCCTGGAAAGATTGCTATGGACCGCACAACCAACCACAGTACCAGGCCTTTTATCTCGTGGGCTTTTACTACCTTTGAAAGTCATTCCCAGTTCCTCAGTGCTTTTTGGTAACAACCACAGCCCAAGCATGTCTCGTTTAGGCATGACATTCCAGTCAAAGTCTTGATCAAAAAAAACCTTTATTAACAACTGGTTTTATTAGTTTTATGCAATTTTCTAGCAAATTTTGAATGTGAGGAAGTCCCTGAATTTGTGGCTGCCTGGTCTGAAGTGAGGGTGGCCCTGGGACTCCTGAACTTGTGGCTGGTGTCTGAAGTGAAGGCAGTCCTGCAGGGACTGTTCCCTCACTCTGGTTTTGCAAACTCTTTGTAGCAAGGGAGGGCAGTGGAAAAATCAATCCAAGGTTAAGCCCGTCAAAGGCCTCCTAAAATCACCAGGGAGTTCTGGATCTAGGATGATCCTTTAGAGTTGGGTGCACTGGTGCCAAGGTGCCAAATATCATGGGACGTGGGCAGCTCCAGAAGGATCCATGACCTTGGTTAATGTGGCTCCCAGCAGCTGAGGCAGATCCCTATGGGGCTGATGCTGAAGTCTAAGTGGCACACCCGACATTTGGACCACCATGTCCCTCATTCCTGATAGCAGCAGTCCCCAACCTTTCTGGTACTAAGCACCGACTTCTTGGAAGACAATTTTTCCATGGATGAATGGGGTGGGTGGGAGGGCACAGGAGTCAGAACTCAGGTGGTAATGTGAGCTGCAAAGCTTTGCTTGCCCAACAGCCGCTCACCTCCTGCTGTGCAGCACAGTTTTTAACAGGCTGCAGACTGGCACTGGTCTGTGGCCCAGGCGTAGGGGACCTTTGCTAATAGGACATCTTTTCTTTTATTGTAGTAAAATAACCTAATGTAAAATTTATCGTCTTAACCATTTTAAGTGTCCGGTTCCGTGGGATTAAGTCCATTCACATTGCTGTGCAACATCACCACCATCTCTCTCCAGAGTTCTTTCCATCTTGCAAAAATGAAACTATTTCCCAATTAAACGCTAACTCCCTATTCCCTCTTTCCCCGCCCCTGGCAACCACTGTTCTACTCTATGTCTTTATGAATTTGACTACTTTTGGTGCCTCACATAAGTGAAATTATACATTATTTGTCCTTTCATGTCTGGCTACATAATTGACGAGGAGACGTTAGTGGAATGGGAAAAAGAATTATCAGGAAAATTGGGAACCATACATCCTTGTTTTTCTAGAAAAGTCCTAGTTGATAAGTACTTTTTTTTTTCAAACTCAGTATTAATGCCATCCCATTTCAGTTTCAAAATACCTTGGTTTGGACAAGAAATTAAATAGTTACCTTATTTCTCAAGCATCTGACCACAATCATGAAGGAGCAAAAATGTGGGAAAATTGAGAGAGTATAGAAAGAATAAATAACAAAAAACAGAGAGCTATGAGTTTTTTATAATGATACAAACAAGACAGCTCATGGCCAAGAGTCCTGGGTAATGCATAGGAAAGTGAGAAGGGTATACTGATGTGCTATGAGTAATCCTAGAGGGGCTAGGGTTGAAGTATGGAGTCCCAAACATCTCCCAATTCCAGTACAGCTGTGCTAAGAGGAAAAACTGTGTAGACAGAAAGCAGAGATTCACATGGGCACAAACACAGACCTAGAATTTCTTGTTGTACATGTTTGATTTGGCCGCTTTTTCCAGTCGTGTGAACCAAAAATGATTACATGGGTATTAAAATTAGGATATTCTTCTGATCACCTTCCACAGAGCACTTTTGATGTCTCTGTTCCTCAGGCTGTAGATGAATGGGTTCAGCATGGGGGTGACCACAGTGTACATCACTGAGGCCACTGCGCCCTTCCTCGGGGAAGAGGACACAGCGGAAGTGAGGTACACCCCCAGGCCTGTTCCATAAAACAGGCAAACAACTGAGAGGTGAGAGCCACAGGTGGAGAAGGCTCTATACCTCCCATCTGACGATGGGACTCTCAGAATGGAGGAAATAATTCGAATATAAGAGAAAAGGATCCCTGAGAGTGGAACACCACCAAAGATGGCACCAAAAAAATAGATCAATGTGTTATTGGCGGATGTGTCAGAACAGGCAAGGTTGAGGAGTTGAGAAGCGTCACAAAAGAAATGAGGGATTTCCACATGGGCACAGAAGGCAAGTTGTGACACCATCCAGTAGTGCAGCTGGGAGACCAAAAAACTGATGAAAAATGACAGCAGGACCCACAAGCCACAGAGGCGGAGGTTCATGATGACCAGGTAGTATAGGGGCTGACAAATGGCCACCAACCGGTCATAGGCCATCACGGCCAGAAGAAGACTGTCCAAGCATGCAAACAGAGAAAAAAATGTGACCTGAGTCAGGCAGCCTGCATAGGTGATGGATTTGCTGTATGTCTGTAGGTTCGCCAGCATCTTGGGAACTGTAGTGGTGCTGAAACTGATGTCAGCCAGGGACAAATTGGAGAGGAAGAAGTACATAGGTGTGTGGAGGCAGGAGTCAGAGATGACAGCCAGGATGATGAGCAGGTTCCCAAGCATGGTGCCCAGGTACATGGCCAGGAACAGCCCAAACAGAAGAGGCTGCAGCTCTGGATCATCTGACAGTCCCAGGAGGAAGAATTCTGAGCCACCTGTTCGATTCTGTGGTTCTATGCAGATAGAACACAGTTTGAAAAAGAAGAGTGTTGAATAAATGAAACAAGCATAGAGGTGTCCATTTTTTGGATTCAAGCAATTCGCAAAAAAAGTATTTACACTTGAGCTTGAGGACTATACACTGCCTACACACACACACACACACACACACACACACACACACACACTTAACCTTCAGCAACATTTCTCAGTTGTGAACTCTTTTAGAATTCTTTTTTTATTGATGTCTGATCTATTTACCTGTTCTATATACACCCACTTTAGAGGCACTGGGGTCAAAGAATATCAGAGAAGAAAGGACATTTTGAGATTTAAAAATTCCATCAACAGAGCAAAATATCAGTGTTCTACCATTGAAGGAAAAATACAGAATGTGAAATATTCTTTTCTAAGAAAAAATATCATCTTAACTGAAGGACGTTAAGAACAGTTGAAAGTACTTTATCTCACTCAAATGCAGTATCAGAAATACCCTTATTTTGGAATGTAGTCTAGAAGAGCTATATAAAGCATTTATAATTAGATAGCATTTTATATGGCAATTATCTTTAAGGGTTCTCATCTTTATTTGGTTTTACAGCATCCATCTGTCATGGAGATAAGTGTTCACTTAACTGTGTCGGTTTTCTGGTCAAAGTCCTTCAAACAGAACTAAAATATGGAAACATTAGGCCTTGGGGGATTTCATATATTGAAAAACATGTCTTTGTTAAATGCACAAAAGCATACAGCCCCCTGAACCTAAAGATGCTATTAAATTACAGTGCACCAATCAGCAGATAATAATGAACTTTCATGAATACTCTATACTTATTTTTCTTTTGTGAAAGTTTATTTTCTGTCAGTGATTCACAACCTTAGAGAAACATCTGCGGTTGAGTTAGCACTTCACTGTTTTTGTTCATAGTGGCCAGTGTAAAACTTCTTAAATTTGTCTCTAGCCACAAACATTTGTGAACAGCTGATTTCTCATCAAATCCAACCCTGTAATAAACAGCTGAAAAACTGAGGACCAAAGCCAGGCGTCAAGCCTTAAGCTGGCCTCCTCATGCCAGCTGAAATGCTTTTCAGTCAATTCTTCCTTACAGAGGGATTGCATTTCTCCTCAATTCAGCTCCCTCAAGGCAAATCAGGTCATTTCTCTTGACAGTCAAAACATGATGAATTACTGAAGCATTACATTGTCAAAATATTTTTTCCTTTGTGTGACATCCTAGATTCCTATGGATATAGCTGATCTGATCGTTTCTATTGTGTCGTCGTCGGCAGCCGTCCGTCTCGAGAGACGATGGTGTAGCTTCTTAAGAGTCTATCTGCACCGCCGAGAATGGCTGTGCAGTCCGACTCGGGAGTGACACGGTATCTGTCTCCTCCCGTGTTGAATCGACATCTTGCGATGTCGCTGGAGTGTCCTCTCCAGTGAAGCTGAAGCTACAGAGCCTGGGCAGGGTGATATGGAGGGTCTGCTGTTGCCCATGCAGCAGACCCCCCCTCTCTTCGCAGCTGAAGGGTCCAAGGGAAAGACGGAGTCAATACAGCTTGGCTTCAGGTGCGCCGCAGGAGTTGCCGGTGTTGACTACAACGTCAAACCGCCTTAGGGACTCCGGCTCCGGATTTTCTGTCGGGGTTTACTCCCCTTTCTATTGTGTATACACCACCTATCTTTACATAAACTATATCATAACAAACAATTTTGCATCAAAAATAATGTAACTTGGGAAAAATCAAAAGGGAAAAGGGCAAAGACCAATATTATGAACATTAGTAAAATGAGTATATTAATTGAACTGATCTTATAGGGTTGCTGTAACAAATGAAATGAAATTATAAACATAAAATGGTTAAACAGTGGTTATTGATGCTAGTCGATCATTATAATTACCTATCCATCTTTTAAATTGTAATAAGTGAAATAAGCCAGTCATAGAAAGACAGATACCATATCATTTCACTCATATGTGGAATCTGATGAACAAACTGAACTAACAAGCAAATTAGAGACAGACTCAGATAGAGAGCAGACTGACAGCTCAGGGCAGAGGGTGAATTTAGGGGTGGAGGAATTGAATAAAGAAGAAAAATAGAGAAAGAACTTATGGACTCAGACAACAGTGTGGTGACTGTGGTGGAGGGGAGACAGATGAGTGGAGGTGAAAAAGAGTATAGGAGGGTTAAATGGTAATGGAAAAATACAGTAAACTTAAAAATAATAATAAAAAATTAGTGATGGGATGGCTATAACCTGGAACCAATTAAATCAGAATTTCTATACATAAGTCCTTTGAACATACTATCATAAAGCCAGAGTATAAAGCCATAATGTTATCAATTATTTTCAATACCATTTTTACTCATTGCCCATATTAAAATAGAAATAGTTAATTATACATGCTGTAGAATTTATATTTATTATTGGTAAAATTTGAGAGTTTTCTTTCTATTCCATGCATGGTCTTCCCCTGCATTTCAGTTGTCCAAAGGGAAACACTGTCATGAATCTGGTGGATATGTTTTCCTTTCAATATTTTTGTAATATTAGTAGTGAGTTATTTATTCATAGCAGTTTTCTTGAAAACTTACCTAAGTACTCTCATACTACATATACTGTCCCCTGAATTCTCATTTGCCACAGCATTGCACTTTAAGTCTCTCTGTGAAATACACACATCTATTTCAGCACTTTAAATGATGCATAGTATTTATTACCTGTGGGATAAACTTTATTTTATTCTTCAGTTTTTTATTGTGACAGTGCTAAGAAATTCTTATACCCCTTTCCATATCACACAGGTGAGGATTTTTTAAAGATATAGGCATAAAGATAATTGTTTGAGGTGTAAAAAATTGATATATGTGCAATTTATTAATTACCTATATTTATTTACCCTATAGGAAAAATGAGACAAAACCAGCTACATGCTCTGATTGCCAAGGGATAAAATTAGCACGTTCCCAGAAGTCAGACTAGCAATAGTCTTTTCATGACAGCCACAAGAAAATTTCATAGAAAACCCTAGAATCCATAGCATTCATGCTATAAATGTTCCTGAAAACCACTTGGTCCGTTTTGCTAATTCACAGATGAACTCACCCAATCCCAAGAGAAGGAACTGGTGGCTGAGCCCCTGTTTGCTCATCGGAGACTAAAGCAGGTTTGGAAAGAAACAGTCGTTGTACTGTGGTGGAGAGGACAGGGCCCCAGGGTGGGAATCAGGAGACTGAGTTCCACAGCTTTCAGCCACAAAGTGCGAAGTGTGTGGAGCGCTTTCGGCCTCTCTGTGCTGGTATCTCTTACATAGAAATGGGAGAGTAGCACCCATCTCTGGGAAACATGTGGCACCTAATGGAGGTTTGCCCTCAAAAAATGTTCAGTCATGCTTTTTAAGTCAGATTGCAATAGTGGGCTTGTTGATGAAAAACCACCCCAACAAAGGTTTAATGACATATTATTCATCAGATGGCAGTGAGAGGAAGAGACCTGTCATGTCCCAGGTAATTCGTTCATGGAAAGAGTGGAAGCCCTAAAATGTGTCTCAGTCCACACAGTTAGATGCACTTCCCTTTCTCTTTTCCTCTCTTTTTTTATTTTTATTTTTCATATTTAGGAAAATCTCCACAGTTTTTCTTTATACTTAAGTGCTATAGATTCTATTAAATGAAAAATGATAGGTTTCTTAGAAAACCTGTGACATTGATACATGGAAGCACGGTTTTATCTCCTGTCTAGGCCCACGAAAGATTGCTGGAGAGGATGAAAGGACAGGAGAGAAAGCACTTGGTGTGAGGAAGCAGTATTGCCTGCTCTCTGTTTCTGAGATACAAAGAAGAATCTGTTCAATATTTAACAGAGATTGTTGTTCTTCGCTGCCAAGCAGAGTATAGGTGCCGGGGGGTCAGCAATGAATTAGACTGTTTCCCTCCACATATTCAAAATCTACCTGCATAAGGACAAAAATATCTGAAACTTTCCACATTGGTGCCCTCCCATCTGTTCACCCCAACTCTCCTATTTGTCTTAATGATGAAAGAAAAAATGTTCGTGGCAGTCCCTTCTTCATCCATCATCTCCTCAGTACTCACTGGGCTGTTCTGTGTCTGCTGTAGGACCAAACAGTGAGAATCCACTGCCCCTGCCCTGCTTGGGCAGTAAGGGTTCAGGCTCCATCCTCAGGGCTGGCAGCATGGCTGAGTTCATCATGGGCTTCCCAATGCAGTGATGTGAGATGAGAAGACTCAGATGTGAAGTCCACTGCACTGAGATGGGGAACCTCAAGGCCTGGGGGAGAAGCTGATGATCTAGTCTTGCATGAACTTACGAGCTCAATACACAGAGCTCATAATTAGCCAAATGGGCCTGTGTTATCCCAGTCTCTGAGGACATGCTATTATTAACAGAAAAGGAAAATGGAAGGGATTTTCAAGGGTTTGGGTCCTTCCTCTTCCCAGGAGGAAGTTCCCCTATACTCTTCACTTCTGACTTCCAAGTTGCAGGGATCTTATGTATTCAGACAAGTTTTTTCCATTTACCATAATAGTCTCCAGTTCCAAGCTGGGAAGAGGAGGGCAAAGAGGGAAAAAATTAGGCCAACTGTAATAGAATAAACAAGAATAATTTAAAGATCAATTTAAAAAAATTTAAAAAGCAATGTATGATTTGCATCTCTGCACATTCATAAATTGATCATTAAATGTAGAGATAATTATGTTTTCTATACCAAGAATACGATAAATTTCTATTTTCTCTCTAAGGAGAAACTTCCTCCTTTTTTCTAGTCCTGCTTTGGGGTTTTAGATTTTATGTGTTAATAGATATGGGTTTTGTTGTTGGTGTTGTTTTATTTTGAAAGACAGCCAAAGTTCTAATTTTTCTGTAGAATTTAAGTATGTTGTTACGTTAGACAACCATCTATTGTGATATACCAAACTGACAATTATCTTAAATCCTACAGGGGGTTCCACAGATGTCTGTGTCTACGTGCAGGCTGCAGTCATCTTGTCTTTCTTTATTTTTAATTTATTGGGTGACATTCATTAATAAAGTTATATAGCTGTCAGGTGTCACGATTCTATCATATATCATCTGTATATTGTCTTGCATGTTCACCACCCCAAGTCAAGTCTCCTTCCATCACCATTTATCCCCCCTTGACCGTCTTCTACCTCCCCCAACCCCTCTTTCCCTCTGGTAATCACCATACTGTTGTCTGTGTCTATGAGGTGGTTTGCTTGTTTGTTTGCTTAATTCTTTGCCTTTTTTCACCCAGACCCAAACCCCTTCCCCTCTGACAGCTGTCAGTTTGTTCTCTGTATCTATAAGTCTGTTTCTAGCTTGTTTGTTAGTTTATTTTGTTCATTAGATTCCACTTATAAATAAAATAACATGGTATTTGTTTTTCTCTGACTGACCTATTTCACTTAGCATAATACTCTCCAGGTTAAAAAGAAAAAAAAAAGAAAAAGAAAAAATACTTTCCAGGTCCATCCATGCTGTTGGAAGAGGTAAGATTTTCCTTCTTTTTACAACTGAGTAGCATTTCACTGTGTAAATGTGCCACAACATTTTTATCCACTCATCTACTGATGGGTTCTTGAAATGTTACCACATCTTGGCTATTTAAACAACACTGCAAATAAACAAACAAACAAACAAATAAATAAATAAATAACACTGCAATGAACATTAGGGTGCATATATTCTTTCAAATTAGTGTTTCAAGATTCTTCAGATGTATTTCCAGAAGTGGAATTGCTGGGTCGTAAATAAGGCAGTTTTTTATTTTTAATTTTTTGAGGTAACTCTATCTGCTTCCCACAGTGGTTGCACCAGTCTGCATTCCCACCCACAGTGCATAAGGGTTCCCTTTTCTCCGCATCCTCGCCAGCACTTGTTGATTTATTGATGATGGACATTCTGATAGGTGTGAGGTGGTATCTCATTTGGTTTTAATTTGCATTCCTCTGATGATTAGTGACGTTAAGCATCTTTTGATATGTCTATTGGCCATCTACACATCCTCTTTAGAGAAGTGTCTGTTCAGGTCTTTTGCCCATTTTTTAATTGGATTGCTTGTTTTTTGGTTTGAGTTGGATAAGTTCTCTATGAATGTTGGATATTACCCTATTGTAATGGGCAAAAATGTTCTCCTATTTAGTGGGTTGTCTTTTCATTTTGGTGATTGTCTCCTTTGCTCTGCAAAAGCTTTTTAGTTTGTTGTAGTCCCATTTTTTAATTTTTTTTATTTTGTTTCCCTTGCCAAAGGAGATATATCAGAAAAAATATTACTACTGGAAATATCTGAGATTTTACTGCCTGTGTTTTCTTCTAGGATTTTTATGATTTTTAGTCTAACATTTAAGTCTTTACTACATTTTGAGTTTATGTTTGCGTATGCTGTAAGAAGGTGTTTGTTTCACTTTTTTGCACATATCTAATTTTCCTCACACTATTTATTGGGTAGACTATCTTTACCCCACTGTATGTTCTTCCCTCCTTCATCAATTATTAAGTGATCAAAAAGGTGTGGGTTTATTTCTGGGCTCTCTGTTCTGTTCCATTGATCTATGTGTCTGTATTTATACCAGTACCAGGCTGTTTTGATTATTATAGCCTTGTAGTTTAGTTTGATATCAGGTAGCATGATTCTTTTAACTTTCTCAAGATTGCTGCAGCTACTCAGGGGCCTTCTTGGTGGGGTGGAGTGGGGTTTTCATATAAATTTTTGGCATATTTGTTTTCATTCTGTGAAATATACCACTGGTATCTTGATATGAATTAAGTTGAATCATTGAATGGGGATTGATGAAGAAAGGGGAGAAGGTGGGCATGAGTGGAGGTGGGGAAAAGGGAAAAAGTGGAAAAAACTGTAATAGCATGAAAAAAAATTTTTTTAATGTATTGAATCTATAAATTGCTTTGCATAGTTTGGACATTTTAACAATGTCAATTTTTTTAGCCATGAACATGATATATGCTTCTACTCATTTGTGTCTTCTTCAATTTATTTGTTCAATGTCATAATTTTCTGAGTACAGGTCTTTTAGGTCCTTGGTTAAATTTCAGTTTTTTTCTTGTGATTTAGTTTTAGTTTTATACCATTATGGTTAGTGAAGATGCTTGGTATAATTTCAATCTTTTTAAATTTATTGAGACCTGTTTTGTAGCCTAACATGTGGTCTGTCCTAGAAAACGTCTCATGTGCACTTGAAAATAATGTATATTCGGCTGTTTTGAGGTAAAATGTTCTGAAGATATCAATTAAATCCATCTGATCTAGTGTGTCATTTAAGGCTGCTGTTTCCTTGTTGGTTTTCTATCTGGAAGATCTCTTCACTGATGTCATTGGGATGCTAAAATCCTCTACTATGACTGTATTACTGTCTATCTCTCCTTTTATATCTGTCAAGATTTGCTTTATATATCTAGGTGCTCCTGTGTTGGGTGCATAAATGTATACTATGGCTACATCCTCTTGTTTGATTGCGCCCTTTGTCATTATGTAGTATGTCCTTCTTTGTCTCTTAGCCTTTGTTTTAAAGTCTATTTTTTCTGATATAAGTATTGCTACCCCAGCTTTTTTTTTCTTTTTTTTTCTTAGTTTGTGTGTATCTTTCATCCTGAGGTGGGTCTCTTATAGACAGTATATATGAGTCTTGTTTTCTTATCCACTCAGCTACCCTGTGTCATTTGATTGGTTGCAACATTTAAGTCATTTATATTTAAAGCAATTATTGGTAGGTATATATTTTTTTGCCATTTTATTTTATTCTTTAAATTATGTTCCTCTTCTCCTTCTTCTTCAAAGATCCTTTAACATTCCTTGTAATATTGATTTGGTGGTAATGAACTCCTTTAGCTTTTTCTTCTCTGGGACGCTATTTTTCCTTCAATTTTAAAAGATAGCCTTGGTTGGTAATGTAGTCTTGGTTGTAGGTCCTTGCTTTTTATCACTTTGAATATTTCATGCCAATTTCTTCTGGCCTGAAATGATCTCAGCTCTTGACTAGAAGATTCGATTTCAGCTCACTCATGTGGCTTTGGCAGGATTCAGTTCCTCGTGGATAGTTGGCCATAGACGTCCCCCAGTGTCTTGCCACATGAGCTTCTCCATTGGGCAGATGACCTTACAGCAGCCATCTTCCATCAGCGTGAGCTGGTGGGCATAGAAGATGACTGGTAGCTGAAAACCTGAGTCGATTTAATGTTGGAGTGACAGCTCAATATTTTCTGATATTTTATTCATTGCATGTAAGTCACAAGGTCTAGCCCACGTGGAGATGGTTATATACAAGGCTATGAATACAGGAAGCAGAGTATAGTGGGAGCATCTTAGAAGCTGCCCACCACAAAGGCCTCAATTTCCATCAGGAATTTAGAGCTGAGTACAACAAGGTACTAGAGATGTCTCTGCTTTCCAGAGAGACAGCTCCCAAACTTTCACATTACCATATTCTCAAACAACAACAACAACAACAATGAAAACAAACAAAAACTTTACTTGAGGAGAACTAACACATGAAAGAACTTGATCTGCTTTAGATATTTTGCACACCCACAATGCTGCTTCTGGCCATCATGAAAAGAAGTCTCCCTGGTTTCTCTTACACCAACAGAGTCCTTTCATCCTTGCCAGGAGAAGCCATAGCCATTTCAGAACTAATGCAACACATCTCTCTAGAGCAGCGGTTCTCAACCTGTGGGTCACGACCCCTTTGGGGGTCGAACGACCCTTTCACAGGGGTCGCCTAAGACCATCAGAAAACACATATATAACTACATATTGTTTTTGTGATTAATCACTATGCTTTCGTTATGGTTGGGGGTCACCACAACATGAGGAACTGTATTAAAGGGTCACGGCGTTAGGAAGATTGAGAACCACTGCTCTAGAGGCTTCTGATTGCTCCACTAGTAAGGGCTTATCTCTCTCCAAATATATTTTCTTTATAATCTTTGTATTTTAACTCTTGAAGTCTTTTAAGATGTGATTTTTGGCTTATATAGTAAGAGAAAGTGGGATATGTGGGAAGCATGATTTGTGACAACCAATCTAATCTTTGCAGTCCTCCTGGTTCAGATTTCTCTGTATGAGCAGCTCAGAGATTGATTTCACACTAACTGATATGAAGAAAACTCAATTACTTGACCAATTACGTTGGGTATGGGATAAACTATGCTCATTATGTGTGGGCGTTAGACTTGCCTGGGGTGCTGTTACGAACATCATGCTCTTTTTATTCTCCAATCCAATTAAATCTTCATGTATGGTGATGGAACTCAGACATGAAGATTTTTATTTTTATTTTTTAATTTAATCGTTTTTATTTCTATTACCAATTAGTCCCCTTATATCCCCTCTGCCCAACAATCACCACACTGTCGTCCATGTCCATGAGTCCTTTTTCCTTTTTGCTCAGTCCCTCCAACCCATAATCTCCTTCCACCACTAGCTGTCGTCTGCTCTCCATCCATGAGTCTGCCTCTGTTTTGCTTGTTAGATGACAGTCAGAGAAGGGCAAATATCATGACTTCACTCATATGTGGAATTGAATGAGCATGAAGATTTTTAAAGTTCATCTGATGCTTCCAATAGGAAGCCTAGATTGAGGATCAGTGACACACATTCTCTCACACAACCCATGTTAATAAATTTGTTTAAAGCCAAAGTTTTGTGAAAAAAAAGACACGAACAGTGAAAAGGGTTGAGAATCATATATACATATACTGTACTTACACATTAAAAGGGAGTTGTGAATTTCTACAAGATGCCTGGGTCATAGGTGACAAATACAGAAGATTCTGTAGTGTTAATAGGATTCAATTGTGAGGTGATTTTGACATACTTAGGTCCCCAGAATACTCCCTTAATCACATTAAAAATGTGTCAAAGAAAACCATTTTCAGATATGATAGATTAAGAGGAATGAAAACCATGAACTACAAAAATTGTATAATCAAAGAGATATGTTTGCCAACTCCAGATGTTTGGTTTTGCAGTCATTTCCAATCCCTAGGCAAAAAACAAACAAAAAAGCAACCACAATGGCCCAAGTATTGAGACTAGGCTATTTTGTTGAGGAGCCTCTGCATGGCCCTCATAATGTCCCTATTCCTCAGACTGTAGATGAAGGGGTTGAGCATGGGGGTGACCACAGTGTACACCACCGAGGCCCCTGCACCCTTCCTCGGAGAAAGTGAACCAGTGGAACTGAAGTACACCCCAAGGCCTGTTCCATAAAATAAGCAAACAACGAACAGGTGAGAGCCACAGGTGGAGAAGGCTTTACACCTCCCACCTGACGATGGGACTCTCAGAATGGAGGAAACAATTTTATAGTAAGAGAAAAAGATCCCTGAGACTGGAATACCACCAAAGATGGCACCAATAAAATAGACTAATATTTTATTGGTAGAAGTATCATTACAAGCAAGCTTGAGGAGTTGAGGAGGGTCACAGAAGAAATGAGGAATTTCTATATTTGTGCAAAAGGAAAGCTGTGATATCATCAAGCAGTGCAGTTGGGATTCCAAAAGGCTGATCAAAAAAGACACCAGAACCAGCACTTTACAGAGGCGGGGGTTCATTATGACCAGGTAGTGTAGGGGACGACAAATAGCTACAAACCGATCATAGGCCATCACAGTTAGGAGTACACTGTCCAAACATCCAAAAAATATATAAAAAGACAATTGAATCAGGCAGCCTGCATAGGAAATGACTCTGTTATGAGTTTGAATGTCCAAAATCACCTTTGGAATGGTGGAAGAAGTAAAGCCAATGTCAGCCATGGACAGGATGGAGAGGAAGAAGTACATGGGCATATGGAGGTGGGAGTCAAAGCTGATGGTCAGGATGATGAGCAGGTTCCCCAGCAGAGTCACCAGATACATGGACAGAAACAGGCTGAAAGTTAGAGGCTGCAGTTCTGCATCATCTGAGAGACCCAGGAGGAGGAATTCCAAAGCACCTGTGAGATTCTGTGGTTCCACATAGCAGAAACACCTTTTGGAAAATACATGAGGGTTAGTATAAGGAAAGAGACACATCAGTGTGTTTACATTTTGGATTTAAGCAATTCAAACATAAAGTATTCACACTTAAGGACCATACCCCTTTAGTTATATTTCTCAGTTACAACAAGCATTCTTCTTAGAACTCTTTTCATATTGGAGTTCTCTCCATTAACCTGTTACCACATACACCACTTTGGAAAGAATGGGCTGAAGAAATTAGAGAGGTAAGTATACTTAGAGATTTATAAATCCATAAATACACTAACATATCAGTCCCTTCCTGTGAATGAAAGAAAAGGAATGAAAAATATTCTTCTACTTTAAAGAAAAAAAAAGTTCTTTATTAGTGTCCTTCATTCAAGTACACTAATAATCAGTCAAATGTATTTTATCCAAATGCAGTGTATAGTTCCCTTGATTTGTATTACTTATATATACCCTATAAGAGCTATATAATAAAGTATCTGACTTCATTTTTGTGTGTGTGATGTTTGGCTACTAACAGTTTTTAAGCCACTCCTCTCTCTCTTCCCCTTCTACAACATCTGGGCTAGCTGATAAGAAAACCTTAGTTCTCCAGTTATAAAATAAATGTCATGGGGGTGTAATGTACAGCATAGTGACTACAGTTAATAATACTCAAACCAAAAAGGTTTTGCACGGCAAAAGAAACTATCAACAAAAGAAAAGACAACCCACTGAATGGGAGAATATATTCACCAATATATCTGATACAGGGTTAATATCTGAAATTTACAAAGAACTCATACAACTCAACACCAAAAGAACAAACAATCCAATTTTAAAATGGGCAAAGAACCTGAATAGACACTTCTCCAAAAAGGACATACAGATGGCCCACAGACATATGAGAAGATGCTCAGTGTCACTAGCCATCAGAGAAATGCAAATCAAAACCACAATGAGATACTACCTCACACCTGTCAGAGTGGCTACCATCAATAAATCAACAAGCAACAAGTATTGGTGAGGATGTGGAGAAAAGGAAACTTTAGTGGACTGTTGGTGGAAATACAGATTGGTACAACCACTGTGGAAAACAGTATAGAGGTTTCTCAAAAAAATTAAAAATAGAATGGTCTTATGACCCAGCAATACTACTTCTGGATATATATCCAAAGAAACCCAAAATACTAATTTGAAAGAATATATGCACTTCTGTGTTCATTGCAGCACTATTTACAACAGCCAAGATTTGGAAGCAACCCAAGCACCCATCAATATATGAGTGGGTAAAGAAGCTGTGGTACGTTTACACAATGGAATACTACCCAGCCATAAAAAGTGAAATCTTACCATTTGTGACAGCATGGATGGGCCTGAAGGGTCTTGTGCTAAGTAAAATAAGTCAGATAGAGAAAGCCAAACACCATATGATTACACTTATATATGTAATCTAATGAACAAAATAAACTAACAGACAAAATAGAAACACACTCATAGATACAGAGAACAGACTGACAGTTGACAGAGGGGAGGGGTTAGGAGGCTAGGTGAAAAGGGTAAAAGGATTAAGTACAAATTGGCAGTTACAAAATAGTCACAGAGATGTAAACTACTGCATAGGGAATATAGTCAATAGTATCATGATAACTATGTATGGGGCCAAGTGGGTACTTGAAATACTGCAATGGGGGACCACTGTGTAAAGTACATGATTTTCCAACAACTATGTTGTACATCTGAAACTAACACAGAATAATATTGAATGTAAACTGTAATTGAAAACTAAAAAATGATATAGGAACTAGCTAGAAACAGTTGAGAAGCAGTGGTATGATGGAGGAAAAGGAAGCATATTTTCAAGTAAATGAGAATTTAATATTTATGTATGTGCACATGTTGTTTCTATACTTACCTCCATAAACTTCTTACCTTAGAATAATTCATATTACTGGTTGCATAATTATAGATTAAATATTCAAAATTTTAAGCATTGTTTATAGAAAGGATATAAAGATCCTAGCTTAATTCCAATAGTCTTCTTTGTAAATTAGAATAACATTATTGAGATTTTCTACAATGTTCATGTTATAAAATATATTTTAAAATAAAATTCCATAATAAAATAAAAAATACTATATTGCATATTTGAAACTTCCTAAGAGAATAGGTCTTATAAATTATCACAACAATAAAGAAATTTTGTAACTATGTATGGTGACAGATATTAACTAGACTCACTGTGGTGATCATTTTGCAATATATACAAGTATTGAATCATTCTATTGTATACCTGAAACTAATATGGTGTTACATGCCGATCAGACCTTACTTTTTTGTAGACAAAGGGTTAGTATCCTTAATAAATACAAAAAACTTTTACAAATCAATTAAAAATTAACAAAACATATGGATAGCCATGTCACAAAAGAAGAAGTATAAGTAGACAAAAATATAGAAAAAATCTTCAGCCTAACTCATAAATAACCAAATTAAGTTGAAACAATTTTTCATTTAGCAACTTGACAAAGATTGTTAATACCTGGTATTGACCAAGACACAGAAGAAGAGGTACTCTCAGCCACTAGTGGTAGGGTACAAATTGATTCAACATTTACTCAATTGTATGTTGATCATACCTCACTCTAAGAAAAGGGCTGGGTCCTCCCTTTTTTTGACTACAGGGAAATACCTGCATATGCAAGAACTCTCACTCAACCCCCATCCTAACCACTGTGCTTTTAAAGCCACTTTCCTTGACCTCTCCTGCCATTTCAGACCAGCTTAGAAGGACTGCTCTGCTCTCTACAGACAGGGAGATCTTCATATTAGGATTAAAAGTTTTCATACTCTTCGATATATGTGGCATTTTCAGCCTCAACATCCAAGCCAAATTTTGGGTGGCAGTCATCCTACTTCTGCAGAGTGACCACTACCATTGATGCAGTGTACAGGCCACTGAGACAGTGGCCACCACCTCTCAAGTCTGTCTTTCCTTGCTCTAGCCTGGCTGTGTGATGGATGGCAAGCATGCCCTTTGAGCTACTGCCTGCTAGCAAGCTTGCATTTTAGACAGTGCTGCACTGTGCTGCATTTGCTGAGTCTTTCCAATTCTTTCTTATAGACCTAACTGACCTGCCTTAGGCATTTCAATAATTACTTGGCTATTTAGAGACAAGAGTATGGAATTGGAGCTTTCCTTAATGTGGCCCTGGGTCTTGTGCCTCAACCAGACCTATCTGCATGTCTTAGAATGACACTAGGGTCAGGGGAAATATTCTTACCCTGATTTCATTGTGTGTTTCAATGAGGTATTGGCCACTGTGGGTGCTCAGAGGAAACAGTTGCTTGCAAAAGAGTAGTGATTTGGGGAGAGAAAGAGAAAGACAAAGGGAGAGAGAGACATAGACAAGGGGAGACAGAGGGACAGAGAGAAAGAAAAGCTAGGGAAGGGAAGAGAAGAGAAAAGTCAGGATGGGAGTGGGGAGGAGAGGAGAGAAATGCAGACATTATGTGCCATTTTGAGGTCTACACTCCTAAGAATAGAAAGCTCACCGGAGCCTTTAAATATGTCTGCTGCTACTGTTACCCATGCCTTTTTCTCAACAAAGATCTTAATCCTCAGGGTTTTAAAAAGAAACACCCATGGCATCTCTGTGGCACAGTGAATGGGTTAATTCAAACCTAATTTAAGTGCCAGATACATAAACCATTATTCTGGAGGAGGTCCCTAACCTTGAAGATACTGATTTGAGGCTCTCTGGAGGAAGAAATGTTTAAATATGAGTAGGATAGAAAGGGTATCCCTTGGAGCATATCCAATGATGAAGCAAAGAAAGAAAGAGAGGAAGAAAGAAGGAAAGAGAGAAATAGAGAAAGAAAGAAAGAAAGAGAGAGAGAGAGAGAGAGAGAGAGAGAGAGAGAGAGAGAGAGAGAGAGAGAGAGAGAGAGAGAGAAAGAAAGAAAGAAAGAAAGAAAGAAAGAAAGAAAGAAAGAAAGAAAGAAAGAAAGAAAGAAAGAAAGAAAGAAAGGAAAAAGGAGAGTGAGAAACCTGGGAAAGGGGAAGAAAATTTTAAAAAACTGAAACAGAGATATATAATTTGATCTAGTTGAAACTCCAAAATTTACTGAAAGAATTCATAGAACAAAAAAATCACATGTGGCGATTGGCTTTTGCATCTCTTCAGCACAGTTCTTAATTAAGTTTAACATCAGCTGAAATGCACCAGTAGGCATATTTTCATGTCCTCAACAAACACTGGGGTTCAAATTATAGTAATAGCTGGGGATCCCAATAATTTTAACAAGGTACACTCTATAATCTTAGGAAGGTTCTTGATCATAAAAATAAAGGACAAACATGTATTCTTTACCTTGGCCATTGGAACTAATGCTTTGCCTGAACTTTCCATTTCCCTCAAACATGAATACTCTGACTAAACTAGAATTAAATGAAGTATTTAGCCCTGGATAGGAAAACCTGCCCAGCTTTTTACCTCCTGTTGTGTCTCCTTCACTTTATGCAAGACACTTTACATCTGACACTTCTGGTCACTAAATGTTTGTTGGGGGTGGAGGGGGACACCCACACCAAGCGATTCTTCATGACACCAGCTGGATGTCCAATGTAACTCAGTTCTGACACCACCTGCTGGCAGTGTCAGAACAAATAGGTTAAGGGCTCAGTCACACAAGACCACTCTCCTTCCAACTTCAGATACCAACTGCAAGTAGTAGATCCCCAGTTTACCCACAACTTCAGTCCAACTTGGTTACAAATCATTCTGGGCAGGGTGCTCAGAGGGAAGTGACAGGATCTCATTCATTTTTTAGTCACAGGGACCCCCTGAAAGGGATGAAAGAGCAGTCAGGAAAGCCCCCAGTGTGTGTCAGCCATATGGACTACGCTGTGTTCCTATAAACTAACAATGGGTAATCAATATTTCACAGAATGCATATATATTTTTTGTTTGTTTGTTTTGGTTGCCTTCTTTGTGCCAACCACAGTGTGGATACTGGGGAATTAGAAATAAATGAGACTCAATCACTATTGAGCAGGTTGGTTGGTGAGGGGGGGGGTGCCTGCTTTAATTTTAACTCTTTATTTAACCCATTATCAAAAACTGTATAGTTTTTCCCTGACTGGTGTGGCTCAGTTGGTTGGGTGTCATCCCACAAACCATAAGGTTGCTGGTTTGATTCCTAGTCAGGGCACATATCTGGGTTGGTGGTTTGGTCCCTGGTTGGGGGCATGCAAGAGGTGATCGATGTTTCTCTTGCACATCGATATTCCTTTCCCTTTCTTTCTCCCTTTCTTCTTTTATTGCTACAAATAAATAAATAAATTCTTTTTAAAAAATTATAGTTTTACCAATATACACATGGAGATATTCTACACTTTTTTCTTGTACTTTCTCAAAATCCAGTATTTTATATAGACAGCATATCTCAATTTGGACTAGCCACATTTCAAAAGCTCAAAACTATGTGAACCTAACTGGTATGGAAAGACATTGTCCTGAACCCTGTGTCCTGCAAACAGTCTCACTGCCCAGATCCAAACCAGACTCCACCCTTTTTTACCCCAGGACCTTGGTACAAATTAAATAAGAATACCGTGCTCCTTTCCTCAACCCTAAAATAACAATAATGTATACACCTCAGCCTTGGGAGTACCATGCAGGTGAAAAGTAAAGCTACATAACACATCGCACTGAGCCTGACACAAGGGAACCCTCAGTAAAGTTCTGCGATATTATGGTTACTCTCCTCATCACCATCATGATCATAATTAGAGCATTCATGATCATTTTGGAGTTCTTAGGGAAAGAAGAGATCCATGTCCTGCTCTGGTAGGGGTAATGACGCTGGAAGCTAGGAATGGCAGTGGGGAAGAGCAGAATTCTGGATGAGAGTTCTGAAATTTCCAACAGGAAAAATGACATAAACTTCATAGGTCTCTGAGCTGCAACTTTGCCTATCAATGCCCTCCCATCTGGTTATCTCTGTTGTCCCGCTTTCTTGACAAGGAGGAGACAGGTTTCTCCATAATTCCTCCTCCATCCACCATCTCCCTTGGTACTCACTGGTTTGTGCTGTATCTCTGCTGGTCCATGGCCTAGGAGTTTGGTAATGATGGGGCTGCTGAGGCTCTCTTCTCAGGACTGGCATGGAGACAGACTCAGACATGGATCTCCTGATGCAGGTGACAACTCTCGTAGGAAGAGACACGGGGATGAAGCTTAACTGGGACTGGCAGCCTGAAGGGCTGTAAGTACTGGCTAATTATCTACTCCTGTATGGTCTTGTGAGTTCAATGCACAGATCTCATAATTAGCGAAATTGGTCCATGTTTTCCTAACCTCTGAGGACTTCCTAATATTAACAGAAGAGAAAAAGGAGAACAGTGAATGTACTTAGAAGGATCTGGGACTTTCTTCCTCTCAGGAGAAAGCACATCTGTACACTTAGCTTCTGACATCCATATTCAAGGATCTTAACATAGAATGTAGGCTCTTTTTTTCTTCAATTTATGAGTTTTTGGCTTTGATATCTGAAAATCCATTGTATTAATCTTGTAAATGAGGGAGAATTAGACCTTCTTTATCAAGAATCTGAAACCATTTCCATTTTCTTAGTTAAGATTTATGTCTCTAAAAGGAACTTCCTATTTCCCTTTTTTTGGACATGCTTACTGATTTTAGTGAGAAGGGAAGAAAGGGAGAAAGGGAGAGAGAAAAACATCAATGTGAGAGAAACATCGATTCGTTGCCTTCTGTATGCTCCCCAACCAGGACCAAACCCACAGCCCAGGCATGTGCCCTGACCTGGAATTGAACCCACAAACTTCCAGTTTACAGGATGATGCTCCAACCAACTGAGCCACACTGGTCAGGGCAAGGTTTTTTTTAATGGACAAAAGTATTATTTATTACTATGTGCAAGGTGCTCTTTGCAGCACTGTACATTTCCAATTTTTTTTCACTTATTCTTTTCTCTTTTAATTGAATTTATTGGGGTGGTATTGATTAATAAAATTGTATAGGTTTAAGGTGTACAGTTCTATAATATATCATCTGTATATTGTGTGTTCACCATCCCAAGTCAAGTTAGGGTGTTTTTCTTTTATTTTTATTTTTATTTTTTTTTGTTGTTGTTGTGTTTTGTTTGTTGTCTTTGTTTGTTTTTTATGATTTAAATGATAGTTCAAGTTCCAATTTTTCTCTTTCATCAGTGTTCATTGATATACTAGAAAAATATTGACTCTTATAAACTTTATTTATAGCTTGTTACTTCTCTTTAAAAAGCCGGAGTGCCTAACAAGGGTGCAATCAGTTTAGCCAGGGCTGCAGTCCTCTCCAAGTTTGACTGGGAAGAGACCTATTTCCAAGCCCACTCACTTTTGGAAGGATGGCGCTCCTTGTGGGCTGTTGGCCGGAGGCCCTCCTCAGTTCTCTGCCACATGGGTCTCACAGGGAAGCTCACGCATGGCTGTTGGCTCCTGTTGGAACAGGTAACAAAGAGACAAGGGCCAGGAATGTGAAATCCAGAGCCTTCTTGTACCCTAATATCAGAAGTGACATCTCACCAGTTTTGCCATGTTGTGTCAATTGAAAGCAAGTCAGTAGGTCCAAGACACTCTCAAGAGGATGGGTGTCCACAACAGCATGAACACAGGATCAGGAGTGTGTTAGAATCTGCCCACTGTGCAGGCCTCACCCTCTGTTAAGACATTGCTCTCTAAGCAACACCATACTGGAGACATATCTCTGCTTCCCAGCATAGTCCACAACCCATCACACCACAATGCTCTCAGCAGAATTTCCCCGCAGATAAACTGGCATAGGAGTAGAAATTGCCTCTAATTTGATGTTTCTGCAGACCCCACAATGTTCCTTCAGGTTACGCAGTCCAAAAAAGCCAGCATGCTTTCTCTCCCATCACTGGTGTCCCTCCGTTGACATCACACCAAGCTGCAGCCATTCGGTGCCGAAATTCAACAAGTGCCCCCAGTGGCTTCTGATTTCTGCTCATTGAGAAAAGTTCATCCTATTCCAGGACACATTTTCTTTAGCTTGCTTTGTGTTCGCAGGTCCTAAAATTGAAATCAATGTTCTTGGGGCCTGCTTCAGTTTCTTTCTAGTGGATAAAGTGAGGGCAGGAACGATGGTGCTTTGCAGCCTCCCACATTCTCTGCCTGCAGTCCTCCTGGGTCAGAGCGCTCAGGGTGAGGAATGTAGAGATCAGTCTGTCACTAACTCATAGGAAGAAAACGTGGCAAAACCAGGATGACAAAATAGGAGACACTGGCTTCTATTCCCACACAAAGACCAACAATTAGATCTGTGAACAAAAAGCAGCTCTGGGAGAGCACAGGAGTCCACCTAAGAAGCTTCAGCAACACCATGGAATGAAACACCTGAGGATAACCACACAAAAGGGAAGGAAAAGCAGCTTGTGGCTGCATCACTCAGGACACTCAGCAACAAGAGGGAACTCCCCAGCTAGAGAGAGCTGTTATCCATGTGGAAAAAGGGAGAGAAGAGTGAGCACCCAGTTTCCTAGCCTTTTAGTGCACCATTGGAAGGACCTGTTTCATTTTCACCCCACCCAAAGAATAGCAAAGCTTAGATGCAAAGACACAGCTAAAGCAAGGAAGAAGTGCAGGGACGACCCATATCAGCCACAATAGGATGTAGGACTGGATTAAAAATGGACACAGATACCAATGGTACAGAATCAGAACCCTAGAAATAAACTACCGCACATATGGTCAACTCATATTTGACGAGGGGGACTCTGTTAGTTTGCAATCTAAGGAACTTTCAGGTGAAATGTGAACTTCATGCATGGAGAGCAAGAAGAGACCAAAGAAAGAAGCAGGTCACTCCAGATTGGTAGGTGGCAGTTTTCATAAGTCAGAGAATTTATAGACAAGGCTTGTCTCGGGCGGCCACAAGACAAATAGATCTGCACACCTGAACACCAAATCTTAAAAGTTTACGTACAGTAAAGGCCATAACTGGTTTCAGTCATGTATAATATCCAGGTGGTCTCAACAACACATAACTAGCTTAAGGCTATATCCTTGGGTCAGCTTCTAGCTCAGGGTAGGCAAGTGAAATGAACATTTCAAGGACAGGGGAGCGGGTAAGGAGTCTCTGATTTCCTAGGTCCAGCCATTGGATCAACTGGCAGTTACATCTTCTTGATGAACTCCAACAGACCCAGTCATCAGTAGTTATAAAAATCCCCAGGGGATTCCAATAAAATCCACAACTGAAAACCAGTAAACTGCATCCTCAGAAATTAGCTGAATAAATAGATTTGACAGATGCAAAAATTTGTATGGAAAATACCCTAAAATCATGGGGAAAAATGTAAAGTGTAAGTATATAATAAGAGAATTGTGCATTTCACCTGGACACTGGAACCCAATGAGGAGACCCTCTCATGCATTTGTTATGATATACAAAGGATCTCATGCTCTGCCAATTCAGTTAAGGGTAAATTAGAAGAAGTAAAGTTCATACATGAAGCATGGAGAGGATTAAAAACCATGAGACTAAAAAAGACCCATGACAAAGGAAACAGTATTCTCTGTTCTACATGTTTGGTTTTGTTAATTTTCTCAACCACACTCCAAAAAGGATACGCAGATGCTAAGATTAAATCATTCTGCTGTGGAGTCTCCACAGGGCACTCTTAATGTCCCTGTTCCTCAGGCTATAGATGAACGGGTTGAGCATGGGGGTGACTACCGTGTACATGACCGAGGCTACCACATCCTTCCTGGGAGAAGGCAACAATGCTGATCCAAGGTAAACCCCAAAAGCTGTTCCATAAAATAAGCAAACAACAGACAGGTGAGAACCACAGGTGGAGAAGGCTTTATACCTCCCACTTGACGATGGGACTCTCAGAATGGAGGAAACAATTTTATAGTAAGAGAAAAGGATCCCTGAGAGTGGAACACCACCAGAGATGGTGCCAACAAAATACATGACTATGTTATTGGTAAAGGTATCAGAACAGGCAAGATGAAGGAGTTGAGAAGGATCACAGAAGAAGTTAGAAATTTTTACATCCTTGAAGCAGATAAGTTGTAACACAATCAAGCTGTGCAGCTGGGAGTCCAAAAGGCTGATGAGAAATGACACCAAAACTAAGGAGCAGCAGAGGCACGGGTTCATGATGACAGAGTAGTGCAGAGGGTGACAGATGGCTACAAATCGGTCATAGGCCATCACGGTCAGAAGCATACCATCCATACATCCAAAAAGGATAAGAAAAGACATCTGTGTCAGGCAGTCCCCATAGGAGATGCCTCTGCTGTGAGTCTGGATGCCCACAATCACCTTCGGGACGGTGGTAGAAATGAAGCCGATGTCAGCCAAGGACAGGCTGGCGAGGAAGAAGTACATGGGGGTGTGCAGGTGGGAGTCAGAGCTCACGGCCAGGATGATGAGCAGGTTCCCGAGCATGGTGACCAGGTACGTGGACAGGAAGAGCCCAAAGAGCAAAGGCTGCAGTTCCAGGTCATCTGAGAGACCCATGAGGAAGAATTCTGAGACACGTGTGAGATTTTGTGGACACCTTTTGAAAAAGAAAAGAGGATTAAAAAAAGAATATAAGTAAACGGGCACATAGCACTGTGTCCATATTTTGTATTCAAGCAACTCGCTTGTGAGGTCATACACCCCAGTACATTTAGCAATATTTCTCGGTATGACAAATCCTATCTGATTGGAGCTCTTTTTATTTTGGTTTTCATGTTACTCACCTCTTTCTATACACACTTTACTTTCCAGAAACTGGACTGAGGAGGAGCAGAGGAGCAGACCATTAGAGATAACAAATCCATAATTACAGGAAAACACAGCCTACTTCATAAGAAATACCCTTCCCCCTTTAAGGAAAAGAAATTATTCTAATTTAAAGAAATTAGGAAATAGCTAAATATATCTTATTTTATTCAAATACAGTACTAGCTAGTGTTAAGAACAGTGTCGCTCAGAGAACCATGAGGAGGCAGCAGGCAGACAAAAAGAAGTTTATTGAGGGAATTAGCTAGCGGGGAGGAAGCCGTGCCACAAATAGCCCATCTCCGGGGTCCTAGGGAAGGAGGGGCTGTTTCATAGGGGGAAGAAAAAAGAAACTATTGAATTCAGTCGTTATCTCGCATCTGTGAGTCTAGGGCTGATCAAGGCCAAACGAAGCTTGGGTTGATGCACCCCACTATCATGGGAAACTCCCAGGCAGCTCCAGGCAGGCGGGGGGAGGGGGGATGGTGTGGGAACCGGGGCTGCCAGCTAGTCTCTTTATTTAGAGAATTTTAAACACTGTATGAAAGGCAGGGTTATGTAATCTGAATTCTAAATAAAGTTGAATGTTCATAATCAGAAAACATTTTTATGTGATACCTTCATGAGTTTTATCATTCTTGCTTGGGTCTTCGTCTCTTCTCCTTCATAGAGATAAGTGACTAGTCAAACATGTGAGTTGTCCTTTAAAAGTCATTTGGTAATTCTATTTTAATTAGTACTAGTTTTTAATTTTTTGAGGAATGTCGATATTGTTTTTAAAATGGCTGCACCAATTCATTCACACCAGCAGTGTACCAGGGTTCCCTTTTCTCCATCCTTACCAAACTGGGATTTTTTGTTTGTTTGTTTGTTTGTTTGTTTTACCCATGATTGGCATTTATTGGAGTGTAGACCTAAACAATTCAATTCTCATATTCCTTTTCACACAAGTGTTATTTCTTTTTTTTAATAATAGCTGTTCTAATAGGTGTGAGATGATATTCTATTGTGATTGCAATTTGCATTTCCCTGATAGTTAGTGATGTCAAGCACCTTTTTGTGTCCCTGTTACTTTTGTTTTTCTGATCTTAATCCCCCCTGTTTACAGTTGAGGAGTTTAGCACTGGGGAGGTCCCACTGTCAGGTTTAAGACCCAGACTTCTTATGCTTAGATAACAGATTTTCATATCAATCCTTGATACAGGGATTGCAATTCTCATACTTCAGTCACCTGAAAGTTTATTATTTTTTTGGCAGGTTGCACTATGATTTAATTGTACAAGAAAATGCAAAATAGAACAATGCAAATGCATCTAGGCAATTTCCCCGTGTGTGCAATTGAAATAAGCATTGAACCTACCTTATAGGATTATTGTAAGAAAGTTTTTTAAATCGCTTAAATTGCTTAAACCAGTGGTTCTTATTTCCAATTGACTGATATATTTGCCTGTGGTTATTTTAAAATACACAGATACTGTGGCCTCAGCCTGGAACTAATTTATTCAGCATCTCTACATGTGAGATTCTTGGTTGTCCTAATACACAGCTGGGATTGAGAAACACGGCCTTTGAATGCTGCCCAACACTTAGGTAATACTCCATTGATATTACCTATTATTACTATCATTGGTACCTATCACCCACATTAAAAATATAAACATTTAATGATATTTGCTTTAGATCTCATATTGTATAAAGATTTGAAATATTACTGATAAAATTTGACTTTTCTTGGTATCTTAATTTGATCCCATTTCTCTAACTCATCCCCCTTAGGCAACCAGTGTTATCAATTTGGTGGGCATGTTTTCTTCTCAACATTGATTTATGTATCCATAAACAGTTTTCTTAAAAGCTTACTTAAACAGTATACTATACAGGTTGCCACTGAAGTGTATTTTTTTCCCTCAACATTGTATATAAGTCTCTTTGTGAAGTATCTACATCAACTTTAAACATTTTACTGATACACATTATTATGTGAGGAAAGACTTCATTTTATTTAGTTTACAATTTTATACAAACATATTTTAGTATAAATTTGACAAATGTAAAATATACATTTAACACATTTATAATTTAATATATTTTATATATTAAGCATTTAGTTTACATTATACATTTTATATTTATATTGTTATTATTTATATCAGTTTCTTATTACCACAATTCTATAAAAATTCTTGCACTTCTCAAGTGAGAATTTGTATTGATGAGTTAGCGGTGATTAGCAGTTCAACTTCTAATAACTGATCAATTTTATGATCATGTAATTGACAATATTTGTTGCCCCAATATAAAAATAATTTCTATCAACTACATCCTCTTATTTTAAAGGTATGCATTTGAAAATACCCTTGAAGTCTGCTTTGTAATAATCATTCCATGATAACTCCACATGAAATTTTCATCTATGGGAATTTATTTTTCATCTTGAATTTTAAAACTGTACTGTAAAATGCATGACTTTATAGAAAACCCTATAATCCACAACGTCGGTGACATTATGGCACCTGTAAATCACTGGCTCATTGTCGTAATTCACCAGTGAACTCATTTTACTTCCAGTTCTCATCTGGGGCCAAAATAGTTTTGAAAGAACCACTCGTTAGCTAAAGTGCAGGTGACAGAGCCCTGGCACAGGAATAAGGAGGTCAGTTTTAAGGCCTGAATTTTTCTCCCCCTCCTGTGGAGTGTATGGGAGTCTCTGGACCTCTCTGTGCTTGTTGTCCTTCTTGAAATGAAGAGTCGAACCCCCATTTCTAAAACGTGGGTTGCACCTAGGGGAAGTTTGAAACTTAAGAAATATTTGGTCATTCTTAACAAAGAACTTCAATCGTTATTAGAATAATATGTTAAGTAACAAAATACAAGTCCAAAAATGTAATGTCATTTTTATGATAGAAATGCCAACGCTTTCCTGTCACTAGAGCATGGAATGACACAAAATCCTAAACCGTGTCTCAGCTCACACAGTAAGATTTACTGCCCCCTTCTTTTCTGCCTCTTTTTTAAAAAATCATTGAATATTATACATACTATTAAATGGAAAGTAATAGATCTCATAAAAAGTCCATGACATAGACACAAACAAACATATTTTACCTTGTCTCTGGCCCTATAGGACACTCCTGAAAAGGATGAAAACACTGGTCAAATGCGTGGAATCCAAATTGCCCACTTTGTTTCTATAAACAACAAAAGTCTATTTAACATTTCACTGAGATTTTTTGTTTCTGATGCCTCCTCTGTGACAACAAGGTATGGGCTTGGGGTGGGGGATCAGAAATAAATGAGGCTCAGTCATTTCCCCCCATATACTAAGGACATAGTTGTATAAACAAAAATAACATGTCCCGTCAGAGAGGCAGGGAAACCGTAACTTCAGGTCACCAGATACTTAAGTCAAATGACATGAGAATTAGCCTTATCACCATTAGTAATAAAATATCTAAAACTTATATTGCCCTTACTTGATGCATCCATCACATTTATTACATGGAGGACATCCATTCTTTGTCTAATCCTTATTCAGTGAAGCTGCGCCAACTAGGACTCAACTCAGATGACGACCCCCAAGTCTCAAAGATACTAAGACCTTTCCCTATAACACACTAATAATAAGTAGAGCAGACAGGATAGAAAATTCTATTGTTAGCCTCTGAAGTCCCATGCACTAAACTTTATTGTGCCCAGACTTTCTGAAAGTTTTAAGCAGAGGTACAGAGATCTTAACCACAGGTACATTTGAGGTACATTTTTCAACTGTTTTAAGTGTCCTGGGCAGAAATGGACCCCAAGACTCTGTCTTTGTCTCCTTTTGAAATTGAGTGGGTTGATTATAACAATGGAGGAAGACATGTACAGTTGAAGTGAAATCCAAGAGCAAATACAAGAGAGCAATCTGCCCTAAATTATTGTGTGCCAATTCTTTTATGACCTTTGTCTGTGGTCTCAGCCATCTTTTCTACAGTTGATGCAGCAAATGCTACCTGTGGCTTTTCACTGTGATCTACCAGAAAACTCCACAGGGACGAAATAGTGAGCAGGTGGTTTCTGGTCAGGATTGACAGGGAAATGAAATGACTGGTCGGATTGGCAGAGGAGAAATCTGGCGAGATGCCCTGTGTCTGTAGTCAGACCGCTGAGATTCAAGCCTGGCTTCCACTCTTTTTAAGTCATGACCTGGTACAAACTACATAAAATGCTATGCTCCTTTCCTTTCATATAAAATAATAATAATGTATGCACTTATAATTTGGGAGAAATTATGCAGATGAAACCAAACAAAATACATAAAACATACCTCAGAGCCTGGCACTTAGGAAGCCCTCAATAAAAGTGCCTGATATTATGGTTAATGGCATCCTTCTCATCGTCACTTTCATGATCATTTTGGAGTGCTTAGTGGAAAGTTCAGGGAGACTCGTTTTCTGCTGTGGTGAGGAAGAGTCCAACCAGAGCCAGAATCAGTGAGGGTGGAAGCAGAACTCTGAGTGAGAGTTCTCAGGCCCCAATCAGAACCGAGAGCACAAGCTTCACGGGGCTCTGATCTGAAACGTGTGTATTTGTGCCCTCTCAGCTACCTATTCCAACTGTCACGTTTGTCTGGTTAAGGAGAAGGTAACGTTCCCAACAGTTCTTTCTCCAATCACCATCTTCCACAGCACTTACTGGACTGGACTGCATCTCTGCTGGAGCATGACCAAGGAGTATGGGCAGATATGCTGCCCTTCTGCTGCCTTTGTGTGTGATGAAGGATTGGGGTCCCCCCTCGGGACTGGCAGGAAGACTGACCCAGGCGGGGACTCTGATGCATATGCCCACAAAGAAAGGAGGCACAGATATGAAGTCATATAGTAACACTAGCAAAACTAAGGGCTGTAGACACCAGCCAATTATTTACAATG
Organism: Furipterus horrens; assembly: GCF_987537825.1. Taxonomy (NCBI): domain Eukaryota; kingdom Metazoa; phylum Chordata; class Mammalia; order Chiroptera; family Furipteridae; genus Furipterus; species Furipterus horrens. Next base: position 41,583,461 of record NW_028327180.1, on the reverse strand, counting down.
TTATGACCTTAGGGGCTCAATGCACAAACCTACTAATTAGCCAATTGGTCCATGTTGTCCTAATCTCTGGGAACTTGCTCATATTTATGGAAGGGGAAAAGAAAAAGAGTGAAGATCCCTGGAGGATCTTGGTCCTTCCTCTCCTGAGGCAGAAGGCCACCTGTACTCCTTGCCTTTACTTCCAAGTTGCAGGATCTTAATACAAAACTCAGACTTTTTTTTTCAACTTAACCACTTAATGTGTGATTTTGATATCTGTAAATCCATTGTATTAATCATGAAATCTATGAAGAATTAGGTCTTTTATACCAAAAATGTGATACTATTTCCATTTTATCAGTTAATATTTGTCTTTAAGGATAACTTTTTGTTTTCATTTCCTTAGATGTTGCTTGGGTTGGCTTTCCAGCATAGTCCTGAATTCATCACACAACAAAAACTCAACAAAAGTTCCTTGGAGACAATCTGGCAAATGGGTAGACCTTCCTCTCCATTGGAAACTTCTGCAGATGTCACCATTCTGCTTCTGGTCACAGAGTCTCAAGTAGACCCCTTGGTTTCTCTTATACCAGGAGAGCTCCTCCTTCAACATCTGGCCAATCTGCAGCCATCTCACAGCCAAACTTAACAAATGTCCCCAGAAGTTCTGATTTCTGCTAACTAGAAAGAAATCAACTCACTCCAGAATCTATTTTCTTTATATTTCTATGTGTTCTCAGTTCTTGAAAACTATAATAAAATGTGATTTGGGTTTATGTTTTTTTTCAAGTGGCTCAAGTGGGATGTATGTGGATAGTGATGTGTTTTAACCTAAATCCTATCTACACAGGCTTCCTGATTCAGCGATCTCTCTGCTGAGGAATGTGGAGATTGGTTTGTTATTAAATGATATGATAAAAACTTCAGTTACTATTTTGTAGAACTCAAAAGGAGCCCAAAGACTGAATATAGGGAAGTGTAGTAATAAATGGAAGTCTTAACCAGTCAATTACTAGTGAGAGGAAAGAACTCCCCTTTGCTGACAACATGGTCCTTTGCAATTCCAGAGTCATGTAAAAGAAGATAAATTAACTGTGATGATTTGGTGACTTCATGATCCTCAGGCATCATTAGAAAACACAGCAACTATAAATATAATGTCCCCACTGGTTTTCCAGGTGTGTACCTACTTGTGGCTAAGACACATCGTTTATAGCGACCTGTCTTCCTGAGCCTATTTTGCAATCTTCCAGTTGCAGACACCTCACAAAATGCTTTGACATAATGCCAGTCATAATGCCAGTCAGAGTTTAGTCAAGAAAAGACAAACCAGTCATATTGATGAAGAAAATTTAATCTAGGGAATTGCTTAAATAGTTATTAAAGGACTGGAAGGCAAAGAACAAACCAGTAATGTAGCAATCACAAGTGAAGGAAGAAAATACCACACCAAGGACTTAAGGGATGTTAAGGAAAAGGTGAGTTTTTAGGACATGCTGACTTTTGCTACTGCTCTTGAAAGTATGTAAGATGAGCACAAGATGGAAAATAGGGCAGTGGTTTCAAGAGCCCCATCCCAGCATCACAAATCATGGAAGTGTGGGTTTGGAGCATAATAAGCACCCGTGCCCAGCTGTATGGTATTGAGAGAGGGTATTTGAAGAAACATTATCAATAATAATTGGAAAAACACATTGCCTATTGCTGCAGTAGGTGTTTTGTATCTTTTGCCCCCTCCGAGTTCTGATCTCTCTAGGGTTTTTAGCATTTATCTGTGAGCAGTTAGGACCCAAGACATAAAGGCCATTGTTGAAAAAAAGATCTGACTCAGATCAGGAGTTCTCAAACTTGACTGCACACTACAACCACCAGAATGCGTTTGAAAATCCTCGTGCTCAGGCCATACCCCAGTCCAGTTAAATCTGATTAACTGGTGATGAGACCCAGTTATCAGTACTTTTAAGCTTCTCAGATGACTTCAATAAAAGCCAAGGTAGAGAACCAGAGGCATAAATAAAAAGAACAACAAATTCACGTTTCTCTCTCTCAGTCTCTCTCCCCCTTCTTCTCTCTCTCTAAAATCAGTAAGCAACACTTTTTTGAAAGATTCAGTCAGGCAGTGATTGTAATATACAAAGGATCCCAGAATAAGCCATGAGAGCTACCAAAACGCTGTGATGAGAGAGGAGGGATTTGCAGGTACTGACGTGTAGCTCTGCTGCATTTGCCAACCTTCACTTCAAATGGACAGCACCAGTGCTGAGATCAGGTTGTTTTGCTGAGGAGCCTCTGCGTGGCCCTTTTGATGTCCCTGTTCCTCAGACTGTAGATGAAGGGGTTGAGCATGGGGGTGACCACAGTGTACACCACCGAGGCCCCTGCACCCTTCCTCGGAGAAAGTGAACCAGTGGAACTGAGGTACACCCCAAGGCCTGTTCCATAAAATAAGCAAACAACGAACAGGTGAGAGCCACAGGTGGAGAAGGCTTTATACCTCCCACCTGACGATGGGACTCTCAGAATGGAGGAAACAATTTTATAGAAAGAGAAAAAGATCCCTGAGATAGGGAGAAAACCAGAGATAGCCCCAACAAAATACATGACTATGTTATTGGTGAAGGTATCCAAACAAGCAAGGTGGAGCAGTTGAGAAGGTTCACAGAAAAAATGAAAAATTTTCACATCCTTGAAGTAGGTAAGTTGTAACACAATTGAATTGTGCATCTGGGAGACCAAAAGACTCATGAAAAATGACACCAAAACCAACAAGATGCAGAGGTGTCGGTTCATAATAACCAAGTAGTGCAGAGGGTGACAGATGGCCGCAAACCGGTCATAGGCCATCACGGTCAGGAGAAGACTATCCAAGCACCCAAAAAGCGTAAAAAATGACACCTGTGTCAGGCAGTCCCCATAGGAGATGCCTCTGCTGTGAGTCTGGATGCCCACAATCACCTTCGGGACAGTGGTAGAAATGAAGCCGATGTCAGCCAAGGACAGGCTGGCGAGGAAGAAGTACATGGGGGTGTGCAGGTGGGAGTCAGAGCTCATGGCCAGGATGATGAGCAGGTTCCCGAGCATGGTGACCAGGTACGTGGACAGGAAGAGCCCAAAGAGCAAAGGCTGCAGTTCCAGGTCATCTGAGAGACCCACGAGGAAGAATTCTGAGACACGTGTGAGATTTTGTGGCTCTATGTAGCCTGGACACCTTTTGAATAAGAAAAGAGGGTTGGGAAAAGGGAAACAAGTAAATGGACATCCAGCACTGTGTCTATATTTTGGATGCAAGCCATTCACAAGTAAAGTATTCACACCGAGTTCATACACTGCAGTGCCTTCAGCGGTATTTCTCGGTGTCTCAAACCCAATTTTCTCATTGTCTTCCGTGTTATCACCTTTTCTATACACACTTACTTTAGAGACACTTGCTTGAAAATGTTAGAGGAACAAGGACATTTAGAAATAGCAAATCCATGAACACCATAAAAATATAGCCTACTCTTTCAGAGAAATATATTGAATGAAAAATATCCTTTAAGACAAAGAAAATCATTCTAAGTAAGCAACACTTAGAAGTGCCTTTATTTTATTCAAATACAATACACAAAAGTCCCTCAATTTAGAATATTGATAAGCTGTATAACTGCTAGAACTACATTATCTGCTTTCTAAATTCAAGTCAAGTGTTTATAACCAGCAGACATTTTTTATGTGCCAATTTTCTTCATCGGTTCTCATCACTCTTTAGGGTTTCTGGCTTCTCTCCTCTATGGAAATATGCCCTCACTCAGATATATGAGTTGTCTTCTTAAAAACCTTTTCAAATGTAACTCCTCACCTCAGCCTGGTAAACACCAAGTTTTGGTAAGTATGTTTTGGTTAAATATACAAAATCATAAATGACCCATGGACATGAACAACGGGGTGGGGATTGATTGTGGGAGAAGGGGTGGGTGGGGTAGGGGGAAGCAAAGGGGAGAAAAGTGGGACAACTGTAATAGAAAAACAATTTTAAAAATTTTTGGAAAAAAAAAGAAAGACCATCAGACAGTATAGGCCTCTTGATAAAAATTTTTAAAAAAAGAGAAAAGAACATCATCCCCCAAATAATTACCTGAATCTTATTAGGTATCTAGATCCAACCCACATAAATATGATTTCCAATTTCTGGTGGCAATCTTACCTTATTAACACAGTAATAATACACCAAAGTGAGGAATGTAACTAATAAATCATCTAGTTTGCAATGCTGAAAAAAAAATACACAAAATCATACAGCATCACTGACCCACATACATGGCATTAGTGTACTGTGCAGCTCTCAATCATTAAACAATAATTAACTTTATAAAAAAACTTGCTTCCTACTTCTCCGTATGCAGGATTCCATATCCATGCCACAGAATCTCGGGGAATGACTGGTGTGTGACACTGCTTCTTATTTTTCTGGTCTCCATTTCACAGTGGCTTGGTAAAAGTGCTTACATGTATTTCTAAATCTAAACATTTGGAAATACAGTGTCCTTATCAAATCCAATTCGCATTTACAATCAAGGAATTTAGGAACATGGGAAGCCCCCAAACCAGGTCTGAAATTCAGATTTCTTATGCCTTTTCCTAAGTCACTTTTTTAAAAATACAATTCTCCTTAAATCAACTCCCTGAAGCCAACACTGATCTTCATTTCTCTTAACAGGTCACACTATAATTTAATTTGGAAAAAAATACAGAAAAGTACAGAGACTCATGTAACAAACACCTGGGGAATTTTCACATCAGTAAAATGGGAATAATAATTGAACTTATCTTATTAGGCTGTTTTAAGAAATTAAATAAAAACTAAAGTATTCAGACCAGTGGTTCTCAGTCATAGTTCATCATTACATTTAGCTGTGAGTACTGTAAAGTGCCCTGGCTGCAGCCTAGAAGAAATTAAATAAAAATCTCTATATGCACAGTTCTTAGTGGTAGTAACACTGCCTTAGAACAATTGCCAGGCACTTAGAAAATATTCAATTAACATTACCTTTTATAACTATAATTAATATTGGGAATATAAGCATTTAACAATATTTGCTTCCGAATTAATATTTTATAGTAACCTGAAATATCACCGATAAAATTTGTCTTTTCCTGAAATCCCTGTGTGATCTCATTGCCCTGCAGGCCTATCCCCAAACACTGTCATTAATTTGGTGGGTGTGTTTCCTGTTGATGTTTCCGTAATGTTAATGTTCATTTATGTATTTCTAAAGAGCTTTCTTAAAAATTTACATAAATAGTACATTACTACACACATTGCCTCTGAAGCGTTCTTGTTTACTACAATATTGTTTTTAAATCTTTTTGTGAAGTACACACATCTAGATATAATACTTTAACTGATACATAGTATTACCTAAGGAATTAGCTTTATTTTATTTATCCATTCTTTATTCCAGCAATCTTATGAAAACTCTTTTATCTTTCTCCATGTCATACAAGTAAGAATTTCTCTATTGATGGGTACATGGTGGGTAGTTGTTTGTATTATAAAAGTCACTGCAAGTTCAATTTTACCTTTTACTGACTACATTTGTTTTCACAATAAAAAAATCAGTTGCTGTCAACTACCCACTTATTAAGGTATAGAATCAGAAATATCTCTGAAATACTTAATTATGTCATTCCATGATAGCTCCACATAAAATTTGTATCTTATATAGGGGATAATATTTCCATATCTCAGATTTTCAAGCTGGGATGTAAAGTGCATTACTAATCATAGAAAATACAATAATCCCTTATGTTATTGCTATAGTTCACAGAGGCCTCCCGTGGGATCTATGAGTAACCTCCAAGTGAAAAGCACAGTGAGCAGAGGGATTCTGTGTTCAATGGTCAGAGAAGTGAAATGGTTGGGTGGGCTAACAAAGGGAGAATACAAGCCAGGTTCCCTATGTCTGGAGTCAGAACAATTAAAACCTGGCTTCATTTCATTGAATCCCATGATCTACTAAAGCTATATTAAAAGTTTATAATCCTTGCCCTGGTTGGGTGGCTCAAGTTGGTTGGAGCACCGCCCCATACACCAGAAGGTTGTGGGTTCAAGCTCTGGTTAGGGCATGCAGGGGAAGTAACTGACCAATGTCTGTCTGTCTCTCTCTCTCTCTCCCCCACCCACCCTCTCTCCCTCTCTCATTGGTAGACATATTCTCCAGTGAGGATTGAAGAAAAAAAGTTTTTAAAGAAACAAGCTGCATAGAGCACCTAATTCAGAGCCCGGAACTTGAGACTCTTTAATAAATGTTCATGATATCATGCATATGGTCATCTGGAATCATTTGTCCACTCATCTTCATCATCACCTTCATGGTCAGTTTGCAAGGCTTAGGGGACAGTTTAGAGGGACTCATTTCCTGCTCTGGTGAAAAGTCGCCTACAAGTGCTACTACCAGTGTGGAAGGAAAACAGAATTCTGAATCAGAGCTCTCAGATCCCCACCAGAACTAAGAACATAAAATACATAGGCTTCTGAGCTGAAACTATATATTGGGGCCCCCCATCTGACCACTCCAGCTGTCCTGTTTATCCTGATGATGAAAAAAAAAAATAAAAAAAACTCCCCTAGTCCCTCCTGTATCCAGTATCTGCAACAGCACTCACTGGACTGGGCTGCCTCCATGCTGGGGCAGGACAAAGGAATGGCTATCCATCATCACCCTTCCCATGCCTGATGAGGGATGAAGGCTCAGGCCTCATTCTCAGGACCGCAGGAAGACAGAGTCGGGCATGGACCCCTTGATACATACAATGACTGGGAAGAGAAGATGCACAAACAGGTATAACTGTACTGGGTCCAACAAAGTGAAAGGCTGCAGGGCACAGGTTGCTTATTTGAAGTTGTATGGCTTGAGAGCTCGATGCACAGAGCTCATAATTAGCCAAATTGATCCACGTTATCCCAATCTCTGAGGACTTGTTAATACTAATGGAATAGAATCATAGGAAGAGTAAGTGTCCTTTGTAGGGTCTACGTCCCTCCACTTCTCACGAAGAATCTCACCTCTACTCCATTTGACTTTCAAGTTTTATACATCTTAATAAAAAATTTAGGCTTACTTTTTAAATTAACACACATCAAAATGTGAGTTTATCATCATCACATGCATTCAAATGACCAAGTAATTTAGGGAGAATTAGGTCTTTTATATCAAGAATCTGATAGTATTTCCATTTTCTCAGTTAATATTTGTGCCTGTCAGGACTTCTTTTCTTATTGTGAAAAGAACCTTTAAAATGAGATTTGCCCTCTTAACAGATTTGGAAGTGTTTATATATCATTGTTGACTCTAGGTACAATGTTGTACAGCAGATCTCTAAACCTTATTTATCTTGCCAGACCAAAACTTTATGTCCTTTGATTAGTAATTCTCCACTTCACCCTTCTGCTAGCCCCTGGAGTTCACCATTCCACTCCATGATTCTATGAATTTGACTATTTGAGATACCTCATATGGATGGACTCATTCTGTGATGCACTTGTTGCATTTAGCATAATGTCCCTAGGCTTCATCCATGCTGTTGCAAATGTCAGGGTTTCCTTTTTCCAGGCTGAATAGTGTTTCATTATTTATAATATACTATTCACAGTTTTAGTCATTTATCTGTCAATAGTAATCCAGGTTTCTTAGATCTTGTTTATCTATTGTGAATAGTTCTGCAATAAACATAGAGATAATATCTCTTGTAGCTCTTGGTTTCTGTTCTTTTGGGTAAATACCAAGAAGTGGGATTGCTGGATCATGAAGTAACCCTATTTTTTAATTTTTTAAAATAGTTCTATGTTTTTTAATTTTTTTAACTTTTCTAAGGAACTTAATACTATTTTCCACAATGGTTAACACGTTTTTTATTTACATCCACAGGGTGCAAGGGTTCCAATTTCTGCACATTCCTGCCAACACATTTTTTTTTAAATAATAGCCAATCTAATAGGTGTGAAGTGCCATCTCTATGTGGTTTTGCATTTCCCTGATGGATAGTGATGTTGAGCACCTTCCATATACCTGTTACTTATTTTTATGTCTTCTTTAGAAAAATGTCTAAATTCTTAGCCCATTTTTTAATCAGGCTATTAGCTGGGTTTTTGTTTTGTTTTGTTTTTTACTATTGGGTTGTAGGAGTTCCTACAATATTTTGGAGATTAACCACTTATCAGACATATGGTTTGCAAATGTTTTCATCCATTCCATAGGTTTCCTTTTTACTGATGAAGAACCTGAAGTGCACTGAGTTTGCCACCTCAAATTTTTGCTAAGATCTAGGTGGAACTGTGTCTTCAAACCCCACACCTTTTTTATTCTCTGTAATGCCTCTCTCATATCAAGGATATTAGCACCATTGCTAGATAGTTACTGTGGACCTTTGTAGCTTATTTCCATCTAGACTTTCCCCCATTCACAGTGCTAATCACTTAGCGCTCATTCTAACTTTTGAAAGAGGAAAGGAAAGTATATCCCCTGGGGAGGATGTAAAACAAGTGTTGAAAGACAACATCAGTGTATTAGTCTGGGTTCTCCAGAGAATCAGAACCAAAAGGATACGTATATATTTATATAAAAAGCTTTCTTTTAAGAAACTGGCTCACTTGATTGTGGAGGCTTGTTAAGTCCAAATTTTGCAGGATAGACCAGCAGACTGGAGACATGGGGAAGAGTTGCAATTTAAGTCCAAAGGCAGTCTGCTATTAGGATTCTTACTACCTCTAGGAGATCGTCTTTGTTCTAATGAGGCCTTGAACTAATTAGATGAGACCCACCCACATTATAGAGGGTAAGCTTTTTACTCCAAGTCCACTGATCTAAATGTTGATCTCAACCAAAAAACACTTACACAGAAACATATCTGGGTACCATGATCCAACCAAGTTGACACATAAAATTAACCATTACAATTACTTTGGTTAATTTCAAGTGCTTTTTTCCATTACTTTGGTTTTCAGAAATGGAGACATTACCTATTCATTGTTCCAGAGTAGATTAGACCCGAAGTATCTTATTTCAGTTCATGGAAACCAAGGAATCAAAACCCTAATCTAGGAATTTTTAATGAGAGGTATCTCTTCTAACTGGCTGCAATGGCTTTATTCTCTGTAAAGGGCATTCCCTTCTCCAGTATCTGAGTTCCTGATCAGTGAAGTTGTCAGACAATTTCATTTAGTGTCCAAAAGACAAGTAAATTAAGCCGGTTGTTAGGCAGAGAAGTCAAAGCCTGCCTTGTCCCAGGGAACTTAAGCATGGAATGGCTTGACATCCTAAGTGTGAAATCCTAAAAGGGTCTCTGACTATGAAGTAAAATTGATCCTCCCCTCCTCCATCCTTTAAAATTCTTCATTATTGAAAATTGCCACAATTTTTGGTGATTGAATGATGTATATCTTATAAAAGGAAAATAACAGGAGGGTAGGAATAGAAATACATAATCTCTATTGCATCTTGTCCCTAGTCCTATGGAATGTCCTTGCCCACTTCGTGCCAAAGACAGTATAGACTCTGAGGAATCAGAAATCAATGAGATTCAGTTATTTCCCATCATACACTCAGTATCTATTTGTTTGAGGACAAAATAAAATGCCCTGTCAGAGATCCTGGTAGATCCATACCTTCAAGTCACAGGATATTTTAATTAAAGTGTGTATAGCTGGCCTGTTAATATTAATAATAATATCTAAAATTTATTTTGTCCTTTCTATATATATTCATCGCATACGTGATCACACATGTAGTTTCCACTATATTGTTTAATCCTGCAACAATGCAGTTGTGACAAAAAGCAATCAACTCAAAGGACAATGTTGATGAGGGTCATAGATACCAAGAACTTGCCCCATATTACACAAGATAATAAATAGAGCAGACAAAATTAAGCTAAATTGTCAGTCTCTGATGCCCATATGATAAACTTCTTCACTCTGTTTCCCGATACTTTAGAAAGTTTAACACAAAAATTCAGAGGTCTTTACCAAAAGTACAGCTAAGATACATCTTTCAACTGATTTTAGCTTCCAAAAAATGGAACCCAACACCCTTAGTTTATGTCTCTTTTAGAGATTGGAAAGGGCTATGGTACGGGAATGAAGGAAGAAGACAATTTAATGAAAATCTAGGAACAAAGGCAAGAGCGAGATCTGCCCTAAATTATAGTCTGTTGCTTTTTCTATGATCCCTACCTTGAGCTCAGCTATCCTTCCTATAGTCAGTATAGCAAGGGGTGTCCATTGCTCCCCACTGAGGTCTACTGGGAGCCCCCAAAGGGACGAGGACAGTGAACAGGGCGTCTCTGCCTGGAGTGACCTGGCGAGTGAAATGATGAGCTGGGTTGGCAGGAGAGAATACTGGCTACTGGTCCCACGTCTGGAGACTGGATTCCTTGGTTCAAATCTGAATTCACTCCTATTTTACCGTATGACCTAGTACTAGTTACATTTAAACGCTGTGCTCCTTTACTCGTATGTAAAATGATGGCAATGTGCATTCTTCTTTGTTGGGGAGCAGTTCTGCAGATGAAATGAAACAGGCTGTAGAACACTTAGTTCAGAGCCTGGTATGAAGGAAGTCCTCAGTGACCATTCACGGTATCTGGCTTACTGTCTTCATCCTAGTCCTTATCATCAACACCTCAAGAGTACTCAGGGGACGGTTTAGAGAGACCTGCTTCCTGCCATCAGGGGGGTAACTTCTGTGGGAGCTGGAACCACTGTGACAGGAAAGCAGAACTCATAACAAAAGTTCTTGGCCTCCAACCAGAACCAAGAATGTGAATGCCATAGTGCCTGGAGTGAAAATTGCATTTTGGTCTGTCTACTCCAAATGTCCTACTTGTCCTGACATTAGGAAACAATGCTCCCCAGTCCCTCCTCCCTCCACTGTCTCCCACAGCACTCACTGGGCCATGCTGTGTCTCTGCTCACTGACCCGAGCAGGGCCAGTCTGCTGCCCCTCTACTGCCTGGTGAGCAATGATGGCTGAGGCTCTGCCCCCGGCATTGGCAGAAAGGCAGGCTCAGGCCAGATCTCCTGATGGAGATAGCTATTCTGAAAGAAAGAGACGCAGGTGTGAAGCCAGCTAGGCAGGGATTGGCAACCTGAAAGGCTAGAGACACAAGACACATATTTATGGTAGTATGGCTTTGAGCAATCCATGCACAAACTCATTAGCCAAATTGATACTATGAACTCTATTCCCTGAAGAATTCACAATCTTAGAGAACCATAGGAGGAAAACTCAGCATCCTGGGTCCAGCTCAATTACATCTGAGCCCTACCCCTTCCCTGGAGCAAGTTCACTTGGCCACCTCTAGTCACATATCCAAAAGGAAGGCTTTCCCTATAAAGATTAGATTTATCATTTCCACTTATAAATACACTTGCAATTTTGGTTTTCTGCAATGGCATTGATAATGAAATAATATTAGGAATACCAGCATCTTTATTGCTAACATCTCCCATGGTAAAACATGAAAATATCTCCATATTTGAACATGTTTATGTCTGCAAGGAGAGCTTCATGCTTTTCTTGCATTATTCTCATTTATTATGGAGTTCATTCCTTGGTAAATTTTTTGTTGCTAATTTAAGTGACATCATTGGTTTCATTTATTACTAATTAATGCATATTAAAAAACAATTAAATTGTATATTTCCATTATCTAGCACTCATCTTTATTCTAAGAGTGTTTCTAGTTGTTTTTCTTGAGTAGAATTATAATATCTGAAATTATTCATTATTTTAGTCTTTTTTCCTTCTTTGTGTTTCTGTCCTAAAGCATAGACTACCTCTTCTAGAAACATAATACTAATAGAATGAACTTGTATCTTTGTTAACTATGATAAAAATTATCATTCCAAGTTTTCAGCAGTAAACTTCATGCTAGTACTTGGGTAGTGCACATATTTTCTTCTTTATATTCCTGTCCTGTTAAGATTTCTAATCTGGAATGGGTTACAATTTACCAAACACCATTTTAACATCTCTAGAAATTTTGTATATTTTTTCCTTTGGCCTCTTAATATAATAATCACAACTTCCACTTATTGATGCTTTACTACATGCCAAACACTATCTTAAGCACTTTACATATATTGAGTTTTCTCTTCACAGTAACCCCATAAACAATGATCTCAATAACATCAAGAAAGGGTCTGCAAATGTTCCTGTAAAGAGCCAGATAGTAAATATTGTAGACTCAGCTCTGTCATCAAAGCACAGAAGCACCCATTGACAATACATACACAAATGAACAAGGCAGTTCAAATAAAATTTTATTTATGGAAATAAGTGGCAGCCTCGATTTGACCCCCAGATCAGAGTTTGCAATAAACGCAGAAGTTAGGTGAAGTGCTCAGAATTACAGCTTGAACTTGCCCAGAATCATAAAGAAAGCAATATCAACTTTATTTTGAATTCCTGGAATTCTTACTTTAAATAGAAATATATAGAAATTATAAAAATGGATGTTTGATGTAAACTTGCTAGATGACTGATAGATTTTACCACATTATGTCTAATCTTCATAATGACCTTGAAAGTATTGTTGCCAGATAAAATACAGGATGCCCATTTAACACTGAATTTCAGATTACAATGAGTAATAGTTTGGTACAAGTGTGTCCCAAATGAATTGTTTGTCTGAAATTTCAATTTGGACTTTTTTTTTTCCTGCTAAATCTGGCAGCCCTATTTGGAAGGTAAGTGCAAATAATCCCAATTTGCTGTTAGGATTCTGAGGCTTAGGAGATATTTGCACACCCACATTTATTACAGCATTAATTCACAACAGCCAAAAGGTAGAAACAACCTAAGTATCCATTGACAGATGAATAGAAAAAGAAAATGTGGTGTATACATGAATGGAATATTATTGAGCCTTAAAACAGGAAATGCTTTCATATACTACAACATGGATAAACCTGGAGAACATTATGCTAAGTGAAATAACCAAGTTGCAAAAAGACAAATACTACATGGTTCCACTTATGTGAGGTCCCTAAATTAGTTAAACTTATAGAAACAGAAAGTAGAATGATGGTTACCAAAAGCTGAGAAAGGGGTTGGGGGGGATGTTGAGTATAGTTTCAGTCATCAAGGGTAAGGGTGAGGGAGTCTGGGGACTTGTTACACAACAATGTGCATGTGACTGACACTGTACTATACACTCGGACCTTGGAGAGAGGGTGAATTTTATGTGGGGTTGTTTTTTGTTTGTTTGTTTTTGCCATAGTTTAAAAAATCAAAACAAGGAAAAACAAGATAGAACAAAATGAGATGCTTACTGCAGGAAGACGCTCATCTAAAAATCAGAAGCAATGAGTTATAAAATTAAATTTTGCAATAAATCATTTAAAGTTTAAGTTTTTGTATAAAGAAAAGTATATAACAAAAAGAGGATTCATGCATGTATGGCACAGGGTAAATGTTTTAAAATAACTATTACAAATTACTAGTCAGAAGTTACACTTTGAGTAAGATATTGAAGCTAAAGAATATCAGTATTTGCTGCTATGCAACAGACATTTCCCCAAATTACTCTTTTGAATAATAACATGTGGTCGTCAAAAGGGTGAGTTCTGAAGCCAGGCAGATTTAGCTCCCTACAAGTTGTATGACCTTGGGCAAGCTGTTTCTCTCCCTCTTTTTCCTCATCTGTAAAATGTGGATAATGACAGCATCTATCTCAAAGATTTTTTTATGAAGAATAAATGCATTGTAGCTATAAAGTGCTTCAAATAGTGCCTGACACAGAGTAATCACTCAATAAACCTTATTTTGGTCAACTCAAACTATTAATACTTGTATAATAATAACATTGTGCCACATGTTTTCACTCAAAGATACAGCAATCTTGGTCTCATACTGTATTGACTGTATTTTCTCCTTCCTTTTAACACTCCTTCCATAACACAGGGAGCTCATATGATGTGGTTGGTTGAAAAGATATCTAGTGCTTGCCTAAAAGACACCATTAGAACTATAAAAAAAATTTACAGCTATTATTATACTTAATGGTGAAATATGAAACACTTTCCCCTAAGAGCAGAAACAAGTCAAAGATGTTCATTTTCCTTTCTATTCATCACTGTAAAGCAATGAGGCAAGAAAAAGAAAAGATAAAGTTTAGAATTTCTTTTATTGGTATTGACAGGATTGTGTACACAGAAAATCCAAAATAAGCCATAAATATTTGAATAAATAATTGAATTTACAAATGTCACTGGATAAAAAATCAATGTGCAAAAAGAAATTGCAATTCTGTGTGCTAGCCTGAAAAATTAAGAAAGAAAATAAAAATATTTACAAAGCAGAACATACTACATATCTAGAAATAAATTTTAAAAAGGTATTCAATACCTCTACAATTAAAACTACAAAACACTATTAAAAGAAATTAAAGACAACCTAGGTAAATGTACAGTTACATTATGTTCATCCGTTGGAAGACTCAATATTGTAAAGGTGTCAATTTGATTCAGGTTATTCTATAAAATCAATGCAATTCCAAGCACAGTCCCAGGTTTATTTGTAAAATTGATAAGGAGATTCTAAAATTAATACACAAACAAAGGTGAATAGAGAAGGCAAGTATAGACTCTACTCTGGTTTCTGGATGAAAGTGGGAGCAGAGTATTACATTCCTGGGGAAAACAGTGGGCAAGTGAGCCAATCAGATTAAATTGTCATAATCATATTGGAATTGTCCCAAAAGACCATCACTCTCTTCTCCCTGAGAATTCAACCAGGAAAGAAAGCAGTTTGAATCGTCTGGAGTCCACTGTGAAGAGAGAGCCTGTCAAGGAGAATAGCTAATGCAAGAAGATGCACAGCCAAGACATTGAAACAGAATTCATCCAGATAATATTATTTTAGCCCCATGATTCAGCCATGCCTGGAGTCAGGTATACCCAAGGGCTTGCCAGTAATCAAAACAATAAATTTCCTTTATAGCTAACAAAATGAAAAAAGTGAAAAGACAAGCCAGAGACTGGAAAAAGTTTTCTGTAACATACGTATATATAATATACATGTTATAACATATATATAATATATAATACATGGTATATATAAGCATATAACTATAGAGATACACATACATACAATAAAGGACAAATAAGCAGATTGAAACTCTTCACATTTAAAAAAAAGTGGTGAAATGTTTTAATAGATGCCCTCATAAAAGATATCCAAATATCTAACAAGCACAAAAAAAGTACTCACATCATTACCTGTCAAGTAAATACAAATTAAAACCAAAAACAAGATACTACCACATCTTCTGTTGAATGGCTAAAATTAGAACTTGCTAACCAGGTATGTGGAATAATTGGAATTTTCAGGTATTGCTTTTAGGATTATAGGTGGGATCAACCTTTTTGAAAAAGTAGAATACCTACCAAAACTAAGCAGGAAATCTACCCTTTGATTCACTAATCATATTCCCATGTATAAAGCATTTACCAAGAGAAATAAGTGTTAGTCTGCCAAAGAGCAATTAAAAAGCAAACGGACATTATGCTGACAAAAAAAGCCAAACACGTAACTGTACATATTGTATTTTAACATTTATATAAAGATTAAGAACAAGCAATCTTAATAAAATGTAATAAAAGTAAAAATTGTGCATGTCTCTGTGCAGCAATTATTGAGAAGGTAGATGAGTGAACTTTCAGGAGTCCTGGAAATGTAAACATTCTGTGAAATTTCATCAGGCTGTACACATCAGATTAGCACACTTCATGCACATTAGTGTATAAATGCCTTAATAAAACAATAAAAAAGGGATTAAGGGAAAGCGGCACAGGTGTACAGTGCTGCGCCACTCAACAACTGGGATACATTCTGAGAAACACATCCTTAGGCAATTTCATCACTGTGCAAAGATCACAAAATGTATAGGCGACAGAAATTTTTCCACTCCATTATAATCTTATGGGACCACCATCAAATATGCCACCTGTTGTTGACTGAAATGTCACATGTGGCACAGAAATATATTATTAGAGATAAGGAGAAAATATAATGGAAGGATAAAGTGTGGCTAATGCCCTTGAAGCACAAATCAAATAACTGTCATCTTCTCAGTTAAAAAAAAAAAAAAAAAAAGAAGTGGTAAAATCTTCCTTGTTCGAAGGGGTCAAATATAAATCTTCCTCCGCTAAAATGGAATGACCCCCTATGGAGAAACTTAGAGAGATGTCTTGGAACTGCTACTTTTAAGGAAAGGTAAGTCAAGCACTGAATGTTCAGTTTGAGCCAATATTAATTGCTGGGGCCAATAATCAGGAAAATGAGCCGGAGACTAGAGCCCACCACGCACTATGCATCTGTCTCCCTGTCTCATGGCCTCACTAAACTAAAAATAAGAGATTCTATTCTCTGCCTTCCAATTGACATAGAAACTCTATTTTAAACAACTCTAACCTGGCACTGCATAAGGAAGTGATTCTGGGAAAGGGAGGCCAGCCATGCCCAAATTAACACACAGAAGCCAGCCCACCCAATTTGACTTCTAACTTTCTTGTGACAAGGTCTCCTTTTACTCTCAAAACCTTGGATCCAATTCCCAGCCATGAGCAAGAACAAAGAGTGAAATACAGAAGCAACGTAATCAGGTGAGACACTTCTTTTAAGACCTTCACACTTCCTAATTTCTGCTGAAATTACTTATTAGACAGAAAAAATTTGAATAGTAAAAACTGATTAACCTCAAAAATGGTAGTTTCTCTTAGTAAAAAAGGTGGGAGGCAGATATTGAGTAGGCAATTTCCAGTATCTGCTATGCTAGAATAGAGACAAAATTACCAATTATAAAAGAAAATTAGAAAAAAGGGCCCTGGCCAGGTAGCTCAGTTGGTTAGAGCATTGTCCTTATATGCCAAGGTTGCAGGCTTGATCCCCGGTCAGGACACATACAAGAATCAACCATTGAATGCATAAATAAATGGATCAACAAATTGATGTTTCTCTCTGTTTCCCTTCGTCTCTCATAAAATCAATTACAAATTATCAAATAAATAATAAATACCAAAGTGTCCATATCATAATCACTGCACACTTAGCAATGAGTTAACTAGAAACTAATAAAAAAAGTACCACTCCTGCCTGTAAATGAAAAAATACACTCCAAGACTTAGTCATGGAAATAACAATTACATCTGAACCAAAATACTGTAAAAGCACCTCAGAATAAAACATATTAGAGCTAAGAGGGGACAGACATGCTGCATTTCCCTCCACAACTAAGAAGGAATACAACTACCTCAAAACTAGAGACAACCAGAAGTTCTAGAAAATTGAGCTGCATGGAAGTCCAACAAACAAAGATATAAAAAAGAAATACTCATCCAGACAGGTAGGAGGGGCGGAGCCGGGGCAGAGAGGATGAGGTGTGGTGGTGGCAGCAGCGGCGACAGCGGCAGCCCAGCAGAAAGCACGGTCACACATTTTAAAAAGTCAGGAAGGACACCTGGGGAGCACTCCCAGAACCAGACCAGACCATGCAGCTCATGGTCTCAGTGCCAGGGAAAATACAGCCTCATTGCTTCTGACTGTGCAAACCAGTGGGAGTTGGGGCGGAGGAAAAAACTGCTGGTCTCTCAGCAGAGTCTGCTTGTTTAAAGGGCCCCCAGGTTCCTAGAACATCCACAGACCAACCTACTCTGGGAACAACAGCCAGGGAAACAACTAGAGGTACCAGTTGCATACAAAGTGGGACATGTGCCTGGAAAAGGGGCGAGTGCTGAGCAAAACTCATTGTTCCCTCTCAGAACCCTCCCCTACACACAGCACCATAACGTGGTGAAAGAGGTCGCCCTGTACTGATGAATACCTAAGGCTCCGCCCCTTACAACGTAACAAGAGTGACAGCGCTACCTAAGACACAAAGGCAAACAAACACAGGAGCCTGTCAAGATGAGGAGACAGAGAAGTATGGCCCAAAAGGGGGAACAGATCAAGGTTCCAGTGGGAGAACTAAGCAACGAGGAGATAGCCAACCTAACAAATGAGGAGATAGCAAACCTAACAGATGAAGAGTTCAAAACACTGCTGATAAAGATGCTCACAGGCTTGACAGATATGCTTAAATACGAAAGGTGCATAAGGGAAGAAGTGAAGGCTATGCTAAATGAAATGAAGGAAAACCCACACAAAACCAATGGCAAAGGGAAGGAAACCAGGATTCAAATCAATGATTTGGAACATAAGGAAGAAAAATAACAGTCAACCAGTACAGAATGAGGAAACACAAATTGTAAAAAATGAGGAGAGGCTTAGGAACCTCAGGGACAACTTTAAATGTGCCAAAATCCGAACCAGAGGGGTGTCAGAAGGAGAATAGGTAGAACAAGAAATTGAAAACTTATGTGAGAAAATAATGAAGGACTACTCACCAAATTTGGTGAAGGAAATACACATACAAGTCCAGGAAGCACAGAGAGTTCCAAACAAGCTAGACCCAAAAAAGGACCACACCAAGACACATCATAATTGAAATGCCAAAGGTTAAAGATAAAGAGAGAATCTTAAAAGCAGCAAGAGAAAAGGAGAGAGTTATATACAAAGGGGTGCCTATAAGACTATCAGCTGATTTCTCAAAAGAAACTCTGCAGGCAAGAAGGGACTGACAAGAAGTATTCAAAGTGATGAAAAGCAAAGACTTACAACCAAGATTATTCTATCCAGCAAAGCTATCATTTAGAATGGAAGGGCAGATAAAGTGCTTCCCAGACAAAGTAAAACTAAAGGAGTTCATCATCACCCAGCTATTATTGTATGAAATGTCAAAGGGATTTACTTAATAAAAAGATAAAATTTCTGAACATTAAAATGACAACAAAGTCACAACTATCAACAACTGAATCTAAAAAATAAAAACAAAATCCAACTAAGCAAACCAGAATAGTAACAGAATCATAGGTATGAGGATCATTTGGAGGGTTATCAGCTGGGAGGGGGAAGGGGGAGAAATGGGGAAATGGTGCAGGGATTAAGAAGCAAAACTAATAGGTACAAAGTAGACAGGGGGAAGTTAATAATAATATAGGAAAGGATGAAGCCAAAGAACTTATATGCACAACTCATGGACATGAACTAAAAGGAGTGGGATTGCTGGAAGGAAGGTGAGTACTGGGTGGAAGGGAGCAAAGGGGAAAAAATTGAGACTACTGTAACAACATAATCAATAAAATATACTTTAAAAAAAAAGAAAAAGTCCCACAATTTGCTATCTGCAAACTGGGGGTCCAAGAAAGTTACACTTCCCCCACCATTTTGTTTTATACAGGCTCTCCACAGATTAGATGATGCAAAAATAATAACAATAATGATAATAAAAATAAAAGGAATTAGAAGGAAATTTATCACCTTAAAAATTTATATCAGAAAATAAAAACCAGACCATGAGTCAATATTCCACTTTAAGCGTGATGCACTGTTCTTTGCTTCTAGTGTGAATTTTCTTGTACACTTATTTCTTATGATTTTGTCTTAGAAGTGGTATTGTGAAGGCATTACCACATGGTTTACATACAGAGGGTTCCTCTCAGTTGTGAGTTCTCAAATGTCTTCACAGATGAGCAACAATTTCCCACTTTCTTGCAGTCATAGGATGTCTCCACAGTGTGAGATCTCACATGTTGCATAAGATTTGAAAAACCTTGCAGACATTCCCCCATTCCTTACATTTACATGTTTTCTCTAGTGTGAGTTTTCACATGTCTTCGAAAGTACGCAGGACAAACAAAGGCTTTCCCACAGTCCTCACATTCATAGGGCTTCTCTCCGGTGTGGCTTCTTACATGTCTCCGAAAGGATGAGGGACAACTGAAGGCTTTCCCACATTCCAGACAGTCAAACGGCTTCTCTCCAGTGTGCATTCGGGCATGTACAGTCAGGTATGACGAATGGCGAAAGGCCTTCCCACACTCCTTACATTCATAGGGTTTCTCCCCAGTGTGCGTTCTCATGTGAATCCGAAGCGCTGAAGGATAAATAAAGGCTTTCGCACATTTCTTACATTCATAAGGTTTCTCCCCAGTGTGAGTTCTTACGTGCACTGTAAGGTGGGAGGAACTAATGAAGGCTTTCCCACACTCCTTACATTCATATGGCTTCTCGCCACTGTGAGTTCTCAGGTGTTCCGTGAGGGACGAGGAACGGCTAAAGGCCTTCCCACATTCTTTACATTCATATTGTACCTTTCCAGTGTGATCTCTCACATGTGCTCTAAAGGATGAGGGACAGCTAAAGGCTTTTCCACATTCCTTACATTCATAGGGTTTCTCTCTACTTTGGTTTTTCACATGCGTATTAAGGGAAGTGAGAAGATAGAAGGCTTTTCCACATTCCAGACACTCATAGGGTTTCTCCCCAGTGTGTTTTCTCATGTGGATACTTAAGGAAGAGGGACAATTGTAGGCCTTTCCACATTCCTTGCACTTATAGGGCTTCTCTCCTGTGTGTGTTCTGACATGTACCGTGAGTTTTGAGGACTCACTGAAGGCCTTGCCACACTCTTTACATTCATAAGGCTTCTCTCCAGTATGAATTCTTATATGGATTATAAGGTGAGAGGAAGAACTAAAGGCCTTCCCACATTCCTTACATTCATATGGCTTATCTCCACTATGAATTCTTTTGTGTTTGGAGAGTGAGGAGGAGCAACTGAAGGCCTTCCCACATTCCTTACATTCGTATGGCTTATCTCCACTATGAATTCTCTTGTGTTCCGTGAGGGATGAAGAACAGCTGAAGGTTTTTCCACATTCCTTACATTCGTAGTTTGTCTTTCCAGTGTGAATCTTCATATGCGCCCTAAAGAATGAAGAGCAACTGAAGGCTTTGGTACAGTCCTTACATTCATATGGTTTCTCTTCAGTGGGAGTTTTCATATGCTTCTTGAAACAAGCAAGAAAATGAAAAGCTTTCCCGCATTCCTTACACTGATAGGGTTTGCTTCCAGTGTGAGAGCTTATGTGATTCCTAAGAGATAAATGATCTATGAAGACTTTTTTACATTCGTGGCATTCATAAGATTTTACCTCAGTAGTTCTCTCGAGTATATTAAGATTTGAAACTTGGTTGACGGTTTGTCCACACTGATTTTCTTCGTTACATCCATAGATGTTATCCACTACATGACTTCTTTTAAAAATAAAAAGCACATTATTAGAAATAAATACATTTTTATCATTTTCTGTAACTATGTCCATTTTTGGCCCTGTCAGGTTATAAGCTGAAAGTTCTCACAAAGGTCTCTATAATAATATATTAGCCAATATTTATCACTGAATTTTTGACTTACGGGATTTTTCTCATAATTGTTTATATTTGAATTATGTCAAACATTGAGGATCTCAGTACCACTTTGGGAGAAAAATCTTGTGAAAATTCTTTATGAAATCACAATTTCTGACCAAGTTTTATAAACATTTTTTTTAATTTTGTGACATTTTAAGATTTTCTTCTGAGGCACTAGTTTCTTTTATATGAATGGCACTCACCTCAAATGTCTCTTGTGGTTTTTGTTCTTATCATTAACACCATGGTATTCCCAGTTTTTGTATAAAATGGACGACCAGGAATCATTCCTTTTGAATCTTACTATTTCCTGTTCATCAGATATTTTTTCTCCATAAATATCTTGCGAAGTGACTGATTCATTACTTTTAAGGTGAGTCTCAAAACCTGAAACAAAACGTAAAGACACTATGAGCAAAGGGCTTGTGGCACAGTGACTATGTCAAGACCTTGGTGATAACCACAAGGGTCAAAATGGTAAGCAACTGACTAAGAAAAAATTCCATGAGGACTGAGACTGATGGTAACATGAACATGCTATTATCAGGAGAACAAAGCAAAAAGGAGATGGATAAAATGTACATGACCAAATATAACTTACAAAGAGGAAATATGGAAAGTCTTTCCCAAAACAAGGAAAATGTGAGAGGACTAATAAAAAGTTGAAACAGTAATTGATGGTATCTGTGGAAAATCGGCCTCTCAAACAAAAGTTTCATCTTGCTTTTATTTGATTTTACCAAATGTGATATCCCTCAACTAGGACAGTTTCTCCCCAGAATTCTTGCCTTCCTGGTGCTCCCCCCGGATGGGTCCTCCAGTTGTTTTCTCCAGGTCCTCCTCCTGTTTCCACTGGAAGATCAGACAGGGTGTGTGTAGCGAATACCCTGTCCATGCAGAAAGGCATATCACATGAAGGAAAACAATGAGGAACCATAAACATTTCCATGAGACAAGGCCAGAACTTTGGTCTTCTATAACAATGGGGCAAGTGTGAATTGAATTGCAACAAAATGTTTCTCAAAAAAACTTTTAAGGGGGAAGGGGGGACTTGCAACATAGCCTTTGATGTCTAGAACTGATCTGACATTCATATCTAATCCTCAATATTACTAGAAGTTGGTCTGATACTTACAGCCAGGACATTTTGTTCTCCTGCTGAACATAATCTCACAGGATACCAATCTTAGACAAAGTTACTCTGAGATCATAGTAAAATGAAACAGGGCCACTTCGTAATTTAGTCTAAGGATGGGCAAAAAGGAAAGTCACTAGGCCACCCACAAAATACCGCGTAATAGAATTTCCCCAACTTTCCCTCAATCTACCAGCTGGGTCCAATCCAACTGGGTTGAACAGTGACCCTCAAAACTACATGTCCAAATAGATCAATGAAAAAGAACAAAGAGTCCAGAAACAGATCCACATAAGCTGTCAACTGATCTTTCACAAAGGAGCAAAGGCAACACAATGGAGGAAAAAAATAGTCTTTTAACAAAGACTGGAACTAGACATTGACATCCAAGAAATGAATCTAGACACAGACCTTACACTTTTCACAAAAATTGATTATAGACCTAAATTTAAAATGCAAAACTATAAAACTCTTAAAAGGTAACAGGAGAAAAATCTAGATGACTTTGAGTTTGGCAATGACTTGTTAGATACAACACCGAAGGCATGATCTACAAAAGGAAGAATTGATAAGCTGGACTTCATTAAAATTAGAAATTTTCGCTCTGCAAAAGACAATGTCAAGAGAACAAGAAGACAAGCCACAGACTGTGAGAAAATATTTGCTAAAGACATATCTGATAAAGAACTGTTATCCAAAAGAACTCTTAAAACTCAAAATAAAAATAATTAAAAAATTAAAAAATGGGTCAAAGACCTTAACAGACACCTCACCAGAAAAGATACACAAATGGTAAATAAGCATATGAAAAGATGCTACACATCATATGTCGTCAGGGAAATGTAAATTAAAATAATGAGATACCACTGCACGTGTATGAGAATGGCCAAAATCTGGAACACTGACAACACCAAATGCTGATTAGCATGTGGAACTACAGAAAAACTCATTCATTGCTGGTGGGAATGCAGAATGGTACAGCCACATTGGAAGACAGGCTGGAGGTTTTTAATAGAACTAAACATACAGTTCCCATATGATCAGACATCGTGCTCTTTGGAATTTATCCAAAGGTGAAAACGTGTCCACACAAAACTTGCAAAGACATTTATAGCAGATTTATTCATCATCAGTAAAGATGTCCTTCTGTAGGTGAATGGGTAAGTAGACTGTATTACATCCACACAATGGAATATTATATTCAGTGCTAAAAAGAAATGAGCAATCAAGCCATGAAAAGACAGGGAAGAATTAAAAATGCATGTGACTAAGTGAATGAAGCCAATGTGAAATACATATTGTATGATTCCAACTACATGACATTCTCAAAAAGAGAAAACAACAGACACAGTAAAAAGGTCAACAGTTGCCAGGGATTAGAAAGGAAGGAGGGATGAATCAGTATGGCAAAGACAATCTTTAAGACAATAAAACTACTCTGTATAACATTGTAACAGTGGATATATGTCATTACATATTTGTCCAAACCACAGAAGGTTCAACAGCAAGAGTGAAGCCTAATGTAAACTCTGAACTTTGGGTGATGATGATGTGTCAGTGTAGGCTCATCAATCATAACAAACATACGACTGTGGTGGGGATGTTGACAGCAGAGGAGGCTGTGCACATGTGAGGTAAAGCGTATATAGGAAATCTCCATAACTCTCATTCCATTTTGTTGTAAATCTAAAACTTCTCTAAAAATAAATAAATATATTATTTAAAAATTTTCATGTCCACCTAGAACCTCAGAATGCTGCCTTATTTGGAAATAGGGTCATTCCAGATGTAATCGGGTTAAACTGAAATTGTGCTCGATTAGGGTGAGCCCTAAATCCAATGACAAGTGTCCTGATACAGAGGGAGAGACTCAGACAGAAGTCTATGTGAAGATGGAGGCCAAGATTAGAGCAACACATCTACAAGTCAAGAATATCAAGGATTGTCCTGACTGGTGTGGCTCAGTGGATTGAGTGCTGGCCTGTGAACCAAAGGGTTGCCGGTTCGATCCCAAATCAGGGCACATGCCTGGGTTGCAGGCTGGGTCCCCAGCTGGGGGTGTGCAAGAGTCAACCACACATTGATGTTTCTCTCCCTTTCTTTCTCCCTCCCTTCCCCTCTCTCTAAAAATAAATTAATTAAATCTTTAAAAAAAAAGAAAAAGAAAAGAATATCAAGGACTGCTGGCTACTGCCAGAAGCCAGAAAGAGACAGGCAGGATTTTTTCCCCTAGAGCCTTCAGAAGGAGCATGGCCCTGTTGACACCTTGATTTTGGACTTCCAGCTTCATAGTGTGAAATACACTTCTTTTGTTTTTCGTCACCCAGTTTGTAGTTCTTTGTTACAAAAAGCCTAAGAAACTAATACAGCCTGCTTCTATAGATCAACCCTCAAATCACTCAACCGAAGTTCAAATCCAGTACTAGGTACTCTCTAACCCCCTCTTACTGTGACACCCACGACTCCCTCACTGCATTGAATAATAAACCCAACCTGTTTAATTTTAGGTGTGTTCCTGATGGTCTTTGGGTAAATGGCCTCAATGTCAGGAAAATTCTCAAAAGGTCCCAAACCATAAACCTCCCTGTGCCCCTAAGTGACCCCTTAAGTCTATGCTCACACTTTCAACACTCAATAAGCCTGAGGTTTCCAACCACAATAAAAAGTCCGTTCAACACACAGGTGTTTATTTCATGGTGAAGCCACTAGACAGTAAGTTGCTTGGGGTAAGCGACCACATCTCTCTTGTTTACCAATGTATTCCAATTTCTCAGCCTGAATCCTAGAATAAGGAATAGGGTGATTTGTCAGATTTGTTTTCTAAACAACTAAATAAAAGAATGTTGCCATTCTTACCCAGTGAAGCCAGGTTCCGGAAGTTCTCCAGCATCACCTCTCTGTAGAGGCTCTTCTGAGCAAGATTCAGCAAAGCCCATTCCTCCTGGCTAAAGTCCACAGCAACATCCTCAAAGAGCACTGAGTCCTGAAACACCCCACATATTCTGTTCAGAAAGGTACCAACTCCCCAAATATGCTCAGGAGGATGAACAATGCTGAAGATACATGAGAAATGAGAATCCATTCATAGAAAGTTCTAAACACTATATGGTCTCCTAACATCGACACTGGCACTCACCCATCAGATCTCTTCCTTTCTCCCCACACATCCTTCCTGCGTGATCAAATCCTGTCTCCCAGACTTAACACTTCTAAAACACTCAATTTATCTCTCCACAGTTTGATGATAAATAATTCCAGTCTTGTAATGATCCAGAACAGTCCAGAGACATAGCAAAAATGAGAGAAATGCTCTAAAAATGAATCACAGCAGGTCTTCAAATGACTTTTGCTATAATGTTGATGAGATGCTATGGGAACTCAACTCTTATTTGTATCGATTAGCCCATGGTGAAATTGGTTACATGATCTGTTCTGCTTAAAGTCGCAGAACCTATCAATAATGTTAAGTGAGGACTTATATAATTTCCACATTGAGACCAACAATTCCTTGTTCCACAAACAATTTCACCTGCTTCCTTCTCTCCCACTATAGCAAGCAGCACAACATGAAAGACTGAGGCTAATCTGGATGAGGTTTTAATGAATAAAAACGCACTGATGGAAAGGGAGCTTTTCATTTTTAAATAAACCCAGGAGCCTACAGAAGCACAACTTTCAACTTAGGCCCCCGGCTGTCCATATTTTCTTATACTCCAGGCCAGGGGTCAGCAAACTTTGGCACATGGGCTAAATCCAACCTACCACCTGTTGGTGTAAGTAAAGTTTATAGAAACACAGTAAAACATGTGCACACACCATATATAATGTCTATAGCTGCTTTCACACTACAATGACTGAGTTGAGTTTCAATAAAAACTCTGGTCTTCAAAGCCTAGCATGCTTACTCTGTGGCCCAACTAGAAACAGGTTGTTGATCCCTGCTCCAAACAATTAGATGGATGAACTGGTGAAATGGGAGTATTCTTTGGAAAATCATGAGCTCTTACCTACCTGTGTCACATTTTTCTGTAACTCAGTAGCTCTTCTTTCTTTGTCCATGTTCCCTTCATGAAGAAAGGCAAAGTTTTGAGAAGTCACAGCTGAGGCAGGAGAAAGACAACATGATAATCTAGGTCTCCCCATAATTTGCACACATAAGAGCCTGGATGCTGCAGCACATTAAGGTGACCACTCCCCTCAATACACACACATACACGCACATGCATAAGCCCAAGACACCCAAGCAAACACACATTGAACTTGTAAGAAGGTGGAGCAATCTCACCTCATCTAGAACTAGAAAATTATGCTCTGGTTCTTGTTGATCTTTTTTCTTTTTTTTTTTTTTTTTTAAGTTAAGAGTCCCATTCTACAAGTAAGGTAACTGAAGTCTAAAAAGCTTAGCTGTCTATTTGCCCATGAAAATGAAAAGCATAAAAAGCATCAGGCAATACCCTCAACCTTAAGAAAATGCACTCCGTTTCAAATCCAAGAAAGCACTGACTTATATACCAGAATTCTGGGTGTTCCATTCCCAAGATATCTTACTTCTGCACCCCTTGGCAGGTTAACAGGCATTACTGCTCAGACCTTGATCACTGGACCCTTGCCCCATGGGCTGTAGTGTTCCTGAAACCTGGTTTCTGAGGAGCATCAGCTAATTAAATCCCACACACAGGAGGCAGAGAAGACTGCCACGCTGCACTTCTCATGTTAAATTTTGCCTGTCCAGAACCAGCTGAAAAAGAATACTTAAGTGAGCAATGTGCGTCATCCCTGATAGTAATATCTACAGTGCTTTGCACAAATTTCAAATAATGAAAACAACTGTTTCTTCCACTGCAGTGGATCCATTATGTACTTTAAAGCCAATAAAAATTGTGATATTCTTTACTATATTAATAACATGTTCCATTGAGCAACCATGATGTGAGAATGACTTCGCAAAGAGATGCCCATACCTCTGCAAATTATTTATTTTTCATAGAAACTCCGTAAATCAGATATTATTACACCTAATTTATAGTTGAGAAACCTTATAAAGAGTGAACTAACCACACACTCAATATTATCCAATTAGAAAGCTGCTCTGCCAGGGTGTATATGCAGGTCTTTTTATGTTTCAAGTCTAAATGCCCAATGAGTATATTTCTGAACGCATATACAACTTATTTGTTAGTGAGGCCCTTACTCCCTAACATTACCAGTTTCTGGCCTAGAACCCTGTTGGGCGCATTATGCAGAGTAGACAAGTGAAGTATTCTATTCAAACATTTTATTTCTCACTCCTTCTCTTGACTAAGAACTATATCTTGAGCAAAGATGCTTCCTTTAAGGCCCCTGCCTCCTGCTCTTTCATTTCATATTCATTTAGGTAATATTTCCCCTGATTCTACTACATGCAGTCACAGGGGATACAGCACTGAACAAAACAGAAAAATCCTGGTCTTCATAATTTTTTGCGGAAGGGCAGTAAATTAATAAAATATCAGGTGGTGGTATATGTTATATAAAAATGCAGCATATTATAGGAATAAGGAGATGCACATATTTATCTTTAGCAAGTGAAGACTACTCATGTGGCAGAACAGCAGCAGAAAATTAAAATAACTGCGTTAGATAACACTGGAAACCCATAGCTGGTGTGGTATATATATTTATATGCTTATAACTATCATCAACCCCAAAGAAGAAAAAATAAGTATCAATGGGCTAACCACTGACTTATAAGGTCGGGGAAAGAACAGCATAAAGGGTTAGAAAGAAAAGTGAAAACAAGGCACAATTAATGATACTTTTAAAAAACTAATGAACAGAATCAGAAAAGCTAGTAATGTGTCCTTTAAAACCTAATGAGGTTGACAAACCCATAGAAAATGCACAGATAATGAAGGAATTTCAGGAGAGAAGCACAACTTTCCAGCGATGATCTAAAATAAATACAGCACTTGATTATTTTCAGTCACTAAAGAAAAAAAAAAATGAGCAGTTTAAAACATACCCACAAAGGAAACAGAAATTACAAATTGTTTTACCAAAAGGCTCACTAAATAAGGAAAAAAATTCAAAATTCCATTGCAGGGACAGAAAAAACTTTCCCCAAGTATTTACAAGACCATAAAAGTACAACTTGAAAAGAAAAAAAAAAAGATCTCATACACATTAGTACAAATATGCAATATTAGTACAGTTGAGAAATGAATAATCACAAACCAAGTTCGTTTCATCCTAACAATAAAATGTGGTTGAAAATGGAATCATTGATTAATATAATCCACCACATTAATAGAAAAAATATCATATGACTCATCCTCTTCGAATCAAACTAGTGACTGATCTATAGTAACGTCCATTGGTGATAACAATTTAACCCACCAGAATTAGAAGGGAACATGTTTTACTAGGGAAAAAAAAAAAATTTACAAACACCTACAGTAAACATCCTATTTAATGGTCAAGTAATTCCCTCTGGGATCAAGAACAAGGCAAGGATACAAATTCTATGCTATCCGACATTGAACTGGATGGAGGTCCTGGCAAGTGCACTAAAGAAATGAAATGAAATACAAGGTACAAGGGGGTTAAAAGAACGCTGAAACTGGCAGATGATCAGTTTATGTGTGAATTATATTTTTTAAATCTACAAATGATTAAAATGTATACGTAGCTGCGTTCGGCGAGAAGAGTACAAAGATACTTAATAATCAGTTCAGTTTTATGCACCTGGATATAATGTAGCAGGGTAAAATTAAGGTTAAATAGTATCTCTTGCACCAGGAGGGAAGAGGTGGGGACGTAGTTGAGGCAAATGTCAGCCCGTGCTCACCGAACACGCGAAATCCACACAGATCAGCCTAGAGACAACGAGGTGAGGCTCTCGTCTCCGTGACCGGAATGGCAGGGATGCTTTTCCTTTTTGGAAAGAGAGCAAAGGATGCTTTTGGAGGTGAATTAAATACGAGGGTGGTTTTTCAACTCTACTTTGCTCCCACTGCGACTGCTGGACCCAGCCCAGAGTTTCCGATTCAGTGGGCCACGAGCGCAGCCGGTCAGAGCTCTGAGGAAATGCCGCTGCGTGGGAGGCCTCGGGCGCGGGGTCCGGCCGGCGGCCACCTTTGGATCGTTGGCCTCCCCAAGACCGAGCTCTTCACCTTCAACGCACGGGATCTGGGACAGGCCAGACCGAAACCCGGTAGGGTGCAGACCCGGGTGAAAATTGACCTCAGACGCTAGAGAGGACGGTGCCCACGGCTCGCGCACGCGCAAAAGCACACTTTAGCTTCCGGTTTTTGCGCCGCGCCCAGCAAAAGGGGTGGGACCTCAGGAGCTGCAAAATAGGAATAGGAGGGGCGGAGGGACAGGACGGGGGCAGTGACTGCTTCCAGCCTGGAGAGGTTTCCTCCTAGGAGAGACATGTTGGGTCCCGGGACCGGATTAGTGCAGGAGCTGGGGTTGGACCGAGGTGGGGCGGGACCAGGTCAGTGGGGCGAGGCTTGGTTGACTGACTAGTCCTATGGGGCGGGATTTAGTTGAATATTCAGAAAGTGGGGCTTAAGGTGGGGCCAGGTCGAGGGGCGGGACTGAGGTAGACTAGGGCTAGAGGCGGGGTTAGGGTTAGGGACTCCCATTCAGCCCCTAAAGAACCAGAGAACAAGACATGAAGCTTAAACCTACACCAGACCATGAGATCTCCTTTCCATTCATTCAGTCCTTTCATTAGACCTTTAGTGTTCCTTTTCATTGCTTCTTTGATAATTGCTCATGTAGACGAAGGATAGTGATAATTACTTACGGAGGTTCGTGTACCTGGAAACCTTGCAGACCACTAATAGTTGTCCATTCGTTATTTTGGACTTAAAATAAAAATAAAATTTTCTGTACATATATTTTTCTTGTTCTAATATTAACACGTCCTTTTTTCTTGTTTGTGCAGTACCTCTCAAAACTATGGTATAAAGTCAAAAAGAAAACATTCTTGTCTTGGTCAGTAATGATTATCAAGCTATTTGCTGTAGGTTGTGGCCTTTATTAAGTTAATGAAGTTCCTTTTAAATCTGGTTTATGAAAACATCTTATCAATTTTTTATTGTTATTAAATGTTTATACAAAAATTGAATTGATAACTTTGCTCTTTTAACTTAGTTTATGATATTATATCTGTATAAAATCTTTACTTTTACATAGCCCAATAAGTCTATACTTTTATTTTTTAACTATTTTTATTGTTTACACTATTACAGTTATCCCTATTTTTCCCCCTTTGCCCACCTCCACCCAGTACCCCCTCCCTCAGCCCATCACCACACTATTTTCTGTGTCTACAGAAAAAAAAATTTTTTTTAGCTAATCCCTTTACCTTCTTTTATGCAGTCCCGCCCTCCCTCCCCTCTTCCCTCTGACACCTGTCAGTCTGTTCCATGTATCCAAGCCTCCATTTCTATTTTGTTCACTACTTTATTTTGTTCATTGGATTACACATACAAGTAAGATCATATGGTATTTGTCTTTCACCAATTGGCTTATTTCATTTAGCATAATAATCTCCGGGTCCATCCTAAGTATATACAGTATTTTTTTTAAAACTGTTTCTGACTTCTGATCAAGATGACTGTGTAGGTAAACACAGTATTCATATCCATCCACAACCATATCAAAATTGTAACTAAACTACAGAACAACCATCATTCAGAACCACCTGAAATCTAGCTGAACAGAAGTCCTACAACTAGGATTTATAAAAGAAGCCACATCAAGACTGTTAGGAGGGGCGGAGACACAGAACGAGCTAGTCACGCACCTACATGTGGTGGGTAAAAATCGAGAAATCATGAGTGCCTTAGAAAACAGTATGTGAATGACAGGAGTTTCTGATCAAATTATGAGGAAAAATTTGAATGAAGTTTGATGATAATACATGAATTTGTGTACATAATATGGATTCAAAATTTTAAAACAGGAAAGTTAATGGCCAGAATCATGCTTCAGAAGTACCATTCTGAGGCCCAAAGGTAGACTGAATGAGATACTGTGGAAAAGGAACATATTCAAGACACAATTGGGATAATCTAAATGGGAGATAATAGCAACTTAAGTAAGAAAAATGGCAGGTTATCTTGTGGTCAAACATGTTAAGCTTGCCATGTTTATTTAACTACCTTCTTAGATACCACTGAAATGATAGTAAAGGAATTTTCATAAGTCTAAATCAGTGAGGTCAATGATATTGGGAAAGTAGACGATGTGTCAAATATTTTGAAAGATACTTGGCAGATGGAAGACAACTTAACAACCGAAAGTATAAATGAAAGAGGAGTGGCACATACCTGGAAGTGAGTACAAGAAAGAGGAGATTTCTCTCCTGAGCCATGCACAGAATTCAGGTCACAAAACTTCCAGGGTAAGACAAGAATATTGGAATTTAATTTCTGACAACACTAAAATAGAAAGGCTTAGAATTCAGGAACATTAGGTTTGTGAGGCAGTAATGTTGAGGAGCAGGCCAATAACAAGTTGGTTAGTTGGAGGGCCACCCATGAAGTATGAGTTAATGGGAGTGGCTGGAGAAATTACAGAAGTTCAAAATGATTTAAAAGACTTAAATGACTAATTCAAGAAGTCAAATATCCAAGTAATTGAGACATCCAGAAAGAGACCAGAGCAAATAGGAGGGAATTGATCAGATACAATACAGGAACATTTCCTAGAATTGAAGAACATGAGTCTCCATAATAAAAGAGCCATGTTCAGACAAACATAAAATTATCAACGTGAGTGCAGAATTTTGTAGGATAAAGGGAAAAGGGATAAAAAATAAATAGGTAGTCTAACATACATTGCCTATACTACCAAACTAGTTAAACCCCCCTGAGGACAGAGGCCAGGTCCAGAAGCTGCATGCAGTGTATTATCCCATACATAGTAGGTACTTGTTAAATGTCTGTTGAATAAAACATGAACTTCATAGTGATTTATAAAGTTTTCAAATAAACTAGTCTATATTAGGAAAGCAAGTATATAAAATAAAGGCAATGACTTCATTTTGAATAGTTACTTACCCACCCCACACCCACCAATAAATAAACGAAAGGATGGGATTTAGCTAAAAGCAAGTTGGTATTTAGGGAGGTGGCTTCTCATGTTATGGTTAAGTTCTAAAATTAGTATGTAGCCCTGACCAGTGTGGCTCAGTTGGTTGGGTGTTATCCATCTGGTTGGATTCCTGGTCAGGGCACACGCCTAGGTTGTGGGTTCAGTTCCTGGTTGGGGTGCATGCGGCAGGCAACCAATCAATGTTTCTTTCTCATATCAATGTTTCTCTCTGTCTCTTTCTCCCTCCCTTCACCTCTCTGTAAAAAATACATAAAATCTTTTTTAAAAATTAAAAAAATAAAATTAGTATGTAGTCAAAATTCAGCACAAAAATTTCTTACGTTGACCATAAAATTTAATATACCTATTCAAGTATATCATCCACTTCCAGGAAGGGATGAAATGAGAGCCTATACAAATGTCTGGGTAGTCAGATCCATCTGTTTGAAGGTATCTATCAAGATTTCAGGTGAACTGAGGCTACGGAGAGACACCCAAGAGTTCCTGTTGCCCATAGGATTTACTTTGTTCTGTCTTAATATTAAACCTTTATAACTTTAATACGTATCATTATGAGGGTTCAACCTAATAAGGAGTCACATTTTGTGTCTCTTATACAGTAGGGTAGGGTCAGGTGCTCAAGTCAGAAACTCCACTGCCTCTGTTTATAGAGTTTTTTATGATGTCAAGGGAACCTGGAAGTCCATGGCAATTCTTTGATTCAAGTAAATGTTTTGAGAGTTACTGAGCTCCGTGCTGTACCCATTTTGGAGTGGGGTTGGCACACAGGGGTTTTGATCCAGCTTGCTCTGTTTGATGAAGGCCTGCTCAGTTGGTCATTGCCCTCAGACCACAACACATGACAGTGGGACAGTAGAACCAAGATAGTATTAATGTTTGGAATTTAATCTCACTTTGTTTTGGTTTTAGGAAGACTCTGTCTAACCATTTTAAGATATCCTCACAAGGGAGATTGCATAGGCATAGTGGGTTAGTGCAGCTTGTCACTGTTATTAGAAAAAATGA
The DNA here is from genome assembly GCF_987537825.1 of Furipterus horrens. Taxonomy (NCBI): domain Eukaryota; kingdom Metazoa; phylum Chordata; class Mammalia; order Chiroptera; family Furipteridae; genus Furipterus; species Furipterus horrens. Next base: position 41,549,900 of record NW_028327180.1, on the reverse strand, counting down.
AAATCTGGTGGGCCCTCTGAAGTTGATTATATGTCTGAAGTTCATCATTAATAATGGTTTTGTCCAGAAGATGTAATATTTCCGTTCCCTTTGTGTGAGTGCACTGTACACTTCTCAGCTTCTCTTTTAATGATATCCTTACTAATATAAGTGCTATCCAAGGACTGTTTGTAACCTGCTTAAGGAACCTGGATGATCAAAGCCCTTGCGAGATTTATCCTGAAACAGCTTGATGGTTTAGATGCTAGGAATGCTGACTTAAGTTGAGGTTCTAAATATCAGCGGCCATGCTGGCTTATTGTAACAGCGAGATGTACTTTTAACGATACTGTAGAAAGCTTCAGCTACAGAATGGTTTCCTGGGGGGCGGGGGAGAGGGGCGGTCAAGACCACTCATACTTGCCATGTTGTTGAGTAAAACTCAATGATGAAGAACAAGGACTCCACAAGCTCCACAAACTTTTGTGCACTTCTCATTTAATTACATTTAATATCTGGAGCCTGGAGTGGACTATACGGAAGCTTTATCCATCAGGCCTGGCCCTCTGTGGTAACAGAGCAGCCAGACCTCCACCTGCTGAATCACTCAGGACTGAGCGTTACCTGCGCGCTGTGTATCCCTCCAGCGCCCTCTGGCTGGCCCGCCATGGGCGCTTCTCTCCGGCCACTTGCATATTCCCACCATTTGAGTTGCTCTTCATTTACAAATGGTGCAGTGGTCCTTTCCTCGAGTGCTTGTAGTCCTGTGTATGAACAGGTGGACTGTATGGTGTATGAATGTTCACTGTAAAGCTCTGTACACAAATGTATACAACGTACCGCCATGTTTGAGGTGATGTGTGTGTACCATCTTAGCAGAGGTGCAGACTCAAAACCCATGGGGTCGGTGTGCCAACTGTGCACACAGGAGTAATTTACATTGGAGAGGACCTTGAAGGGGCAGGCAAAGCTGGGTAAATTCTGTATTTGTGCTATGGACTGAGTTGTGTCCTCGAAAACTCATATCTTAAAGCTCTACCCCCAAACATGATGGTATTGGGAGGTTGGATGGTAAGTTTTGAGGTCATAAGAATGGAGCCCTCATGATCTAATCATTGGATTGGTGCCCTTATAAGAAGAGTTAAGAGAGGACCTCCCCACCACCACCACCACCACCATATGAGGATCCAGTGAGAAGGCAGTCCTTTGCAAATCAGGAAGAGAGATCTCACCAGAACCTAACCACACTGGCTCCTTGATCTTGGACTTTCTAGCCTCCAAACCTATGACAAATAGATGTCTGCTGTTTAAGCCACCTAGCCTACTTAGTATTTTGTTATAGGAGCCCAAACTGAATAAGACGGTAAGAAACCATTTGTCTACAACATAGTGTCATCCTTGCCCTGACTCATGTTTCCTAGTACAGAGGAATCAGCTTACATCAGGACAACTGAGTAACATTTTTTTTTTATTGCTGACACTATTACAGATGTCCTCCATTACCCGCCCCCTTTGCCCATCTCCACCCAGCCCCTGCCCCTCCCTCTGGCCTTCACCACATGTTGTCTGTGTACATAGGCTATGCATATGTGTTCTTCAGCTAATCTCTTCTAGTCCCCACCCCCACCCCCACATGGCAGCACACTATCATGTTAGTGCAGTGTGCTGCCGTGAGGGAGGACAGAAGTTTTCCTTTTTGTAAGGATGCAATGTAAGGCAGCTTTCAGAATACAGCATACTGTGCTGCCATGGACTAGTTTGAACATGGTATAAATGGAATTGTGATTAGAATGCAACTACACCATATATATGTCTTTTGAAGAACTGGTTTTGGTTTCTTTTTTGTTTGTTTTGGGGCACTAGGATGATACAGACAATCTTGTACAGAAAAGGCCTATGAGCATTTTTGTTTTCACCAAAATTCTTGGACTCTGATTTTTTCTTTAAAATTTTTCTAAACATTTAATTTATCGAAAGTTCAAAACAATTTAAGTCATTCTCCAGCCCTACAGCTCTTCTTGAATTACATTTCTTTGTGTAAATACCTTATAAGGAGTTATAGTGCTTAAATGTTATTTCTCTAAAAAAATTATTTATTCACTCGATTAATTTCTCCTGTTCTTTTACACTTCTTGTTTTCCTGTTATATATGTGTCTATTATCTCAATTTTTTCTGCCTCATATTTTTATAAGATCTATCATCTTTAGGGTTTGTACAAGAACAAATTAGAAACACACAAAAAAAGAAAACCACATTTTCACAAAGTGACCTTTCCCGCATGGGAGTCGTATTGTGTTACTGAGTCTGTAAAGGTAAGTATGGTCAGCACATAGTAAGAATAAGAAATGAGGACGTTTTTTCCCTATTTTTCTCTGCCATTGATTTTGATCAGCTTACCTCTGGTTGTCTGCTGAGTATACAGGATAAAGTCAGGGCAGATAAAACCTATTATCTCAGAGTTTGAAAGTACATGTCTCCTGGTAGCACAGGCAGGTATACATGTCCACTGGGCATCTGAGAAGATCTTTCAATTCCAAAAAAGCAGACTTTCTAGAATGAGTAACTACCCTGTCCATTTAAGACCACATAGTTCATAATGTAAATTTTGACCATGCGTTTGTTTGTTTTTAAATTAAATTTATTGGGGTGACATTGGGTAATAAGATCATATAGGTTTCAAGCGTACATTTCTATGATACACGGTCTGTATGTTGCATTGGTGTCTTTGGTTTAAGTCATTTCAAGTCCTTTTTGGAAAGAGGGGCGTCACTGAAATAAGTCACCAAGTAAAAAGATGTGGATGGTTTTTTCAGACAAGCACAGTACCGTCACAGAAGACGGAGAGTCAGAGATCAGGGTCAGGAACATTCTGGATCACCTCTCAGGTTAGCAGTCAGAGAGCATAGCCCAGCTCTGCCACACAGGAGGCTTCGTATGCCGGCTGATGCGCTGCGTAACCAAGAGCACGGAGAGTGACTCCAGGAGAGCTGGGACTACCGAGAGCGGAGCTGAGGTTCCAGACAAGGGGGTGGTTGGTAAAGCAGCAGTGCAACCAGCCCTCCGGAGGATTCGAAACCTAGGGAGTACCCCCTCTGGGCCCCTTCTTGGCTGCTTCACTGGCCTCCGTCGGCAGCCACACTTAATTTTAAATTGGTAAAAGAGGATTGAGCCACTCGTTGAATGTATATAGCCTCTGCATTGAACGACCCCCGCCCCCCACCTAATCTGCAATTCTAATGTGTGGACTACATTTGAATACTTACGTTGGATATCACATGCTATGTTTATACATCTAAGATATTTAGATAAAGACAATGAATTTTGATTCAGTTGTATTATTAGTTTCCTAGGGTTGTTGTAACAAACTGAAGTAGCTTAACTGGAAACTTGTCTCATGGTTCTGGAGGCTAAAAACTGAAGATCAAGGTCATCAGCAGGGCTGTTCTCCCTTTGAAGGTGCTCTGGCAGGATCCGCCCAGGGCCTCTCCTGGAATCTGGCAGGTCCTTGATTTGTGGCAGCGTCACTCCAGCCTCCCCGTGGCGTCCTCTCTGTGTACGTGTCGTGTCCCCTTTATAAGGACATCAGTCATACCCGGTTATCGGCCCACCCTACTCCAGTGTGACGCATCTGAACTAATTACATCTGCAACAACCTTATTTCCGAATAAGGTCACATTTGGACTGAGGACATATAAATTGGGGGGTGGGGGGTGGCAACAGTTCATCCCCTAACAATGTGATTAGCGCGAAGTTAATCAACTATGGAGGTTAGCACCAGTAGGATCCTGAAAGATTATTGGGTACAACCCTCTCATTTTGCAAATGAGATCAGCGGGCAGTAGAGGGTATATCACATATTTAAAAAATTAAATTAGGTAAAGGGTCCTGCAGATGTTTCATAATAATTCAAGTTCTTCTATGTTTTCTCATGTCTCTCCCAATGCAAACATTGCCCTTCTTTTCTTTCCCTTTCTCTGAATCTCCCCGCCGTCTTCACTCCAGCTCACCTTCCCCGCAGTCGGGAAGCCTCGCCTAGCTGTGTGCACCAGCAGACTGCCCAGCTCTGCGCTTGTAATCTGTACCACCAACCTTGAACAACGTGCCCCATTCCGTCCGCTGATTTTTATCAACCGACATTTGAGATGTGCATGTTACCTTATGTTTTTATCACGGCATGCATTTATTAGACTCCCAGCGTTGGTAGAGTGAACATTTCCTGGTTCTATTATTAAAAGGAACTCTGATAGTTAGGCACAGGAAACTTTTCTGAGATACAGGTTTTAATCCCCTGAGTTTTGGAGAGTGGATGTGCGAACGATGGGGGTGGGGCTATGGGGTGAGGAAGGAAGAGTGGCTGAGTTAACGCGTGCATAGTTGACCGTTCCTCTCCCAAAGACCTGTAAGCTGCTCGTTGTTGGGACTGTACGTGAAATCATATTCAGGAAGTTCTCAGGGACATCGGACTCTGTTGGTCTTGTCTCTATAACAAGGGTAAGTGCTCCCTGAAGGCAGGAACCATCTCCTTTCCTTCTAAGTGCCCAACATACTGGGCGGGGGAGGCCTGTTAACTTACTGAGTTAGTTTTAATGTAAATAAAGTCAACAGACAAAAATGTGTTATCTTACTGTACTACACTTAGCAAATATTTTGAGAGTAAACATAAATTTACCATGATTATCCAATGGGAGTTGCCACTTTAATTTTGAACAGTATGTAAAACATACTTTTAAATATTGTAAGAATTGAAACCACATATTAACCTTTCTAAAAAGCTAAAAGTAAATTTTAATATTTCTCTAGAATGAAAACTTAAACATTTTTTAAAGAATTAAGTGAAACAGGAATATGTAATATAAAATTATAGAGGTCTCACATAGGAAGACAAAATATATAAATATATGAATGGGTAAAATCAATATTTAAATATATTACTTTCCACCCACTATTAGTTAGAATTGTTTAGACATTATACTTTATATCTAGTGTGCAGAAATGTCTTGATTTCTCTTAATACCCAGATGTATTATCTTATATTCCTGCAGTTCATTGAACAGATTTAGTCAACATTAGTCATGACACTCCCAGGCCATTGTATTAATAAATAATATCATATTCACAATTTATGCTAAATATGAGATATACTTGGAGTTTTGTAATATCACTCAGAATAAAAAATGTACTGTAATCCTTTCTGCAAGCTTTTAAAGAAATTGTAGGGTAAGCCTGACACCTGCTGGTTAAGGTTTGTTACTTCATTTTACATTTCAAATAAATGGCATTTTTCTTTACAGCATAGAGATGGAATACAATCTGAAGCAATCCTACCTACAGGCTTGAGATTTCCTTCATTGTTACAAGTTATTGAAGCTCAAAATTCTAATAATTTTCATAACCACAAGTCTTTCATGTTTATTCCTACCTCTTGGTGACCTTTGATAACAAATCTATGGTTATATATTTCTGAGTCTTTTCTATAGTCTGAGTTCCATTCAGGTGTTTTTCTCTTGAGTAACAGTGCCAAGAGCCTATCTGTAGGTGAGAGGTTGCTAAGTGCTGCCAAACCTCGTGCAGAATGATGCTCCTCTGCCTCTTCTTTTTCCGAGCCCCACTGCACAGCATACTGGTAACGCTACCGTATCCCCTTCAGGACCCCAGCCTGCACTGTCTCCCACTCCTCTGGCTGACCCTAAGCACAGCCCTGGGGTCACCCATTACTCAGGCCATCCCAGAACCTGTTTCCTCATTTGTAAAATAGGGCGAATAATTCAGCTTCTAGTTGTTTCGAGCATTAAGTTAGGTAATGGATAAAAAGCACTTAGATTCCTAATTGTTATTTGTTAGCCTTAAAAGACGTTACCGTATGTTTCTGTCATTAGCAGTTAGAAAACTCGCCAAGATAAGACTGTGACTTTTCACCTCATCTATACTGCCTAATCTGTTTTTTATCCTTGTGTTCTTCCCCTTTGTACTGTGAAGACCCCCCTCATTGCCACAGACTTTGCAATCCCAGAGACTAGAAATTTAGTGCATCGGCATGATAAAAATCATCTGGAGGCTGGAGAGAAATGCCCCCATTGGTCCTCTAAACACGTGAAGCTTCTGTAGCTTTACTCACCTGTTAATCAGCGTGTGTTCATTAACCCTAACTTCATATTTGTTAGAAAGAAGGATAATCATCAGGACTTCAGTAAAGAAGAGCAAGTAAGGTAATTAGTTCAATAAATGTTACAAGAACCGGTGCTGGGAATACAAGGTGAGGACAAGAGCCCCTCTCCAGAAGTCTTTTTAGGGAACCATAGAGCTTGAGGGTGGTCTTGGAGACTTCTGACATGCCTGGCCCACCTGGCATTCAGTTGCAAGTAATGAAAACTACTCTAGCTGATTTAAGCAAAAAGTGTTTATTATCACATACTCTCTGGTTTCCAAAATTGTTGGAATGGCTGAAAAAGTAGGCGGAGATTCCAGGAACCGTTTCTAGCCCCAGAATTTCATTCTTGCAGAAGCAGAAATCACTGAGAAGCAGCTTGCTGTGAAACCATGCTGCCTTAGCTAGGCCAGCAAATGACGCCCTGCATTCTGCCTTGATCCCCTTTTAACTCAGTTCTGAACGCAGGAACTTAAATCACACCTGGACCTGGACCTGGACCTGGACCTGCACGGGCATCTGCAGATGTAGTATTTCACTCTCACGGTGCTCAAAGACACAAGAAGGGAACCAGAATTGATGCCAACTGAGGCAGTCCACGGTATCCCATAGGTCGTTAAAGAATATACCCGTTTTATTGTTTCTCGATACTGCCCAATTGCTTTTTGAAAAGGTCGGAAAAATTTACAATGGCAATGACAACAGATGAGGCTCCAGTTTTCTAGTGTTTAAAGTATCAGGGGACGGTGATCTCAATGGACAGAAATGGATATTGAGTAATAAGGGGCAGCCTTTGTTCTCTGTCTTTAACTCTGTTTTTCTTGGAATAAACAGACTCCTATAGATTGCGGTTAGAGGCACCCTCCTGCTTGAAAGCTGGGGATTATAAATCAACTACTCTATGTTGGTGACTTACAAACAAAACAAGGCACTCATTTATATAACACAGGCCAAGCAATTTTGGTTATTGTTAAAAACTACTGAATAAAGTAAATGGAAGGTGTATTTTACTTTTATTAATCTCTCTAATTTACCCTTTCCTCTTTCTTCTCGGGTTCTCCCTCTCATCCCCACTTTAGGCCTTGTGTTTCTCCTCTCCTAAATAGCTACTACTGGTTTCTCCTCTCTCCTAAATAGCTACTACTGGTTTCTCCTCTCTCCTAAATAGCTACTACTGGTTGCCTTAGAAAAAGGGATTTGGGCTTCGAGCCAGCTGATTTGAGCTATGAGGTGAGATTGTGCTCAAGAACTTTAATTGTTGGAAGAAGTAACATCTCATCCAGATGCTGGAAGTATAATCACTCTGATACAGATATTTATATACAGAAAAGATGGCATAAATGACATGATTTCCTAATTTCTTAAAGGAACTTACAACTTTACTATTACTAGGATCTTGGAACAATGTGAATTTTTTACACAGCATTAAAAAATGAACACAGGCTATTTATGATATGCTACCCTAATGAGATCCTATTTTTTTACATGCTGTGCAAATATGCATAGAAAAATGTCTAAAAGGATGAATGATAAATGCTGACAGCAATGTGTTATCTTATTATACCAGACTTAGTACATTGTGGGGGGTGAGACAATAAGTGGCTGCTTTTACTTTATTATATTTCCTGGATTGTTTGAAAAATTTAAAATAAACACATATTTCTTTAGTAATCAGATGGGAAAAACAAACCTCTTAAAAGGTGAGAAAGAAAATCATCAAAATAGTATATCATAAATACCTCAAAGGGGTGTAGTAGATTCAAATTACATAACTGACACGGATGCGTTTTTATACGTTGTATAGTATTATGAAAAAGCAATGTAGAACAATTTTCTAAGTCCCAATTTCTCCTTCTTACTTAGGATTAATAGGTCTGATGCCTTTAGTTATGTTTAATTTCAGAATTTTATTTTAAATGGATTTTTATGGCATAACATAGTATCTGTGGTACTCTTACTGAAATCAATTATGACGGTCAAATTCTAACAATCTTTGCAACAAGTTTTCATTATATTTTCCTAAAAAAGAGAAAAAGTTTACATTATATACCATTTTGGACTTATTTCCTTACATTTTCAAAATAATTTATTATAAATGTTAGTTTCAAAGAAAATGTATGGGAAATTACAGAGCAACTATTAAATTCTTTACAATAACATTTATGATAAAAATAATTTTTTGCAGGCTGAAGGTTTATCAAAAGGTGTAAGTGGATTATAAGGCACTTTAAATATTTTCTTGTTAAATTACTACAGATAACGACATGTTTGATGCAACCCAATCTGTAAGTCTAACACCAACGATCATTTCTTGCAGCTAAAACACAGAAATAATTTATCTAAAAATTCCATGAGTACTACAAAGGATCTGATGTCTTCATAAAGACTCTTTTATAAGTCGGGCTAATCTCTGGAAGGCCTAAAATAGAAAATAGATAGGAACAAATGAAATTAGGATATTATTCAGGAAAAGTTTGTCAGAACTTTAAAAATGCAAACAAAGAATATCCATCTAAGTAAGGCTGAGATAAGGCAATGAAAAACCAAGTTTAACATCAGTTTGTGTCATGGTTGGATGCCATCAATGTCACAATATATGTAGATATAAGCATATTAGATTCCCAGGATTTTTCTGTGGTTGTCCTTGTAGCCCTCAAGGTCATAGTTTTTTTTCCTCCACACCACATTTTATTTTTTTATATAATCTCTCATCTGCATATATACATTCTATATAGTTTCAATTGTCCAACTCTATTATATAAAAGCAAAAAAACTTAGCAAAGCATATTTAATGACATAAGTAAGTAAATAAAGAACACAAAGAACCGACCCATCTGCACATATAAGCATGAACTCATTGTAAGGTTAATGGCACTGTTCAATTAATGGGTCTTCTGTTTGGATTCCCAAATACACAGTTCTTAGGAACCTGTTTCTTTGCTTCTGGTTATTTTCGTTAAAGCTAGATTTTGTGATTAATTTGAGAATATTATTCTTTTTGACTTGCTCAAATTTTTTTCCTCAATGAAAGAGACTACTGGCTTCAATTTATCCTTTTGGCTTATGTTAATTCTATGAAGGAAGGAAAGAGATTTTCTTCATAACATATTGGTAATTAACGAACACTGTTCAGTTGGTCTGAAAACTATTCATGAAAACAATAAAATTAAACTCCAACTCAGTCTCTTCATTTGTCTATAGAAGTCTAGCAACAAAGCAAAATGTGTCTTTTAATGGTAGTTCATAACTTTTCAACTAATACCCATTTTCCAGAAATCTCACAAAATAAACCCATGCACCAAGAAACAGTATTGATATCTAGTGTAACTCTGAAGAAAATACCGTCCTTACCACATCCATTTGTTCTGGAGAAGCCAAAGGGAAGGAGGCTCTGAAGTAAGGGCTAGGAGCGGAGCAAAGCGATCAACGTAGAAAGCACTTCCAGGCACCATTAGTATCTAAGAGAGTGTATGGAAAATAAGTGACATTCCATTAAAGAAAAACTGAAAGAAAATATAGGTAAATCAAATCTCAGAATAGGGAAGGATTTTTAAAAATTAAAGGCAATTAATCAAATCATAAGAAAAAATAAATGTAGAGAAAAATTCTGTATATCATACAATAAACAAAACTAAAAGCAGAGAAATTGGAAAAATGTTTACAATGAACATGGCAAATGCAAAATCTATTCCATATATAAAGAATTCACAGAAACTGAGAAGAAAAACACTAGAATTCTAACTTTAATGAGCAAAGGGAAGCTTACAAAAGGAAGAAAAATGGTAAATGTGCAACCTCACTAGAAAAGTATCGTAAGTTTAAACAATGATATAACATTTTTAAGTTATAAAACTTGCAAATGACTTTTAGTCTGGGATATAAAAGATAGGTAGGTATTGGCCAAGCAAAAAGTAGCAGAAGTAGGGGAAGAGTATTTTAGGGAGAATATGCAGTGTAAAAGCCCTGAGATGGGAAGAAAATTGTCCCCCTCAAAGAACTGAAAGACCTTTGCTTTAAAGATACAACTACTGAAGGTGAAAAATATACTCTATCGCTAACCATTGTCAATGAAAGAAATCTCCAAACCCTTAGAGAAGTTGCATGAGTTTATTTAAACTGAATTCCTGACAATTGCCAGGAAGGGGAATCTCAATGGACTGAGAAAATGCTCCAGAGAATGGCAGTTGCAGCTTATTTAATCAATTAGAATGAAATGAGGGGGCTTAAGGAAGGTTACCTCAAATCCATTGGTGATAGATTAGGGAGGTGGGAGAAAGCAAAGTAAGACAATCTCTGAGACTGGATAAAAAGTAAAATGGATAGACAAGTACTTCTCTTACACAGGTGGCTACAGGATCGTCAACAATGAACATTTGTGGCCCATAGAGATGGTATGTGGGGAAAGAGATGACAATGATTGGCCCTGAGGTCTCCTGCTCTGGTGCTGAGGCTATGCCCTGAGGGTCTGGAGAAGGAGCTTACTCTGACATTCCAAGGGTATGTTATCTTAGATGCAAAAAGACAATGCACAGGCTCACTTAAGATGAAGATTGACCTTTGCCAAGGGAGCTGCAGGCCTAAACTGTGACTCCCCGCCAGGGATCACCTTCAGTTAAGAATTTTTATGTGCAGACCATCCTGTGTGATTACTTTCGGTCTCTCGGTTTGTAGGGCCCACCATGCAGGCCTCCCCTGAGCTTGTCAGCTTTAGTGTGTGGCCCCTTGTTTTGTCTACACCATGCAAAGAGCAAAATGTCCTTTGGGTGTTTGAATAATTTTATTTATCTAGCATTTATTCTCCTTTATTATGTATCTCTGTAGAAGACTTTTCAGAAGCTTACATCCAAAGGTAAGAACAAACATTTTCTTTTAAAAAGATGTTAATAATCCCTCGAGCAGGTGTTTTTCCTCTTGAACATGCAGAATGGCATTTGTACACTCTACATTTGACAGAGTTGTTTGTCAAATGCCTGGTATTTTAACATATTTTATCCAATGGCTGTAATCAGTCACACTAAGGGAATTTAAAAGTGAAGGTACTTTTGCACGATAAAAGTCACATTAAAAGCTGGCGTAACTTTTGCAAGCACACACCTTCTCTCTTTACTACAGGGCATACCGTGGGAAATAATTGAGGATAATATAAACAGGGCAATTTTTCCTCCTCCTCCCCCACCTTTTGTTCTAAAAGAGCTCACAGTTTTAAATAGTTCTAATATCATTCTAACTCAAGGTGCTTGGTCAGTGGTGGCAGCTGCCTAGGCTTGCATGCTGGTGATTTTTGTGGCTTATGGTACTAGCAAAAAAATACTGCTACAAACAAAACATCTATTTCATTCATGGATTCTTATCACTAAAGTCTGTCTGTTGCAGCTCTATTCCTGACATGTGTTGTTCATTATACTGAAAATAATTCAATAATATGTTTGTGTATATGTACAATGTACAATCCCTGGCTGGTTTGGCTCAGTGGTTTGAGCGTCGGCCTGCGAGCTAAGTGTCGCTGGTTCGATCTTCCAGTCAGGGCACATCAGAGAAGGAAAACTCTGATTCCAAAAAACCTCCGCTGCCTTGCGGCATACCTCTTCAGGGGAAAGGCTAAGGGAGTAAACCCCGACAGAAAATCCAGAGCCGGAGTCCCTAAGGCGGTTTGACGTTGTAGTCAACACCGGCAACTCCTGCGGCGCACCTAAAGCCAAGCTGTATTGACTCCGTCTTTCCCTTGGACCCTTCAGCTGCAAAGAGAGGGGGGGTCTGCTGCATGGGCAACAGCAGACCTCCATATCACCCTGCCCAGGCTCTGTAGCTTCAGCTCCACTGGAGAGGACACTCCAGCATCATCGCAAGATGTCGATTCAACACGGGAGGAGACAGATACCGTGTCACTCCCGAGTCGGACTGCACAGCCATTCTCGGAGGTGCAGATAGACTCTTAAGAAGCTACACCATTGTCTCTCGAGACAGACGGCTGCTGACGACAATGTACAATGGTGTAAACATGTACTTTTCAAATCTTACCTATAATGCATTGAACCTAACCCTAACTCTGGAGTAGCATATATTAGGTTTTAATCACTGAAAGGTTTTTATGCCTACTGACCCAAAATTATTCTTCTCTTAGACATTGAGATAAAAACCAGACCACCTTCTTCAGATGACTGTAATTAAGTCACTGCAATTCCGTTAGCTCAGACCCAAGCAGCAGCCATGCCTGACTAACTTCCTCCCCCCCACCCCCATACCCCGTCCACAGCCCCCTGCCGCCTCTCCCAGCAACTGCAAACTAAAAGCAGATTCAAAACATAAAAACTGAAGCATTAGGATGGATTCGTGTCCTGTACAATAGACATCTTTTAGAGATGTTGGGAATGGTAGTTCATAAGAAGAATTGTCTTTCACTGGCTTACACCATTTAATGTTAAAACAGAAGTAGAGCCATTATATTCTTTATAAAACTACAATTTAGTGACTTCTGACCTTTTTTCATCCGGTCCCCAAGTATTCCTCATTCCAACAGTAACAGCACAGGAGGGAGAAAAAAAGACCCACATTTCTAAGAATTTCGCCTCTGGAAAGTATCATTTTAAAGAATTCACTTCCTGACTCATGGTTTACGTGACCCATATTCTCTAACTTTTCTCTCGCACTTCCCCGACCCCCTCTCCTTGGCACGGCAAGCTGTGTTTTAACTCATGCATTCACGGCTGCTTCCTGCCGCCTTCGCTTTCTAGATTCATATCCATGGGAATGGAATCTGCTCCAACGATCACACCAATACCCCACCATCACCACCACCAGTGACTTAGAGAAACTCTAGCATAATTGACAAAGTAAAAGGCATCACAAGATATTAGCTGAGTTAACCTTTACAGTGTGTTTTGGGATGCGTATTCCTTGTTTGTTCTTTCTTCTTTCTTTCTTTCTTTCTTCCTTTCTTTCTAAGCTGCTAATGCTACAGAAACGGGGGTGTCCAAAACACCCCAGAGATTGCGGCTGGGGGATGGGGAGAAGGAAGCAGCTTTTAGGATGCCTTCACATGCCTGAGTCTAGGGGCTAGTGTCTTTGTTAGGCAAATAGATGGAATGCTTCCAACGCCTCAGGTAGATGGGAGGGGTCTTGGACTGTGAGATAGTATGGAAAAAAAACACACAGAGCCTGCGTGAGGTTCTGTGAATGGTCAGAACTGGTTGCTGCGCCCACTTCGTCACAGGACGCAGTCAGGGATTTAAAAATAAGCAGCAGACATTTTAGACTGGACTGACCATGTGGATTTAACTAGGGGAACTGACGGTGGATGAAGTTTTAAGGAAGGGATGTACCTTGCCGCTTTAAAAAGGAAGGTTCTCCATGTGGACTAAAAAGGACTAACCGTGCAGTTTACAAGGAGGCTGAGAATCCAGGAGGTTCTGGATTAAAAGCTGGTGGACCCCATAACACAGATGCGGTCTCCCCAATCAGAATTGAATGATTGGCAGCTGCTGGTAAAGCTGAACTGTGTTGAGAAAGTAGGGAAACGGTATCTCTAACTTTTCTAAAACTAGCCTGGTTTGGTAGGGGGGGAGGCAAGGATATGTGTTTATGGGTGTTTTAGAGAACATAAGACTTAACAGCAGAAATCCGCAAATAATTAGATCTATATAACTGTTAAATAAACAATTCTTTCCTTTTCACTAAACTCTGGTATTGAGAGTTATAATTTTGGCGGCAGACAATCGGGCCCTTAACTAAACAGCCCGTGGGTTCTGTTTCAATTGGAGCAGCCCAGGGGTTCTGTAACACTAATCCCAAAGAAAAACTCGCTTTATGTTAGGGTCTGATTTCCTTTTAGGATCAAAATACATGGTCCTGCTCTTAAATAATGTTTTTTTAATTTTTAATAACAACTTGTATTTCTTTTAATCCATTATTTTTATACCCCTCTCCAACTTATTACTTATAATTCATGTGTATGAAGAACTAAATTTCCATTATTCTATCCGGAAATGGAAGAATCAAGTTTGAGGCAAAAACAAAGGGAAAATATAAGTTAGTGAAGTTAAACTTCAGCTTATGAAATCAATACATCCTCAAAACCTTAGTAACAACACGTAAGAGAATCTTACTGGTAAATGTGAAAAAGTTTTTCAGTTGTTTGTTTTTAGGTGAAATAATTTTGTAGCTTGAGAAAATTTCCAATTACACGTACTTTCTCCTTAAAAAAATTAACTCAAAAAGAAAAGAACAACAATTTAGCTTGCAACTATATTCATTATATTTTTATACCATCTACACTAACTTTTTTTTTTTCAAATGAGCATTCTAAAACATCTGTTTCCAACAGGGTGCAAGAGAGTACAATGAACTCTAATGTTTTTAGTTTTAATTAAGTGAAAGAAAAGAAGCTTTCCTTATTCTAGTTTTGTTAATATGTTCGATCCCTTTCCATGATTTCCGTTTCTTATTACCTGTTTCTGCTATTATGTGTGCCTCTCTTACCAGTTCCCACTCGGATTCCAGAGGAAGAGCGTATGCATAGCTCAGCGCGTTGCCAACCTCCCCTCTTAGGCACAGTTCCCTGTTTAAGACATTATCAGATTTGCTCGCCTAGGCACCTCTCTCTGGAAAAACGAGTGGTCCCGCACTTCACGGGGTGCCCCAGGTTCCCCTTCTTCAGCAGGTGACGGATGGCCAGAGGAGTCCTGAAATCCACACGCCTTGAAGAGTTGAGAGGCTGTGGGGGTAAAGGCGCATTGTTTGGGGTCCAGAGCAAAGGGGAGTATCACCAGGAAGGAATCGGGGTGGAGATGAGGCTACAGGAGCCACATGAAAGGCCATAGAGTCCTATCTGTCTGAAATGTATTCTAAACCCTAGGGGAGGTTGCTCTTATTACCCCACATTAGCGTTTTAAAAACAGGTTCATATAGGTTAGGTGTGTTTCTTGTTTGTTCATTTTTAGAGAGAGGGGAAAGGAGAAAGAGAGGGAGAGAAACATCAATGTGCGGTTGCATCTCACACGCCCCCAGCTGGGGACCTGGCGTGAAACCTAGTCACGCACCCTGACTGGGAATCAAACCAGCGACACTTGGCTCGCAGGCCCATGCTCAATCTACTGAGCCACAGCAGCCAGGGCTGAATGTTTTGTTTTTTATTGTTTCTTGAATTGCATGTGTGGAGTAAGTGTCAAGGTCAGCACAAAAGGCCCACTAGTTCTTCTACTAGATTATAATTGACTCAGTCCTGCTGGATCTACTCACAGAAGGTACCGTAGGCCAGAAGTTCTTTTTTAAAATTATTTTAATGGAGGTTTCTACCTTCCTTGTTTCTTCTTAGGAAGCAATTTATGATATTCAAAATTACAGTCACACACAATAACAAAATTTCTTACTCTTACATCTTATTCATTCATTAATTTACTCTTTATTTATAATTTAAAAAAATTTTCATTGTTTTACCTGTTCTGGTTTGATCTAGATCAGTGTTTTGTTTTTGCTTTCTTTTTTGTATTTGTATCTCCTTTAGAACTATAAACATAAATTATAAAAATATCTTTTATATTGTTCTACTAGCTCAAATTCTTCATGAGCTGATTTGGGTACTGTTTGTGGAATCTACTTTACACTATCTTACTCCTTTTGCAGTTCAAACGTTTTTTACAGAGATATAACTTCCAAAGATTTCCTCTTTTCTCCTGGCCATCATCATGACTGGGTGGTTCAAGTGTCCTTACAGAGCCACTTTGAATGTTTTTGGTTTATCTTTTTTCACAGTAAGTAGCTCAGGAGGACCTCTTTAAGACAACTTTTTATGGTTATTCCTTCAGTGTCAGTTCTGGCATCCTGCAAGGCTATAATTTTAGACAACTTCTATGCAAAGTTTTTATTTTATTTTTCGCAGGAGAATTTTTCTGCACATGGAACCATGAATAGAAGCAGCCTGCTTTTCTGGGTCAGTGACTATTTTTCCTTGTCATTTGTTCAAGGAGGCTGCATTCATTGCAGTGTATTGGCTTTTTGTGTGGGTCTCAGGTCCTGGTCCATATGGGCCCACTGTTCTGGACCTAAAAAATGCAGTCCTTATGATGAAAGTCTGTATCAGATTGGAGATCACATAACCCTTTCATTACTGTGAGTTTTACCACTTGCTTAGTAGTTTCTTCTTTCTGGAATTTGGGGGATTTTTCTTTCTTTAGAATTTACCAATTTCTTCTTTTCTCTTATTTTCCCCTCCCCCTTCCTCTTCTCTTTAGTTCCCTTCCCTTTCTTCCACCCGTCCCCCCATATCTCTCTCTCTCTCTCTCTCTCTCTCTCTCTCTCTATTTTGTTCTGATTTTGTCTTGCTATATGAGGGTCTCAGGTATCAGGACAATCTGTTACTGAATACCTCTTAGCTCGTTTTGACTGGACTATTTCCATATAATTCAACATTTATTCTTGTCCTTCGGCCTCTGCCTTCTTCCATCCATAGCATAACCCAATTCAACTTTCCTCCTCCTAAGCAATACTATCAACATGCCAAGCACCCTAAACCTACCTTTGTTATTTTTTCTGATCTAATTTGTGAGGCCAAGCTTATGAAAACCAGCATGTAGGTTAAATGTATCTACCAAAAGTGTTTTTAAATAGAGACTATTGCATTCCTTCTTAACTATGAAAGTATCATTAAGAGAATAATGTACTAAATAACCATAATAGGACGGGGAATTATTTATAGCTATAAAAGTAGATATTCTACATCAAAGTAATGATTAGCAATTACTGCTTCTTTGAAGACTCTAGTTGAATTTTATTGACTCTTAGTCAACTATCTGGAAGAATCTCATTGGTGATATAATTGCCCCTGTTTCTAAATCCTTAGAAAATAATAGTCTTAACTCTTTGTTATCTATTCTAAAAGAAAGAAAAAATGAATTCCCTTATCTAAAATAGTTTGGCTTGTTACATATAAAATTGCTTGATCTTCTCTTAACATACAAATATTATGTTTTCTGATGAGATTTCCTTCCATCCATGTTTCAATGGGGTTGCATTTCCTTGGAACACACTCACATTTCTGTTAGGAGAATAGAATAGAATCTGGTTGTAGCCTCTAAGAGAAAGCCAGCCATAGGTGGAAAAATGTTCCCCAGTAATGTTATGTGGTCAATGAGGCATTTACAGCCATTAAGATGAAAATGGTCTGATTCTCCTTGTCATAGGCTCTTACTCTTAGGTTGTGCTTCTCCAGAGCTGTGGATCTCTTCCAAAGGGTGTCCTATCAAGTTTGTATTCTTAGGGTTCAATCACGACTCATAGAGTGTTGTCCAGTTTTATTCATAAAATTTTAAACATAGGATATACATGTATAGTAGTAAAATCTTTCTGATTGATGTATTTAATGTTTATAACATTCCTAAGAGTCTGGCATAACTTTTAGCATCATTTTACAGATGAAATTATTTGCCCAAGATCACACACCTGTAAAGTGATACAGCCAGGATTTGACCCAGACACTTTGCCAACTGGTCTTTTTCACTTGACATTGTGCTGTGCTGTTTACCATTTCCAACTGGTTGTCCCGCTGTGTGCACAAATCGCCACTGTTCTAGTGAACTGAATAATTTTCCGTCAATGTAGACATAGGTCTAGTCTTTGTGAAATATTCCTGAGAAACAACTTATTGGAATGACTGACCACATATCGTTTTTGCAGAACTATTTTATTATTTCCAAAAGCATTGAAATAAATCTGGTATCCAAATAGTTTGTTTATTCAGAAAAATAAATTAGGTATTGCCATTAACTTATGACACCAGAGAAAGACTGATTAGATTATTTAGAAACTAATCCATGAATACAATCAAAGAGAAAATAAATGGCTAATTGTGTTCATACATTCTTCTCTTTATAAACTGCAGATGTTCACAAAATATTTGAAGAGATAAATTTTATTTCCTTAACTGATGAAATGTACTCACCATTCGATGTTCTTGTTGCTGTAATATCTGAGGACTTTTATTAATCTGACTGTAGGGGTTGGGAACTGATCAAACTGTATGAGAAACTCCTCCAGCTCAGGAAGGAAAGATGTTTTTGTGCATTCCAGATTCTAGACCTGAGTGACATCATAAACTCCAGGATGAAAGTGAGTAACAAGTTGCTATAGCAAATCAATGTGTTTAAAATGGCCAGTTGGGATGTTTGAAGACATGCTTGCCATTATCACATAACTCAAGTTACATAAAACATGATTTAGGTCCCCCCAAAAAACATCTCAAAATGTGGAATGTGTTAGGTGCTTTCATTTCCCAAAAAGTGATTAGAAGAATGAGGGCAAGAAAAAAGAGGGGCTGGGCAAATCTTTGAATTTCACACCCCTAGTGCCCATTTTTGCATTTAAACTGATCACTTACTGGCGGCAGATGGGGAATGGGATGAAAGTGTTCAGTATGGTGTGGCAGACATATGTGTTTCCAGACACAACATGAAAGAGTACAAAGCAGCGTTCTTAATGTGATTAACAAAGAGGCATGGAATCTGCTATCAGTCTTCCTTGTTACTGTCATAGCACTTCCCAGGACTGTGAAGAGAAACTACAATAGCTGAATGCATGTCACACATGCAGATGGAGAAGTGCCTCCGGCAGTGTGGCAAAAGTTTCCAGTAGTCCGTTGGTTCAATGTCTGCTTGTGAGTCACTATGCCATCCCAGTCTGATATTTTCATCTCGGAAGTTCTCCTACCTTAATAGTGACACTGCAAATAGAGACTTGGCTGCATTATCACTCCGTAACCATTTCTGCTGCATTTGAAAAGTTCATTGTTGACCGTTGGATTCGCTGAGGTTAATGCTAAATTACAAGATGAACGTTTATTTTAATCTATTTGGGGGCACATGCCCTCCCCCCTTTGGTCTAGGGAAATTTCTCAATTTTATTTTTTTTCTAATTGTAGAAAAAATAAAGCATATTTCTATCATCAGAACCTTTTTGTGAATAATGTTCTAATTGATGTATTCTTTCAGTAGAAATGGTGTGAACAATTTATATGAGCTACTATTTGCACAGTCTTAATTATAAAAGACAAAAGAGGATCACCATTCAAATTAGTGTCTAAACTTAGGAGAGGTTTGTTTCCTTACTTATTTATTTTAACTCAGTTTTTACTAATAAATACTTGGCTTTGGGTAGCCATTAACCTCTGGTTCCATCAGAATCAT
Organism: Furipterus horrens; assembly: GCF_987537825.1. NCBI lineage: Eukaryota > Metazoa > Chordata > Mammalia > Chiroptera > Furipteridae > Furipterus > Furipterus horrens. The sequence continues at coordinate 41,530,603 of NW_028327180.1, read as the reverse complement.
AATATTAAAAGATGGTTTAAAATGGCTAACATTTCTTGAAGAAGGTCTTGTAATAATATTAAATGGATTCCTAGTTCCAATTTGACATAGAAAGAAGATAAAATTAAGAGCTGAGAGAGGGTCTGGTGTTCATTCAGAGAGGTGGAAGTGAAAAAATCTGAGTGACAACCAAGACGCATTTTTAGGTGAAACTGGGAAGTTGAGGGACGGCATTTAATTTAACATTAATTGTAAATATAAAGCAAGAAGACAGAATACTTTCAGAGTTTGTGTGGTGTGTAGGCTAAAATTAAGGGGACTTGAAAACATTTGAAAGGGAAAATATTAAAATTGGGAAATCCCATTTAACTTAGCAATGATGCAGACCTGCATGGGATTTGGTATCTTGGATTAGCAATGTATCCATTCAGCCTCTTTTGCTAGCTTTTTCCGGCAGTGATGAGAGATTGGGAAGAAGATTGAGGAATTGAGGGACAGTTATGATAGAAAGTCAAGACAAGACCATAGAGATTCTGGAGTGAAACAGAAATATGGAAGAAGATCAAGTTTCTGGGTTGTTGAAAGACTTAAGGACAAGATTTGGTTCATGAGAAAATGAGATACCTCAGATTAGTAAACAGAGATGAGGGAAGGAAATTTCAGAAAGAATTTTATTAGAGAGAAGGGTTGAAATAATGATGACACCAAATATATTGTATCATTATCAAAAGTCTTAGGCACTGAGAAATCAAGGAATTATGAGGTCAGGTTATGAGCCCCACCCTATTTAAATGACATTGGATCTTTTAAATATACATATTTACAAAGTTCCAGACCTAATTTTCAAGTGCATGCTTGGTTATGAATTTCACTCAAATGCTATTTTAAGGGCACACAATTATTCTCAGACATTTTTTTTTCCATCTAAAGGCAGAAAACCAGACTATTCACCCTCTAATGAAGGAGCCTCCCAAATGAAGAGACAGGTGTGTGGAGATTACTCTTCTTTTTACATAGGAAGGGTCAGGTTCAGGCATTCTGTGTGCCTTTTAAAAATAAGAAAGTCACCCCTCCCTTAAATACCTATTTTTTGTATTTTCTCTCCTTCCAAAATATGTTGGTTATTATGGGTTTTTAAAAAATATTCGTTAATAATCATTTGCAAAGTAATTCATTTTCTCTTCATCTATTTTTTTTTTCTTTTTCTATTTGCCCTGACACTTTAATCCCGCTGACATCTTTCAAAGAGAATGAAAAACAGCTCTGCCTTTTCTTGGTTTCCTCATTTCTGAATACTATGGCAATGGATGCTAGTTGACTTAGTAAAACTTGAAAATGTCACATTGCTCTTCATTCTTTGATGAATGCATGTTCGTGAATACAGCTCGATGCAAAAGCAATTAAAGGAAGTCTTAAAAAGCACCATGACCAAAGTCACTCCCCGATGCTATTCCCCAGGTGTCGTATTCAGAGCAAAACATGACAAGCCATTCCTGATATTCAAGAGGCAAATCATTTTGTCTCCGAGAATGATTCGCAGTCACTTTAAGAAACATATTTTTATGAAACTCAATGACTTCTGAAAATAAATCTTCATTACAAATCTCTAAATTCACTCAGAATATATTTCCTCAAAAACTAGTGAAATGCATGAAAAACATAAAACGAGCAAGAAACTAATAGACAAATTACTTAACATACATATATCACAACTTAAACCCAATTTCATTGACACATATGAAACATGAGACATACCCATACAGACACACACAGCCCGATTTTAACTTACCTAATTTTAACAGGAAGTTGCAATACAAAAACTTTAAAATGGTTTGCTTTATAATGTCAGGTACTTGCTCATGTAACAGAGAGTGTCTCTATTGAATAATCTACCCCCCAAATGGCCGTTTAGAACTCTAGTAATCACATTAATACAGTCACACACCACTTGACCAGGATACATTCTGGGAAGGGCAGAGCCAGGTGATGTCGTCATTGTGCAAACATCACAGAGTACACTTACACCCGCCCAGGTGGTGTAGCCTCCCACACAGCGAGGCTGTCTGGTCTAGTCTATTGCTCCTAGGCGGGACGTTCATACAGCACGTTCCTGCACAAAACAACACGAGACTAAATCAAACGCCAGAGGAAGTGATGCAATCAGGAGAGGCAGTGAACATGAGATAGATGAGGCTCCTGCCAGCATACTATGACATACTGTTTTGCAGCAAACTGTTTTTTAGTAAGTAGAAAGGGTAACTGAATTAATTATAAAGTGTATAGAATAAAAAATGTATAGACCAGTAGTAGAGTCGTTTATTGTCATTATCAAGTATTATACTGTGTGTGATTGTATGCACCAAACTTTTATACAACTGGCAGTGCCATAGGTGTGTTTACAACATGAAAACGCCATATCTGAAAGAAGCAGAAGCAAAGGAATGATAAAGAAACTCAAGGCTTGCTCACAGTTATTAATTAATCAAAAGCATAATAAAATGTACAATAAAGTTCAAGTTTAGGGGGAAAGTTACACTTTCATATAGATATTTTGAATGCATCAAAGAACGCCATTCTATATAAAGCTAACATTTAGAGTGGGATCTATAACTAGGGAGCTCAAAGAAAGTTCCATTTGGCAATTCGCAGTGGTCCACGGACAGACAGAAAGCTTAAAGTGAGTCCATAGCAGAAGCTAGAAACATGGAAATTAGTGCAGTTTTAAAATGCAATCGTCTGCAGGGAAAGGTCATAAATGAGGTTCATGTAAATAAAAGTTAAACAGTTTGAGCTTCCCAAAAGAACGCATCTTGACCACGTGTCACACAGGTGACTTGCTGGGAAGTTCATTACGGAGAGTGCCAAGACTCACTCAAGAAACAGTAGTAGGGAGGGGGTTAAGAGTGAGAACTCTGAAATAAGACAGATTGGAGTCAAAGCTCCGCTCTGCAGATTTCTACTACGCAAGCTCAGTAAAAATGTCTTAAGTCCTGGTGCCCTAATTTCCCCATGTGTAAGACAGGAATGATAATAGGAACCAAGATCATGGCTGTGGTGTGGGAAGTGTATGTGAATGGAGTGAAAGCAAATAGATTATTTACTTGAGCCCCATCAGTAAAAACATTGTCAGGCTGTGTAACGCTGGGGATAGTCATTAGTGAAGCATCTGTCAGTACTGGGTATCCCGATGTTTCCTCTGCAGCTCCCCACTAGCTCTTAAAGTGGCGCAGAAACCCATCTATTAGATTGCACTGAATGCATTTCAGAAGGTATGCCACTATCAGAAAGCAGGAAGAGGAAATGGATTTGACTGCATAGAACTACATATGTATGGTGACAATATCATAATCAAGACTGAAAAAAAGTAACATTAAAGAAGAGAATTTGCAATAGATAAGACTAAGAAGTTTGAATGTCCTTATTATATAAAACATGGGTGTCAGTTAAAATAAAAATCAAGAAATGAGCAAATACTTCCTAAAACCTGGAATACAAATAAGCAAAAAGATATGAAACTATTTCAACTGTATTGTGGACCAAAGGTAAACCAAGCATTAATTGAAAATTACAGGAGATGGGACTTTGGGTGGTGGGCACACAATGCAATATCCAGATGATGCGTTGTAGAATTGTAGGTTGAAAACTGTACTTTTATTAACTGATGTCATCCCAATAAGTTTAATGAAAAATAATGTCCTCCACATTATTTTTTATTTTTCTAATTAATAAAGCAAACTTCTACACTGAAAAGAAAAAAAATAAGAAGAAAATTACAAATGGTAAAAGTTTAAGACTAAGAACCAAAGTAAGGAAGTTATAAAGCATTCTCATAGCTTGTTGGTAAAAATGTGGACCCAACATAAACTTTACAAATATCAATATGGTGAAATAAACTAAAAACTAAAACATGTGCATACAATACAAGGCATGCTATTGTTAAGATTTACAGCTACAAAATCACCAGCTTCACAATATGCTTTACTATGTTTATACGTTGAAAAAAATGGAAACAAAATAATACTTCAGGATAGGATTAATTAAATACTAGTATATTAAAGAAAATTCATTCAATGTTATATCTGTTACTCTTTAAAATAATGATGTAAATCTGTATTGGTATGGGAAGGAATGCATAATTTAGTGTTAAACGTAAAAAGCAGGTTACAAAATTGTGATATTTTTCATTAAAACACATACAAAGAGAGAAATAAGGCAAATATATAGAAAGGAAAGAGGAAAAAAGAGCAAGAAATAAAAAGACAGAAAAAGCAGATAAATGAGCACCAAAACTGGATTGATTAGACACACATAGCTTATGTTCTTTTCGTTATACTTTTATTTTCAATATTTTTAATGGGAACCTATATTTGATTGAAAGCAAAACCATTTCCATTAAATAAAAGTAAAAAAGAAAACTATCAACAGACTTTCTAGGTAAAATAATCTTCTAGATTGGACCATAGAAGCTCTACTCCCAAGAATCTCAGTGTGGTTGCTGAAAAGTAACAGTAGTGTTGACTGCATTTCATTTATGAGGCAGTGATCCTGTTAACCACAGTATAAAATGGTTCATCTTCCTGGAATGTCATTTTGCTCAAGGATTTAGAAAAATAAATAAAATTTTGTGCTGTTAAAATGTTTATGGAATATAGAAGCATCTTGCCTCCCCAAAATACATGCTTCTGAATTTTTCCAATGTGTTTATCAGCATGACTTAGAAAAAAAATCAATAGTGGGTACTCATTGAAAATTAACATTTTTAGACACACTGATAATAAAAAATTGAATTAATTTTAAGTACCTGCTTTTTCACACATGTGCAAGCTTACGTAGGTAAATATATATTGCTAAAGCAGGTTTCTAAAGCAGGCTTGAATGATCAATTTTTCTCATGTAGGAACACTTAGAAATAAAACCACAAGTGGTTTTTAAAAACTGGTTTAACATACCAGAAAACATTTTAATGGAAAGAAGCTCAAAAAATATTACATTTAGTGGATTTCATTTTCAGAGCTAAACTATTTTTGCAAGTAGCAACTCACTGCAGAAAATTAAGCTTAATTAGTTATCTTTATTCCCAGAAGAAGTGTTTTTTGACAGGTATTTCCATGAGATAACAAAATAGATGGAATGACTTGTGGATCAAAGAGTATATCCATGTGCCAATGAATTTTCAAGACACTTCCTCTGAATAACTCTCCCACTACGAAGTCAATTTCATTAGTTTTTAACCTCTTTGAAAGCTACAATCAGTATTTAAGCGATGCTTTCATGTTGATGTTGGGATCTAATACTTTAAGATCCTACTGGAGTCATATGTTTCTCATGAAAACAGGCTCTATTTTCATGACTCTATGACTCTCGCAAACTATCTAACGTTAAGGTGGTAATCAGGAGGTGTCTTTTGGATGGCTGAGGAAGTCTGGGTCGAATGAATAAACTCCAGTAGCCTGCACCCTCTATTGCAAACACCCCCCCACTCATCCTTGGTCCCCTCGCCTTTAGCTTCTGTTAGAACTTCGAAGCCCTCATTGGGGCTTCCTTACTTAAACATGGAATTTGTTTAAGTTGGTCCCTTTTACTTTGCAAAATGTCATGTAACTAATACTAAACTGTTCTGTAAACCTGACAATCCGTATGAGTGTTTTTTCAATAGACTATTTCTTTTTTGTTCTCAGACATCTTGTTTCTTTCTAGGTCACGGTAAGTACAGCAGGTAAAGTCACATCATTAATTGTAAGCCCTAAACTGTTTTTGTAAATAGCAGATACTATTCTCACCCACATAATTTTGGGGGGGGTGGGGGAGCGGGGAGCTTTTCTTAGACTAATCCCTTTACCACCTGACTTAAAAGTCAAAACATCTAACAATCATTAATTTTAGGCAAGTTGTTTATTGATGTTCGGTAGCAGTATCAGTAAAAGAAGATTAAGTGTTGCTAGATTACAGAGCTCTTAAGACAATGGAATTGAATAATGTACTTGAAAATACTTTATGAATTATAGAAAATCACAGTAAGTTGGCAATGTCATATGTGTTTTCTTCCTCTGAAGTTTCTTTTTACTCCATGATCTTAGTATTGTTTTTATAGACTTTTACACTTTTGTTGTGTAACACCTTGTATTAAAAACTATTCCACATTTTACTCATGTATGAGACTGTGGGCAGGATATGCCATTTCATCCACAAGTACTGAGTGAAACAATCCCACTGTTTGTCTAGACCTGGTTTTTCACTGTAGCAAGCTGCTTATTGAGAAGAATGACTTCACATGAGAAATGCCTGGACTTTTATCCCTTATGCTTCCACAAAGAATATTTAAAAAGCGGTCCTTTAGAAGATGATGTAGGTTAGTTATAACTTCCCATATTCCTTTCTCCTTAATGGCAACACGGTATATTTTATAACTTCTATAATTTCTATTTTCAGTCTACAACTCTGCATTCCTTTCTTTGTTGGCTCATATTTGCAAATAATTAATTCATCCCAAAGATATAAAGAAAAGAATAATGTCAAGGCTGAGCATGAGTAGAAGGGATTCCATGAAAAGCACATAACTCTCTTGTTTTTCTCCCTATGTCTTGAATTAGTACCCAAGTTTTAGAATAACTTTTGAAAATACCAAAAGATGTTGTCCATGAATGAAGTGTCTGCTGTCTTTTCCTTCTCGCTAATGTCAGTTCCACTCCATTCTCCATTCCAGGGAGGGTTTCGCTGTGTTGTAAATGTTTCGAAATTTCTGAGTGTTCCCATGGAAGATGGGATTCTTTTCATTTAGATTTTTATTTGTTTTTATAAATTTAGTATTTCACAGGAATTTCTTTTGAGGAGAACATATCAGGATGTCTTTTTTCAGGAATATAATTTCTCTAAACTTCCCTAGCCTTTATCTTGTTTATTTCTTTCTCAAACTGATTTCCTTGAGAACTTTCCAGTTTCACATATTATGTTTATAAGGTGATAACTGACTTTCTAAAATTATTTAATACTACAGCTATACTATTTAGTTACAGAGCTTTCAAAGAATACTAGGTCCAAGGACTGTTTCTGTGCATAAGGTATTCTGTAGCAGTAAGAATCTGTCTGCACACTGACATTGAACTGACTCTGGAACACAAATGAATTAATGTAACTTGCTGTTTATTGTCTTCGTAAAACAGAGCTATATACTTGCTGTCAAAAGGACTAACCTGTATTCGACTGTTCTCAGCACTGAGATGACCTTCCTGCATGAAGCTAAGATTAGTTTCCAGTCATGAATGCTACCTAAGGGTTAATATATACATGCATAAATCAAATCTGTTTTCTAATATTAATAAACCCTCAATATATAGGTGAGCAGAGCCTCATTTTAGGGTACTTGCCAACTATAAACATTAAGGGACACCATGCACATCATAAACTTTCTGGTAGTGGGAATCACAAAATAAAGGCCTGAAAGTGTATTTCACATGGAACATGAAAGTAGTAAGTGTTGCAGACCAGCACGAAGAAGAGGAAAAACAGATTTAATCTAACAGTTATGAGGCAGCTCCTATGCACAACACATGTGATAGAAAAGTAAAGTGGATGTAAGACAAATATGATAATTGTCTCTGTTCCTAAGACACTTATGGGGAGATGAGGAGGGAATCAATGCATCAAACTTCACATTGTACCTCAATGGATTCTACTGTAGAGAAACTAAACAGGGGCAGTGAAGGAAGAGAAAATGAAAAAATATTCCATAGAGCAGTGATTTGCAATATTTTTTATCTCATGGCACATGTAAACTAATTACTAAAATTCTGTGGCACGCCAAAAATATATTATAGTGTTTCTCAGTCTGACCAAAAAGAGAAAAAGGTATAATTTTGATTCATTCACACTGGACAGCTATTGCTGTGTTGGCTGTTTTTATGTTTGTTTGTTTTTGTTTTGTTTTGTTTTGTTTTATAATCTAAGGGAAAAGAGTTCAGTGTCCCCAACTAAATCATCGGGTATTTCAGGTTTTAAAAATTCTTGCTTCACGCTGGTTGAAAATCACTGACTTAGAGAAATAGGAAAGGCTGGAGATGGGTGCATGGATGAGATTCCCGCTAGCAGAGGTAGGAGAGAGAGTCTTTCAGAGACCATGGTGTGAACACAGAACAGAACTGACAACGTACAGTGTGCATTTATGAGTGATGAGAAATCATGAGTGCCTTAGAAAACAGTATGTGAATGACAGGAGTTTCTGATCAAATTATGAGGAAAAATTTGAATGAAGTTTGATGATAATACATGAATTTGTGTACATAATATGGATTCAAAGTTTTAAAACAGGAAAGTTAATGGCCAGAATCATGCTTCAGAAGTACCATTCTGACGCCCCAAAGGTAGACTGAATGAGATACTGTGGAAAAGGAACATATTCAAGACACAATTGGGATAATCTAAATGGGAGATAATAACAACTTAAATAAGAAAAACGGCAGGTTACCTTGTGGTCAAACATGTTAAGCTTGCCATGTTTATTTAACTATCTTCTTAGATACCACTGAAATGATAGTAAAGGAATTTTCATAAGTCTAAATCAGTGAGGTCAATGATATTGGGAAAGTAGACAATGTATTAAATATTTTGAAAGATACTTGGCAGATGGAAGACAACTTAACAACCGAAAGTAAGAATGAAAGAGGAGTGGCACATACCTGGAAGTGAGTACAAGAAAGAGGCAATTTCTCTCCTGAGCCATGCACAGAATTCAGGTCACAAAACTTCCAGGGTAAGACAAGAATATTGGAATTTAATTTCTGACAACACTAAAATAGAAAGGCTTAGAATTCAGGAACATTAGGTTTGTGAGGCAGTAATGTTGAGGAGCAGGCCAATAACAAGTTGGTTAGTTGGAGGGCCACCCATGCAGTATGAGTTAATGGGAGTAGCTGGAGAAATTACAGAAGTTCAAAATGATTTAAAAGACTTAAATGACTAATTCAAGAAGTCAAATATCCAAGTAATTGAGACATCCAGAAAGAGACCAGCGCAAATAGGAGGGAACTGATCAGATACAATACAGGAACATTTCCCAGAATTGAAGAACATGAGTCTCCATAATAAAAGAGCCATGTTCAGACAAACATAAAATTATCAACGTGAGTGCAGAATTTTGTGGGATAAAAAATAAATAGGTAGTCTAAAATCTTCCAAAGAGATTAAAATAGGGCACAAATTGCATTGAACTTCTCAATAGCAACATTGGACCTTAAAGGACAATGAAAGGCTACATTTTTGACTAAAAATTGATTCCCAACCCAGCATTCTACATTATAGCCAGCCAAAAATTTAAACTATATGAGGATAGGTTTTTCATATGTACAATGGCTAAGAAAATTTCTCTCTTTGATTATGAATCTAGTTGAGAATATGCTTCTCCCATTCTAAAAGAGGAAATCAGCTTGATTTCATCTGTGGGCTTAATCAATGGTTCTCCTGTATCCAGGCCCTTTGGTAATATCCTCTTAAGTTGACTCTGCACTTGGCCAAGTGACCTCCTTTGAACAGTAGAGTAATAGTACATTTGTTGCAAGCAGGGGTGTAAACCTGTGCCTATGCACATTTTTCTTTCCTTTTACTTCTAAAAATTGCCATGGGAATACATCAAGAGAACAGGGCTAGTCTGCTGAAAGAATAAGAGAAACTTGTGTATGTGAGAAACCCATGAAGGGTAGCTGAGTCAGCCAGCTGAAACCATAATAAACCAGCACATCCTAAGCTGACCTAGAAGGATAGCATCAATATAAGTAGGAACAACCTTAGCCAAGATCAGCCGAGTTCCATTTGCAGATGTCCCGCCAATCTATAGCCTTGAGAAAAATTTTAATTTTCTTATGTATAGGAAATATAATATTATGGTCTATACAGAAAGTATCCAGCCATGTACTATGAAAAACAGAGACATTTATTGAGGAAACAAGATACAAGAAACACACAATGAGAGCCACCTTGGGACTTCTCACAGTTCACGGATCTGCTGATGGCAGCCCATACACATTCAACGCCCTCAGGTGTTCAGCTTGCTGCAGGCCTTCCAGATGTGAATCACTTTCAACCGATTCTCAGCCGTCTTTGAAACTTTTGTGCCACACTTTTATTTGTGTTGCACCCATTGCATCATCCCTGAAAGCCTTCTGAATCATTTGAATAGTTTCTACCGAGAAATGTTCAAGCTTAATGCAAAATTGGATGCAGGTTTGTTGCTCTGCTCGCTCAATCGTTTTGAATGTGACGGCCACACAGTACACACTCTCACTCAACAGTGACTAGTACAGTGAAGTTGTCATAGTATATTCATTGTATATATATATATGATGGGTTAGCTTTTAGGGAGTGGGACCGAGAGGTGCACTGGGAAGCTTTCTTTCATTATAGACTTTTTAGTAGTAAAAGGATTTATTTCAAAACCATGGGCATGTTTTAAATTTTTGAAATGATGACAGGGAAGGCTCTACAAATAGTTTTATGTCAAAAGAGTTTTATTGTTTATGCTGCTGCTATTTTGTTTGATGTGAATGAGAAAGGAAAAGTAGAAGTCTATAAATAGGCTTGGGCTGGGGGAGGTATCAGTGCTGTCTACTGGCCTGAAAAGATGAGGGTGTAGAATAATAAGTAGCTGCCAGGAACCTAGGACCCTCGGGAAGAGGGACAGTGTTCTGTTGGGGTGAAGATTGAAATTGATTTCGTTTGTCTTCTAAGGAGCAGAGCTTCCTGATCAGGGCACAGATCATTGTGGGTAGAGTTTTGGAATCAGAAGCTGACAGGGCTGTGTGGTTGTTTGTTTGTCTGTTTGTTTGTTTTTTGCCTTTGACTGAAAAACTAGGCATGAAAGATCTGGATCAACTTAACTGGAATCCCAATCCTGAATCCATCTCTGTTCAAAGTACTTTGGGTTGTGATCATTGAAAGCCCCAAATTTTTCTGGGCCTGGACATCTGTGGAAATTTTACAAAGAATGAGCCCACCCTGAAAAAGTAAATTCTAGCTCAGGCTAATTTCAGTGTCACCTGCACTGAAATATATGTTGCTGAATTAATAAGCTGGTACCTGAATGCATGGATTACAGGTGTTATCCAAGGAAAATACTTCTTTTAAGATAGTAAAAATAGATGCTTTTCCTTTAATGAGGAGTATATGGGAAGAAAACGCATGATTGTAAATTCAAACATATCATTAAAAAAGCAGTTAGGTTTACAAGTCTCATTTAACTAGAGGATAAAACATTTAAATATAGCGTGATATAAATGTGCCCAAGTAAATCGCTATGCCTTGATGGAGCAAAGATTATCACTTAAAGTAAACCTGTTTCTTAATCCCTTTACCTTTTTTGGATTAAGCAAAAAAGCAAAACAAAACAAAACAAACAAAAACCCTCATAGACACAGACAACAGTATGGTGATGACCAGAAGGAAAGGTGGAGGATAGAAGAGGGTAAAGGGGGACAAATGGTGATGGTAGGAGACTTGACTTGGGGTGGTGAACACAGAAAACAACATGCAGGTGATGTATGATAGAAGTAATTCAATAAAAACCATAAATAAGTAAATAAACTTATTTCTCCTTCTGTAGGAAACAGACATTACAACAAGAGAGAAATAAGCTAACAGCACACTCATTAAACAAGGATAAAAGTGTTCAGTGATTCTGTCTTTAATGAGAATATATTGATAATAACTTCAAGTATATTAACCCCTCATAATCTGCTTCAACCCCCCTCCAGCATGTAAAGAAGGCGTCCATCTCAGTAAGCGCAGGAACATGCAAGCTCAACCCAAGCCTAGTCATCTCCCTTGTCCGCATTACCCAGGGTTCTCATATAGAAGCTACTGAGTAAGAAGTGTGATTTTTCTGCCCATCGCCACTCATTTTCAATTACACTGTGAGACCTGGCACTATACACATACATGCATGTATGTATGGGTGTATGTATGTTTGTAGTAAAAACCACTACTAATCCCTTTCATTTTTAACTATTCCATATTTGATCATCCAAAGTATATAATTCAGATGATCTCTATAAATTCTTAAAAGAGCCAATGCTCTTCAGCAAATACCACTTTGGCAACACCGGAGCTTCTAGTTACCCCAGGAGAAATGGGTGACTGCACTACCTGGTAACGTAGTATCTGATAACCTGCAATTTCCTCTGAGAGCAATGTAGGAAATCGTGACTGTCTGTTTTCCTAGTGAGATGTTTAATGAGGTCCTTATTCTTGCAAGTTGCAGTGCATGCCACAGAGAGAAGCCAACTGATGCGTATTCTTTAGGACTGTGAGAAAATAAGATGCCCTCTGTTGCTGCAGGTAACTCTATGTACATCAAAGGCAGAATTGAAAAACCAGTCTTCTTTTGTAGTAATAATGTTGAAAAATGATGTTCATAAGAACTGAGGTTGGGTGTCTCTAAAAATCAGGTCTGAGTATATTCAGAAGTGCAGAACTTATGATTTCTGTCAATGAGACTGGAAGAATTAAAGGAAGTAGGACTTATTTGGGTTGACAACTATTCACAGATGTAGAATATATACAGAGAGAAGGTAGACCATTATCTAACCACATGGCCTGAGCAGAGTTAAGAAGTAACAAATGACCCAGGACACTTCATGAAACATCAAAACTCAAGTAAGAAATCTATACATCTTAATATAAAATATGAAAGTGAAAAATTATAGTGTTTTATTTCTGCTTCTGAGATCAGAATAATATACACATCTTCACTTTGCCTAAAATATACCCAAATTTAACATGAATTGAAGTTTCAATGAGTATCCTGGGAATCGTTGGTTTTGCCTAATAAGAGTACAGCAGTCCCTCTCTCTATCATGGTTCACTTATCGCGGCCTCACTGTATCACGGGATTTTTAAAAATATCATAGTTAATTATTTATCGTGAATTTTTTGCTATATCGCGGGATTTTGTGGTACTGTATATGTATGTTGTTAAAGTTACGTAGGTTTGAGAGTGTAGAATAAATGTAAGGTTCCTACTTTGCAGGAGAAGCCTAGGATGTAATACCTGCGATACATGAGGGAATATGTATAGTCATGAAGAATAAGTGAATCACATTACATAATTATGTAAAGGACCTCCTTGAAAGCCTTGTGTTTTTATTCATTTATTATCCTAGATATAGTCACAATTGTTGGATATTTCAAGCTCTGGATTTTCAAACTTTAAAGTGCTCAAGAGCTGTTGGTATAGTGTTATTTAATGTCACTTCCTATTTCTGAATGATCTCATGAAAGAGTTCCTAGGAGAACTGTAATAAGACACGGCTTACGAGTTTTGCTATTGGACTCAGTTGCCCTTCTTAATTATAATGGCAAAAATGCTCAGATTTTCTTTTCAAGAACTAATTCCAATTATTTTAAAAATTGGCAATGGTGGATGAGGGAACCACCACTGTGTGGTATTGCCTGGCTTTGTGATTTTGTATGTTGGGGGAGGTTGTCAAATGAGAACACAGGGAACAAACCTGAGCTCCTGTCTTACATACTTTTACCATAAAAGAGAGGCATTTTTGCACACAAGTAAGAATGTGTGTGTGTGTATACATACTGTATATACATAATAATTTCAAAAATACATACATTAGCTCAATTTAAAATACCCCATATTGTTCTTATCTTTCTAATTTCACCACAAACCAGTGAATACTTGGTCTCAACAGAGATGTGGAGTCAGGTTCAGGTGAGTAACCACGTTTGCACTGGTTTTTCACCACTGACAGAGAGAAAGGGGCCCCATGGTGAGTGACCATAACCCCAGTAGGTACTGTACTTCCCTCGCAGAGTGATATCACACCGCATAGGTTTACCATCATTTAACATGATATGCAGATATTTTATTTATATATGTTTCTATTTTGAAAAAAAGACCAAATACAGCCTCATAGGGTCTGATATAAAAGGAGTAAAAGGATGAAGATAATCATGGGGGGAGTAGCAGAAATATTTGAAAGCACTTGTTTACACTTTTCTAAAACATTAGTTTTCATCACACCATTTACAACTATATCTAAATGTGTCCCTATCATTGGGAATGGCACCTTACAATTCTATTAGATATTTCTGACTTTCTTTGTTTTGTTCTACATGTATTTGGATGGAAAGACCATGAGCTGTGTGAACTACAAAGCATCCATGTTCACGTAGAGTTCAATTACAGAAGAGGAATTTTTCCAATTCCTCTAGACTTGAACAACCTAAGGTCAACGGAAAAAGCTAAAGGAACCAATTTATATGAGATTATCTTATTAAAAGGAAAACAAACTAATATAAACAATGAGATGTTTAGTCTTTCAAATCTGATAACACCCACTTTCCTTCATTTCCTTGCAATGACTTCCGGCTTTCTTTGTTTTTTGTTTTTTTCCTATTCTAGCTTTCCCAAAGCTCAACATTGATTTAATCCTTAAAATGATTAAATCATTATTAAAATTGGGGGTTTTCATGATGTACATGGGTACATTACTCTTCTTTGCCAAGATTTCCTTGATATTTTTAGTCATGGTTTATGGATAGATGGAGATTTTTAAGGATTGTATCGTGAGTTTCTTTTGTATCAAAGAGTATATATTTACCCACACATTTTTATAAAGTAAAAAAAAAAAAATAAGCAAGCCCACCTAAGAGAAGGAAGATTCTGTTAAGCCAGGCCATAAAAAATAATAAATAAATAAATAATTTAATGATTCATCAGAAATTGGAAACTGTTCTTTTTCTCATAGTTTTAGGATTTATCATTCTCCAAGATTCATTAATAAGTTTTCTGTACAGAAAAGATAAAACTGACAACAAGAATCTGTAGAAAACTAGTTAAAATTTTTTTATAAACTGCTTTTCTCCCTCTATCTTGCTCTTAAGAGACACTTCTCCTGCCTTAGTTGCCTCAAGTTCAGCGAACGAACGCTCACTGGAGAGCAGGGGCACGGTCTGCCGTCACAGTAACGGAGCTGACAGAACCGCTGCTGCGTTTCCGCTCCCGGAAGGGTTCAGAGGGATTCTAACCATCAGGAACCTTCCCAAGTAAAGGCGCTCTTCAATATTCAGGGTGTTTTGTTGTGTATTCAGTAATCTCATAATTTTTTCTCATTTTCTCTACTAATTCTTTTCCTGGTCCACATATTTCTGAGTACCCCAATAGACCAATTAAAAATATGTCAAGATATGTACAGATATGTTCATTTAGAAAGAAATGCAACAGTGATAGTATTTAAATTATTAGATGCTTTTTGTAACCTTCAAATTGTCTTCATAATGAGTATAATTTCTAAATAACCTTAAGAACAACTTTAGTATTAAGGGTGTTTTATATTAATAACACTTTAGAAACCATAAGCCAATGGAATCAAAATGATCAATGCTGTTACTATAAAATTGTCTATCTAAACTATTTAGCAAATAGCAAGTGTAGTAAATAGATTGAAGGTAATGTAACAATGATGCGGTTGTCTAGAGCGCTAAGTTCAAATGGAATATGAGGCTTTTTCTTTAATGAATGAGTGCTAAGATTGATACACAATACCTGCTATGGGAGAGAAGAAATAACACGTCTGCTTCAGATTTGTCACTTCTGATTTAAACTTATGCTTAGAATGATTTATTATGTAGAAAGTAAACTATATTTGATCAGTTTCTATTAAAAAGATTTCTATATTTGCCACCATATTTCCAATGCTTTCCTTTTGCTGGAGCTTTTCTCTGCACCTTCAAATCGCTGTTGATTCAATTCCAGAGAAAACTTCCTTCACCTACACCCATCGCCCTATCCTGATAATTTTTATTACCTGGAACCTGTCTACTTTCAGAAAAAATACAATGTCTCCGTCTCAGCCATGCTCTGCAGCTCCAAACCTGTCATTTCTCTTTGGCCTCATGAGGATTCTTGCAGCTGGGTCACTTATGTTCGGTGCCACTTATTAGCTTTCTGTGAAAGCCATCCTTTTTCTTATATAACTTAGGTGCTGTGGGCGCTCATTTCACACAGGATTATGCCACAGAGAACAGAGGTTATCTGGAAGGTCAGCTTCCTTCCCCACGATTCTGTGCCTTCTCCCAATTGCAACTTATTGCGTCTTTGTACCCACCCTTACGGAACGCACCCACCTTATTCGTTACAGCCT
The DNA here is from genome assembly GCF_987537825.1 of Furipterus horrens. NCBI lineage: Eukaryota > Metazoa > Chordata > Mammalia > Chiroptera > Furipteridae > Furipterus > Furipterus horrens. Next base: position 41,514,482 of record NW_028327180.1, on the reverse strand, counting down.
GTCTTCTAACTGCGCTTCCGCTCCCATCTCCTCCTGCTTCTCCGTGCCTGCGTTGTATAAAGTTTTTCCTACTCTTCCTTTTCTCCATTTCTGCCTACATACGCCCCTCGGCAAAGAAACAGTCTCAGGTGGACTCCCTCTAAAAAATCACAGCAGCACACACAAACACCTTCTTAGGTTTTAAATTTTACTCTAGGGAAGCGGCAGGCCTGTCTCCTACCCTCCCTTCTCAGGCAGACTTGGCCGAAGTGGCGTTCACATTCTCTGATTCACAGGGAGGCGGCCCATCGCCACGTGGACAGGAAGGAGCCTGGAAGTCAGTGTGGGCTGGAAGCCCGGGCGACCCGTTCCTTCCAGAGAATATGGGGCAAGTTGTATAAACTGTCGGAAAGTTTCTCTAGCTGTAAACGGAGATAACACATGCTCAATTCAGAGATGTGAGAACTGAAGTATTTAAATTATGTAAGGATTGCAGCATACACAAGAGTCTTTCTTTTTTCCCACCTTTTCTGTCTACTCCCAGCAGTGCCTTCAGCCAGACGTCCATCAGTTCTCACCCGGATTGTTCAGCGATTTCCTAGTCTGTATTAGTGCCTGCTACCACCTGGTTCGAACCCATTTCTCTGCCCTACTAGCAACCAGTTTATTATTTTCAAAATCAATCTTCCAACCTGGTGAACACTTTGAATGGATTCTCATTACCATGCCATGTGCCATTAAGTTTTATCTAATTATATGCATCAGAATCTCTGGGGTGTTTGCTAAAAATGACTATGACAAACCCCACCTACTAAATCAGAACCTTTAGGCAGTTTTTATGGAACACGGCATCACAGGTTGGATTCCCATTTATTCTGCATAAGCCCCCTTATTACTGTCTACATGATATTGCACCACACTGAACTTTTAACTAAACTTTCCCAAACATGGAGCATTCTCTTGTGTTGTATTGCCTTTATACATGACTCTCCTGCAATCTGCAATATTTCCACCATTGTTAAATTAATTTTCAAGATTTCCCTCCTTCAAGAAGTTTCTATTGACCATCAACTTCCATCTCTCTCCATCCTTTTATGTGTTTAATATTAAACACATGAATGCTGCTTATGCTTTTGTCTGTCATTGTATGTACCCCACGTTAATGTCTTTCCATAAAGTTGTAAGAAAACTACAAAGAAGAATCTTTTATCTCTGCATTCTTAGGACCTAGCACATTATGTTGTTCATAATAAGGACACCACTCCCTGGTGTTATCTGAGTTTGGGGAGAGTATGGGCTCACCCCCTGTCCAGCAGTAAAGAGGAGGTGCACTCTCTCTCTCCACTGGGGTGGTGTTACAGGAGGCTTTCTCCACCACACAAGGGCAGTGAGGCTGCCTCCCTAACCCAAGGTGTCGGTGAGGTCACATGCGAGCATTAACAATGCATGTGGAGCAGGGCGGTAGGGGTGGGGTGGGTGGGGGTTCTTGCCCTCCCTGCCGCCAAGACAGAAATCAAAAGACCAGGTGAAACAGATACAAAAGAAGATATGTTTACTGAAAGCGGAGGGAGAGGAGAAAGGGAGAGAGCTTGATGTATCAAGGGAGCTTGCGCTAATAGACTGTGGCCCGCAAACTGCTGCTGGGGTCTAGCTTCTACAGGTCTCGATTCTTTACTGCAGGCACAGATTTCTTTGCTGAACAGGTTCCTGCTGGGAGCTAGGATCACGCCCCCTGTGCCCGCATGGAGCTCTTTGCTCTGGAGGTTCCTGGTGTTTTGCTTCCCATGTTCTGCCATGGGCCGGCATCTACCATGTGGTACAGAATGGAGCTTGATTTTCAGGAAATCTTTGCTAGTTCCAGCAGGTGTCAGCCAGGACCAGCACATGCAGAGTGGAGCTCTTCACAGAGTGCCTGAAGAGAGACTTTAAACTTATCTAGGAGAGGCTCAGAAGACAAAAAAAAAAAAAAAAAAAGAGCATTCCCAATCATTTCAAAGAGGCTCAGCCTGTCTCCGTACTGTTCCCCACCATCGGGTTGTCACAGGAGCCCTGGTGGGGAGCTGAAACTCCACCCACCTTTCCATCACTAAGAAGAACCTCAACACTCAGGACTTAATAAAGTCCCAGTGGGGAACCTAACTGTCCACACCCAGCTGGCAGTAATGAGGAAGGACTCCCCACCCCTTGAGCAGAGTCTTTAGCAGGTTCTAGGGCTGAGTGAGGGTCCTTTCACTCAGGACTCCTACTTTGGCAGCTCTTCCTGACAGCTTTGGTCCCTCTCTGCTGCTGTGATAGGCCTGCCTCAACATCTGACCTTCCCTGTGTCATCCCGCAAAATGGGCTGCTGGCCCATTTAATTGCCTGGTACTGCCATGGCTGGAAGAACTGACTCCCCTTGGGCTGGGAAGCCAAGAATGCATCAACGTGTGGGGAACCTGTGCCCTGGCAGACAGAGAGCCATGGGTTCTGATGGGTATCGTCGTCTTGGCCTGCCATGTGCCAGGCAGGTGTCAGGTCACTTGTCCTACTATTCTGGGGGATGGTCTGGCCCCACCCTCCTGGGGGGCTCCAAGGACACTGGCTTCTCGCTTTCTGCCAGTTCCATGAGAGGCAGCTCAGCACCATCCCAAAGCTAAGGCTCCGCACTCAGGCCTGTGCCTAAAGCATGGCACCCCCCTCAGCCAGCTGTGTGGTCTTGAGCCAGTCACTTGGCTTCTCTGAGTCTCTACAGACCTCAGAGGGTGACTGTGAGAAATGAGCATGCTACTGCACATGACATTGAGAAAAAAGCCTGATACTTAGTGATCACTCCACAAACACCAGCCTTTGCTATCTAGCTGGGAACCAGGGTCCTGGGGTTCTGCTGTGCCTGGCGCAGAATGCCTGCAAGCGTTGGCACCTCCCCTACGGGAGGTTTTAGAGCTCAGGAAAGGGAAGGCCACTAGAAGCTGACGACGATGTTTCTTCTCAATTATGCTGCTTTTGGTAAGCCCAGGCTAGCACCAAGGGTCTAAGAAGATAAGGATTCCCAGAGCCATGAAAGGAGGAAGAAAATCCCGCTCCCCCGCTGCCACTACGTGCAGCTTCCTCATGCCTACCCTTTCCCCTACCCGCCCTTGGACCCCACCTGCCTGGCTCTGACAGCTCAGCCTGCAATAGGGCCCTTTGCCTGATCCCTGGAGGAGGGGAACTAGTCCCCTAGGCAGCAGGAGGATAGTGACAGGATGACATCAGACACTTTCACACCTGCCTGGCCACTCTCAGGTCGCTGCGCACCTTCCTGCAGCCTGAGCTTAGCCCCCAGTCAATAACCAAGGGCCCATGGGTTGGCTGGATGTGACCCTGGCCAAAAGCATGATTCTGGCCTCCTCCCCTTGTACTACCCTATCATGGTAGGGGGCATTCTTTTTTCACCTCATGGGGAGTCCAGAGCCCTCCTTCCCCTGGACTCTGTGAATCCCCAGGGCCACTGGTTCTGCCTCTGGCTCCTGTCTATTGGGTGCTGAGGGCTCTGACTTTGGTGAGTGGTACAAACACAAGTAGGTGGTGGGTCCTGGTAGAACCAGAAGGCTTTTCACTTCCATTGCCCAGCTCCAGGGACCACCTGTTCCAAAGGTCAAGCCACATGTACCACTTTGCCCAGAGCTCATCATCCGTGGGATAGGGACAGTGGAGGCTGCCCCAGGGCCTTCTACAGAGTCGAAGTCTGTGGACAAGAAGTGCTGACCTGGAAGGATCTCTCTGGGCAGTGAGGGGCTGGGAAGGCCATGTGGGTTTCCCAGCTTCAGCATTGGGAGATGAGGAGTTGGTGGTGGAGATGAGGATCCGAGCCTCAGAAGCACAGCTGGATTTGGGAAGCAGTGGGGCCTCAGAAAGAGACCACGTGACCAGGGCCCTGGCCTGGGACCACTGTCCCCTTGCTGAACCCAGGGGACCCAAGCCTCTGAGCACCTCGGCCCACCCACTCCCCAAAAGAGCCAGAGAGAATGGTTCAGGTCTGAGTGTCTGATTAAAAACAAAAACAGGAGAAACAAGATGGTGGAAGAGTAAGTGGAAGCTACACTAACCTCCTCCCAGAACTAGTCTGGATTTACAACTTAATTTTGGAGAAATAATCTGGAATAACCAACCAAACACTAGCTAGAGAGAAGTCTTATAACCACGGAGAGACAGAAAAGGCCGCTACATCACAACATGACCAGTAGGGAGTGCAGAGATGCGGAAGGGCTGGCTGGGCTCACACGGGTGGCAGCTGAAGGGACTGAGAAACATCTCTGCAGCCGGGGGTTCCCCCTGAGAAGTGAAGGGTCCAAACCCCCAGCTGAGCTTCCCAGCCTACAGCAACAGAGTGGAAAGTAAAATAGTATCCAGCTGTGAAAAGCAAAAAGCCACAGGGTTTCTTGCTAGCCGGAGAAAAACAGGAGAAAAAGAGCTCTTAAGTGGATCACATATGAAAATATTTTGGCCCCCACTTACCCTGGGCTCAAGCGGAGGGAAGGCAGAGAGGACTAGAGACGCTTGGGGAGAGTTTGGTGCAGTGGCTTTGAGGGGAGAACTGGGTAAGCAGCCGACCTGGTCCCAGTGCTGACTAATCCCCAGTACTGCAGGCAGACCATTCCCCTCCAAGTGGCATCAGCCTAAGGGGAAGCAAAAGCCCTGCCTACAGGAATTAAGCTGCCACACCCTCGGTCCTTAAGCCTGACAGCTAATCACAGATTGAATAGATTAACAACTAAAGAAGTCAGACAAAGGCAGTAGATCCCTGGAAGTCTCCAACAGGCTGCCTAGGCCCAGACTGGTACAGGATCTGATGCCACCAGGGGCAGATCCAGGAAGTGCAGATCATTCTAAGAAGCACCAACAAAAATATGAGTCAAAAAAAGGGGGAGACAGAGAAACAACCCCCCATCGAAAGGAAAGATAGAATCCCCAGAAAGAGTGCTAAATGAAATAGAGGGGAGCAAACTATCAGATATGGAATTCAAAACATGGATTATGGAGAAGCTCAATGAGCTCAGCAGAAACTACAAGGAACTCCAGAAAAACTACAAGGAACTTACTGAGAATTACACCAGCATGAAAAGGGATATAGAAGCTATCAATAAGAACCAGGAGGAAATTAAGAATACGATCTCTGAATTGAAGAACACAATAGAAGGAATTAAAAGCAGGCTAGAGGAAGCAGAATATCGGATCAGCGAGCTGGAAGACAATGTAGACAAAAACTCCCAAACAATGCAACAAAATGAAAAAAGACTGAACAAGACTGAAGAGGCTCTAAGACAGCTGCAGGACAACATGAAACATAATAATATCCGTATCATAGGAATTCCAGAAGGAGAAGAAGAAGAGCAAGGGATAGAAAACCTCTTTGAAAAACTAATGACAGAAAACTTCCCTAACATGAGGAGAGAAAGAGTCATGAAAGTCCAGGAAGCACAAAGGGTCCCAATGAAGATGAACCCCAACAGGCCCACTTCAAGACACACCATAATTAAAATGCCAACATTCAAAGACAAAGAGAGAATCCTAAAAGCAGCAAGAGAGAAACAACTAATAACATACAAGGGAGCTCCAATAAGGCTATCATCAGATTTCTCAGCAGAAACACTACAAGCCAGAAGAGAATGGCAAAAAATAGTCCAAGCAATAAAAAACAAAGGACTACAACCAAGAATACTCTACCCAGCAAGACTTTTATTTAAAATGGAAGGTGAAAGAAGGAGTTTCCAAGACAAAAGAAGGCTAAAAGAATACATCTCCACCAAACCAGCATTGCAAGAGATGCTAAATGGTCTGCTTTAAGAAGATGAAGAAACAGAGAGAGACAGAGAGGAACACAAGTACAAAGGGGGAAAATGACAACGAATAAGTACTGAAAGAAAGAAGGAACTTCTACCATTTGCAATGACATGGATTGAACTAGAGAGAGTTATGCTTAGCGAAATAAGCCAGGCAACAGAAGAAAAATACCTTATGCTATCACCTATTACAGGAAACTAATGAACAACACAAACAAATGAGCAAAATTGAACCAGAGGTATGTAAACAAGGAATAAACTAACAGTAACAAAGCGGGAGATAAGAGGGAGAGTAGGCGGTAAGAAGGGGAAGGGTCTTGTCAAAGAACATGTATAAATGACCCATGGACATGAACAACTGGGTGGGGACTGAGTGTGGGAGAAGGGGGGACAGGGTGCGGGGAAGCAAAAAGGGGAAAAAAAGTGGGACAACTGTAATGAAAAAACAAACAAACAAAATTTTAGTGGGGGAAAAAATAAAAATATAAAGAATGGAAATGCAAGTTCAGTGAATATTAGAAGGACAAGGATTTTCCTTCACACTGTATATTTTTCTCCCTATCTGATCCCTCCAGAGTTTGGCATTCTAAAGAAGTAAGTAATGACATAAGTTTCTTTGCATAAAACTAATAAGACTAGTTGTTAATAGAGGGGTTTTTTTTGACTAAGACTTTGACTGGAATGTCATGCCTAAAGGAGACATGCTTGGGCTCTGGTTGTTACCAAAAAGCCCTGAGGAACTGGGATTGACTTTCAAAGGTAATAATAGTCCATGAGATAAAAGGCCTGGTACCTTGGATGGATGCGCAGTCCATGGCAATCTTTCCAGGGAAGGAATGAAGGTTGTTTTCCTGAAAGATGGCTAGATGGGACCTTAAGGCACAATGGAAAACCAGAAGGACTTGGAAAAGACAGGTGTTTACAGGCAAGGCTGAATGGCAGGTATGTGGTTCTGCTTCTGTGCCCTGAAGGGCAGACTGATGGTCACCCTATATATTCCTTGCGTTAATCCTAGGGAGAAAAATCGTGATTCAAGGAAAATCACAATGCTCAGTGGTAGACTATAAAGTAGTGCAGCTAACTGTCTTTAAAGTTTATCTTTATTTAAAGTTTGTTTTGATTTGAAAATTAAATTATGTCTGTGGTATTATCAAAGATGTTTAATTTACAGGCAAGAAGAATGTCAAATGCCTTGCAACTGGATGTCTTTCTGATAAGACAGTCCTACAGATGTAGACTTGTATGTGGGTTATGTTACATAAATTAACACGTGTTTTCTCTTTCCAAAGGGCATAAGCCTATGATCTCATTACCTGAGTGATTGTCTGTACGTATAGGCCTCACTTAATCCTGTCTGCATCGCTGCCTCCTGAGACTCAATGGTTTGGCTGAACTAAGTGGCTGGGTTGGTGAAGAATGGGGTGGTCTGTGGGCTTCACTTTAAAACTGGTTTCTCTTTTCTGTCCTAATGCCTTGGACAGAAAGAGCCCAGAGGTCTGAGAGGGGGAAAACCTAAAATATTTCCCTCAGCCCAAACTAAGTATAATGGGCAAAAGGGTTTTGGACAGGTGAGATGTACCTGGCACACCTTCCTCCAAAGAAGCCCTTCTTTTCCCTAATGTGGGACATTGAAAAATTAATACCTGCCTTTTGTCATCTAATGGTTATGGATTGAATGATGTCTTTTAACCCTGTTGCCAAATCTGTTGCCTCCAGAATACAACAAGGATGCCAGCCTGTTAAATCAAGCATGCCGTTGTCCAGGGACAGCCAACCAACCTGGAGTCTGCATAATCCTTCCCCATGTGGGAAGGCCACCCTCCCCTCCACACCCCCACTCTTATTAGGGATTTCTGGACCCAAGGGTAGGTAGGACAACGACCATATCCAGCTTGAAGCAGCTAGAGGAGCTCGAGACCTTCGCCCATTGTCCTTTATAAGATTATAAAGGGTCTTAAGTCTGAGAGGGAGGGATTGTTATTTTTATTGTTAAAATAATTAATTAATTATTAAAAAAAGAAGAAGAAGAATATATGAAAGGGTGAGGCAGGAGAGCTTGTATGTACAACCCATGGGCATGGACTTGGGGGTGGGGGATTATTGGGGGAGGGAGGGTGCTGGGCGGAGGGGAGCAAAGGGAAAAAAATTGGAACTACTGTAACAATATAATCAATAAAATATACTTAAAAAAATAAAAAAGACAAAAACAAAAACAGAAACAAAGAAACCAGGGCCATCCACTAGCAGAATGTGTTCAATTGTCATATTACACTCTACTCACTGAAATGCACATGGTCTTTTCCATCTGATCCATACACTTTAGAGGTCTTTTTATAAAAGCACATGAAAGTGTGCCTCGTTTTAAAAACTTGACTGCATATTACTTATTATGTTCTTATTGATATATCATTAATTACTGAAACAGTAATGGATCGACACCTTGTTTCCACGGCAACAGTGGGATGGAATGTGGGGCATCCACAGGCTGGTGAACTTTTGTGAATGTGTCCAATCTGTTTAAATCAAACACCAATTATTTTATGTGGGAGACTTTGGGCTTGGCTAACAGCCAAGAGTCCATTCAAAAATGTGAATGTGAAAAGGCAATTAAGAAAACTGAGTCACTTATTTCTTGCAGTACACTCACATTCTCATTAAGTTAATAAACAATCAGAAACTGACCCAGTCAGCGGCAGTGAGAGCTAACAAAAGCCCAGGACTGCCTTAGCCCCAGGATGTGGCCTGGCCAGTCTTTCTTGGCCTTTAGCCACTATTTCCTTCCAACTGTTGCATCATATCCAAACTTTGCTCATGGATGTTCCTTCTCCTCAGCAGTGAAGGGTGTCAGGGTGACCTCATGGCATCCATGCAATGGTCCAGCACACTCCAGAGACACTCAGGGACACTAAGGTTTTCCAGTGTTTGATGGCAGGCAGGAATAAGTCCTGCCGGCATGGCTCGGCTTTGAGTGTGGCAGCCCGGTGGAGTTGTAAATGTATTTACAGGGTCATGGTCATATGTTTGTGTACCAAATGCTACTTTCATCCAGCCCGTCACAGCCAATAATCCAGGGTGATAGAATACATCACATTGTTAACACAATGGCAAGTGGGGTCCTGCTGCCCACCCCACCCTCTAGGCAAAATTCCAGAAGCAAAGGTTTGGTGATAAAGGAAAGGAGCCTTTATTCAAAAGCTTCACAATTTTGGAATAACAGCTTTACACATGCATTAGTCACTTAAGCCTATCGATTAGGCTAAATTCTTTCTGAGTTCTATCATTCCCCATCAGTTTTTAATTATCTTATTTCTATAGGGTTAGTTTACAAACTAAAATAATCTAAGATACAAAAACTACATAGTTGTGGAAGAAGGGCAGGCTTCTGCCTCAGAGCCTGTCCCCTCTAGAACACCCAAGGAAGAATAACCCTGCCACCCTCTGCCAGGCCAGCCTGATCCTAGGCTGTGCCCTGAGTTCCTTCCCATCCAAATACCGTCCATTGGGAAACGCAGGTAGCTGCAGCACAATCATCCAGGTGTCCCCGAGGAAGTAGAGAGAGCCAACCAGCCTGAGAGCTGGAGAGCCAGCTGCCCTCTTCTTATTCCATGCGCTCTGGGGGCATTCAGCCACTCAACCGGTCAGTCCTAGGCTGTTACCGTTGCCTCGGGCCACCTCCTCCAACAACCCCTTCCTACTCCTCCCAGTGATCTGATCAGATCTCTCTGTATCAACATCACTCCGAATTTATAGGTCAGACCACAATATATCTGGGATAAATTCCTAACAATGGAAATTTTAAATGAAAGGGTTATGCCCATAAATTTGAACAGTTCATGCCAAACTATTCTGAAAAAGGCTGCATTTTATGCAAGTGTTATATATGTAAATTAGACATTGTATGATTTTAAAAAAACATGAGTCTCCCTAAATTTCAACTTTTCAAGGGGAACCATACAATTTCAAAAGCCAGCTGGTGGACAGAATTAAACCTTCTTGTTACATCACTGCCATGTGGAGGAGGCACTGAGCTGGTTGAGCAAAAAAGGAACAAAATCTTTTGTCCATGACCTAAAAATCACACATGAAAGCTCTTCAAATGAATTATGGTGATCCTTGGCTCTTTTAGCACTGACTGCTAAAATTTAAAATTGTTGCCCTGGCTGGTGTGACTCAGTGGAGAGAGCACCGGCCTACGAACCAAAGAGCATGTGCCTGGGTTGCGGGCCAGGTCCCCAACTGGGAGCACACAAGAGGCAACCACACATTGATGTTTCTCTCCCTTTCTTCCTTCCTCCCTCCCCCTCTCTCTAAAAATAAATAAATACAGGAATGGTACAGGAATTAAGCATAGTAGGAGGGAGTGGAGTAGATAGGAAGATGTTGAAAAGAACTATGTGCACAACCAATGGGCATGGACTGAGGGGGGGGGATAACTGGAGGGAGGGATGTCACTGGATGGAGGGGAACAAAGGGAAAAGAAATTGGGACAACTGTAACAGCATAATCAATAAAGCATATTAAAAAAAAAGATCTATGAGGAAAAAAGATAAATTGGCATGTTCAAAAAACTCAAAAAAAATAAAAATAAATAAAATCTTTTTTAAAAATTTAAAATTGCTTTTAAAACATCAAGTAACAGAATTCACCCATGCATTTATTAATTCCAGTGTGGACAAACATACCTAAAATCCAGTAACTTTGGAAAAGAAATTAGGAGGGGTTAAAAAAAAAAAAGGCCAAATCACCCCTGCAATGCATCATGCTCTTTCAGGAGCACTTGCACTAGAACATGCTCAAGACAACACTAGGAAAACAAAGTTTTCTTTGACCAACATGGGTGCAAAACAGTCATCTGGGAAAGAAAAAGTGGTAAATCCTGACGACCTGCCTACAAGCTCCTTCCTGGTGGTGAGGCAGCACTAAGCAGAAATGGGAATGTGTTTTTGCATTCCAAGAATGCACCCCCCTTTTTAATACAAATTTATTCACATGGGGATTATTGAAGGATGCAGATGTTGAGTGACGTAAGATATTTGGCAGCATGAAATGCAACAGAGAAGCCAGAGGCCGGGTGTGAGCTGAACCCAGGTGCCAGCCCCTTAGTCTTGGGCAAGGTGGCAACAGCTGAAATAAGAAAATCCACTCGTTTCCTTCATCATTAGGTGTTCAAGGATCCCTTGAACACTTAATTGCACATCACATACGATTTTGGATTCCAGTCTAAAAATTCTCCCACGTGCCCCCTTTTATCTGTGGCTATAGAAGTCAAAGCAGGAAGGAGACAGGCTTCATTTTCACAGGGAAGATACAGATGATGGCACTTGTCCAACCCATATGTGACCACAGCAGGGTGCCATCCTTTAGCAGCTCAGTTTTCTGTTTTTTTCCCAAGAAACAGGGACATAATGAGCCCTAGGCTGTGGCTGGACAGATGCAGTGTCTCTTTTGTGAAAGAATTCTGATGACTTCTCTGGTTCCTCCTATTAGGGGGAAATAATATGGAGAAAAAGCTGAAGAGAATTATCACCTCAGAAATTAACTAAAAATCTAGCAGGCTTGGGGCTGACGAGCTAGAATTTCTAAGGTCCAAAGCTGAATAAAGAGCTCCTACTGTTTGACTCTGCATCTCTTCCCCACCCCCATCACAGATGACCTTTTTATTTATTTCATGTTTTTACAAACATTTGCAGTGTTTACTGTGTCAGGTAACAGATCTGATCTCATTTATTCTTATAATGAGATATCATGCTCATTTTACAGATGAAGATACTGAGGCAGAGACATTCAGTGGCTTGTGCAAGGTCACAGAGCCTGGAAGTGGTATAGTTGGGGTTTGATTCCAGGCACTTTGACTCCATTTAAACACAGCAGTGATGAATCACTTAAATGCTACAGATGATTAATAAAGATTTTAAGGCTGAACATTGTGCTTTTTACAATATAAAGTGTTCCAAGATAAAAAAAACAAAAACAAAACAAAACTGTAATTATTGTCTAGGGCTTACATAGCTGACTCTTGATCATTTGGAATTAATAAAAAGTAACATTGGCATGGTTCAGCACAAGGTGTTTTTGTATACATTGTTTTTGGCCTCAATCACATTTTAACAATGAGGCTCAGAGAGGTTAAGCTATAGCCCAGTATCTACCAGCTGGAACCTGAAAGAATCAAGATTCAAACTCAGATCCAGTGAACCCCAGAATTTATGCTATGGATTCTACCATGTGACATGGTTCTGGTGACCATGTGTGTTGGGACAGATCAGATCGACAAATCCTTTGACCGTCGGTGATTTTGGCCAAAGGGTGACTGAAAACAGGGCCATGTTAGGCACAGTCAGTAGCCACATAGCAGATAAGCCTTGATGTGAAACTGCATGTTCTATGAACAGCTGGTCCCGAAGGTCGTTCATCTGAAGTAACAATTCTCATGACAACCAAGGAAAGCTGTCAACTTTTGAAGGAACACAGACCTGTGTTAGAATTCCTCTAACTAGCTGAGTAGCTTAAGCGAACCATTCAAGCTTTCCCAGCTTCAGTTTTCTCATCCTTAAACAAGAAGTTCAGACTCTCAGAACAAATTAAAAGGATGGGCCAGACACTTCTCCAGGCAAAAGGAAAACAACAGTAGCCCCAGTCATGAAACTTACAGAAGGTGGAGATTGACCAAAAGCAATCACTTTGATATCTTTAAGATAAATACCATATAATGAGACAGAGTGAGGGAGACTGAGTGAGGGAGACTAGCATAGAATGAATGGTTAGGGAAAATGTCTCTGAGGTGACATTTCAGATGAAGTGTGAACACTAATGAGACTGGGATGGAAGAAACAGCTAGTGCAAAGGCCCTGAGGCAGTGATGAGCCCGGGAAGCTCAGGGAACTGAAAAGCAGCCAACACACCTGAGTAGGGTTGTTGGGCCAATTTCAAGTGATGCTAGGAGGTTTAATTTGATTCTAAATGTGATGGGAAGCCAGAGTTTTAAGTAGCGGAGTAAAATAATCTGATCTGCATGTTTCATTGCCACTCTGGCTGCTGAGTAGGTAATGGGAAAGGGAGTAAGGGAGGAGAGAGAAAGGAAGAATAAATAGCTTTTCTGCTTTGAGTCTCAAAAACCAGAAACTTCAGCTTCATAATGCAGAAATCTAATGCAATTTCTCTTTTCTATCAGAGCAAGAAACCAGGATGCACATGGTAGCAAGAGTTATTGGGTTCAGACAAGTATATGGTATTGCAGAGAAGCTGGTCTTACCGCTCTGGTGTGGGTAGTAGAGCGAGAGGCCTCAGTGTTTTCAGTTTCAACTCCTTTCTGCATCCCACTCAACCACTTCTTGTATTCCATTCGCACCTGGAAGTGTGAGGTATACAGAGGCTTGGGTTACATCCAGAATTTGGTTCAGAAGGAAGGACCCTAAAATAGGAGACTAAAAATATAAATGCCAAGCGTTGCTCTCTACAGCTCCTTTCACTGGTTTACTGTATAATCTTGGCCATGCTTGTGTTGATTTATTTTATTTAAATTTGACCTCCTCAGTTGTAGAAAAGGACTTCATATATGGCAACAATGATGAAAGTGATGATGGCCGTGATAATAGTGATGGTGATGATTATGATGGTAGTGAAAATAATGAAGCCTGATGATTATAAAGGTGATGATGGTAGTGATCATGGAAGTAAATATGGTCATGGCGGTAACGATGATGATGATGATGATAGCAAAGGTAATGGTGGTGATTATGATGTTGAAGGTCACCATATGCTGAAAGCTAGCTATGTTTAATGCACTTACGTACAATATGTCATTTAATTCAATCAGTAAGGAACTTCTTGTATTCAACCACCATTAAAGATGAAGAGATTGAGGCTATTGGGGGTATATTGACTTGTTTGAGGCCACACAACCAGTGTTCCAAATCTCGTCATTCTTGCTCCAGAGCCCTGATCTAAGCCACCCACTGTGATTCCACGAGTCGTCTTCCTTTAACCTCCTTAACAGGTTATAAAGGATGTCTGAATATTTAATACTCAACATTAATTTACCAAACGCTTAAGGCATATTTTACTTCTGTTTGTAAGGAGTACCAAGCATTAAGAAGGCATTAACAAACAAAAGAGAAATTAATGAAGTGTTAAAATGTCTTTTTGTCACTTGCATCTTAATTGCTGGTAGTTCCACTCACTAGCAAAGGAAGAAAGTCAGGAAAACTGTTCTCAAACTTCTGTGAAGAGTAAAATTATAATAATGACTTTCACTGAGAACTTGGTGTATGCTAAGGATTGTGTTGAGACAGATATTGAATTGATATTGAATTATCTCATTTAATTATCAGCCCTATCAGATACTGCCACACTTTTAGATGAGAAAATCGAGGGTCAGAGAGAGAAGCAGCCTGTCTAAGATCACACAGCAACCCACTCAGTGCAAAAACTGGGATTAAAGCTGAGTTTAAGCCCTGGCTGCTGTGGTTCAGAGGATTGAGCATCAGCCTGCAATCCAAGTGTCACTGGTTCGATTCCCAGTCAGGGCACAAGACTAGGTTGCACGTCAGGTCCCCAGTTGGGGGCGCGAGTGAGAGGCAACCACGCAGTGATGTTTCTCTCCCTCTCTTTCTCCTTTCCCCTCTCTCTAAAAATAAATAAACAAATAAACAAACAAATAAATAATTTTTTTTAAAGCTGAGTTTATGGTAGATTTTGCCAAATATTCCAGTGCCCTCCATGTAGTGCACCTCACCACACGAGGCTTATTTATCCTCTCTATGGTGAATCAGGTTTGCCCATGTAATCTGCTTTGGCCAATGAAAGAGAGCTGAGCTACACAGTGTCATGATTGCCTTTCCCTCTGCTATCAGAACATTGATATGCTATATAGGGGCTGCCCCATCAGTCTACATCCCCAAATGAAGACAACGTAGCTCCTGTAGCTATGTAGCATGAGCAAGAAACAAATCTTATTGTTGTAAGCCCCTAAACGTAGGAGTGATGGGACTACTGGCCACTGCAGCATAATCTACCTTATCCTGACTGATAACATGCTCTACTATGAACTGGTTTGTGTCCCCCATTCCCTAAATTCATATGTCCAAGCTCTAGCCCAGCGATGTGACTGTATTTGAAGATATGGCCTTTATAAAAGTAATTAAGGTTGAATCAGGTCGCAAGGGTAGACCCCTGATTCAGTAGATTTAGTGTCTTTACAAAAAGAAGGATGAAATTTCTCTCTCAATCTCTCTGCCATGTGAAGACACAGCAAGAAGGTAGTCGTACACAAGCCAAGATGGATCCCACCAGAATCTGACCGTGGTGCACCTCGAAGAGTTCCAGCCTCCAGAATTCTGAGAAGATAAATATCTGTTGTCTAAGCCACACAGCCTCTGCTGTAGCTGCCTGCCTGGGCAGATGAATGCATGATCTTAAGAGATAGGCTCAAATGATAAATGTTAGAAAGCTAAATGAAACCCAGAGCGCATGGCAAAAACCCAAGCAGCACCTCAACCTCCCCGCCAGCATCAAGGCAACCCCAAAATATAAAAGGTCAGAAAAGGATAAAAAATAAACAACCATTCAGTAAGGTCCAGAGACAAAGCAATTAGCTTTACCTGGCGATTAAGGAGACAGTGTACCACAAAGAGCAAAATTCCCTGCAGGACATTGATGATGGTGAACAGGTAGGCAATGACTAATCCAATTGTCTTCCCAACTTCATCAACCATGAAAAAACCAAGGCTCCAAGAACAGCCCAGGATAAATAGCTGAGCAATGGCTTTAAATGTCATGACTCTGAAAAGGAAAAAGAGTAATTATGACTGTTTATGGGGAACTAGCTGCTTTTGGGTACTGTGCTCAGTTTCTTGCATGCATTGCCTTATTGAAACTGTGTAACAACCTCAGGTGGTTAAGTGGCTTCCACAAGGGCATGTAGTTTGAGGATGCCACACAGTACCATGTTTTCAATTATTGCCTCTGAGAATAATACTTTCTCCTACCCTTGGAAATAATTTCCCAGCAAAGTCTCTTAACTGGACATATCAGAAGACCTATAAAAAATGCATTCTAGAAATATGTACTGAGAAAATGTGGATGATGACGATGATATTGTGAATTCAGAACACAACAGTGTTGGGTTTCTTCAAATAAAAATTGTGTGTGGTGGTACTGTTGATGACCCTGGGCTAGGTGAGCTGATGTGGGTAAATGTGTGTGCATACTCATCTGTGTGCACGTGTAGAAGTGTGGAGGAACACTGAGAAGGTGACACTCTGACCCTCCAGGATCAAAGAAACCGAGGCTGAGATGTTAGATTGGTCTCATAAGTACGTGAGGTCAAAAGCAGGGTCTGAAGTTGGACAGAAATTCCTTTAAGTTTTGTTCAGATGATTCACCAATGCAAGGTTCTTACTCTTGGGCAAGATCAGCAGTTTGTTCCTCTTATCAATGAGGATATTGGTTGTGCCCATCAGAGACGTTGACGTCATGAGCATTCAATGAGCTAATCTTGGTAAAAGCCCAGCATCTATCAAGTTCCTAGTTAATGAGTTGTCATCAGCATTTTTAATAATTTAGGTCAGCATCAATGAGAACTGTCTCTACAACCAAGGAGAATGGAATCCAAAAGTGGGTGGACTCTCAGGAACAAAAGGATGACACTGATACTCTTGGCTACACAAAAGAGGCACCTGATGAATATTTATTGAATAAAGAGATGAGAGAGTACATGAAATTGCCTGAAAATTATAGTTCTTACTTCAATACATTGTCCTTCATGAACTCTTTAGTACAGTACCAGGAAATTTTATATCACTTTTGTATGGCTTTTTCTCTTCCACTGGATATCACTGACTGTGGTACCTTCTTACCTGGTGTCCTGAATGGTGGAAACCTCTTTATTGAGGGAGGAAAGTTTGCTTCTCAAAATCCTCAGAATTTGAAAGTAGAACATAAAGTTTATCTGTGGAAACAGCATAAAAATTGAGTGAATTTTCTTTTGAGGTCTTGTTGTGAAAGCCAACTTGAGGTGGACCTAACGATCTTTCCCCCAAAAGATAAAGGCTTCATAAGGATGGTAGAACATGTGCTCTGGTCTAAATGGCACACAGTATACAATCTGTGGCACTTGGTGCTTGATCAGGGCGACTATAACTTACCATTCAAACCAGGACAGTGGATATAAACAGGAAGTTCCTGGTCAGCAAAACAAGTTACTCTACGCAGAATAGATACTTCCTAAATATTTGTTGAATACATGAATGTAAAATTTTTTAAAAGAATACCCAGTACATGGTTATATTACATCAAAGTAACCAATGAGCTAGGCAGAAGCCAGGGAAAGACACAAGCAGACAGTAAGGGGGTTGATCACATTAGGCTATATTTCCTTATTTTTATCTCAGTTCCCCTTTAACAGACAAACACTCTCTTTGCTTGCCCAACCCAGAGCAGGCACACCAATAAATAACCATCAATGGTCACCTACCAGGATAATGAAGGCCACTGGCCCCATGAAGCTCCAGATGAACCTTTTATCAAGCTTGAGCCAGCAGCTGTTGAGAGAAAGATAAGGATTCACGGCTTATTTCTCAGAAAAAAAAAGGGGAGGGGGTGTTAATACATGTTTCTGTAGCAAGATGAGAGCAGTGCTAGGAGCTCTTTAGTTCAGACATGGGTTTTAGACTGAATCGGACATGCGACTTCATCTGATACAGGTTGCATACACTGAACCTCTGTGTTTCAGGTGCAAAGTGATTACTGTGGCTGTCTACCAAGTCTTGAAGTCAGGTTGGGTCAATCCTGTGACTTGGTTCTTCTCCAATCCTGTGTTAACTATTCCAGGTATTTTGCCACTCCACATAAACAGAATCAGTTTGTCAATAGCCACAAAATTTTCTGAAATTTTTATTGTGAATGCATTGAACCTGTAGATCAAGTTGGGAAAAACTAACTTCTGGACAATATGCAGTCTTACTATCCAGGAATGTGGACTATCTCTCCATTTATTTGAACTTTCTCTGATAGCCTTCATTAACGTTTTCCTCATATACATCTTGTAGGAAATATTAGATGAAGCAATGTGCATACAGGTTTTGGGTACAGTTCCTGGCAGAGTTAAGGCTCAGTAAATGTAGGTATCCTAATAATGATTAGCATAATAAAAAAAGAGTAACACTTGTGTCATTTGAAGAGTATTATGTAATGGGAATCATATGAAATGTAACCTTTCGGTGGTTATGAGACCTCTATGTATGTCATAAAATGGCACAGAACTAAACACACACAAAGAAGTACAAGTAAAACTTGTATGAATAAGGTCAGTGAATTGCTTCAATGTCCATGTTCTGGGTGTGACAAGGAAACTTGGGGAGGTATGGATAGGTTCATTACCTTGATTGTGGTGATGGTGTCAGAGTGT
The DNA here is from genome assembly GCF_987537825.1 of Furipterus horrens. Classification (NCBI taxonomy): domain Eukaryota; kingdom Metazoa; phylum Chordata; class Mammalia; order Chiroptera; family Furipteridae; genus Furipterus; species Furipterus horrens. The sequence goes on along the minus strand of NW_028327180.1, from coordinate 41,496,296 downwards.
AAGCATGTGACCAAACTCATCAACAGGTATATAATAAATATGTGCAATTTTCTGTATATCGATTACATCTCAATAAATTTGTAAAAACAACTATAGCTATAAAACTGCCAAAAGACTATACTGTCATGGCGTATGTTGGCAAAAGTAGTATAACATCCTGAAAGGGGACCGGGCAATACGAAACTGGCAAAAATAACAAGCAACTGCCAACACTCAGTGGGCACAAAAGCTTCCCCTCTTAGTTCTCTTCCAAGTGTTGCAAACTATAGCCCATGGGCCAGATCCCACCTACCCTTTGCTTTTGTAAATAAAATTTTATTGAAACACAGCCATACCCATTCGACCCTTTCGTTTACATACTGTCTACGACTTGGCTGCTTTCACATCACAAGGGCAACATTGAGTCATTGCCACAAAGACCCCATGGCCTAAAAAACAGCTACCATCCGGCCCTTTATAGAAATTTTGCCAACTCCTGATATACCCTACCATCTCCAGAACCATTCTGGTGGGACACAGGGATCAAGCTGGAGACCAGGCATTCTCTGACTTCAAGACAGACGGCCTCCTACATGTTGTTTTCGCACATGCGGACCTACTTCCTAATCCAAGCCACACTGCCAAAATACTAACTTCTTCAACTAACTTTGCAGAGCTTTGCAGCAGCAAACCACAGCTGTTAAAAAACACTGCCTTGTGAATTTTGACTTACTCTCTTTTAGATGTGGCCCTGAGAAAATTTACTAGACACACTAAGGTCCAGATGTCCTGTGTGTGACGTAATAAACAGTGCTGACCTCATGGGGGGGATGAGATTCTTCAGATAGCAAGCCCTATCTCTGATATAACACAGACCTTCGAGATTTGTTGCTTTGTTATTTTTTACATTGTGAAGATTAACCTCAACCTAGTCAACCCACTCTTTCAGAATCATACAGATCATAAAACCCATAGATTCTTAATGTGGGACCATGGGTTTGCTCTCTTGCCCCTGAACTTCATAAGCTTGTGTTAAAAATTTTGTGTGTCTAGGGAAATAGACCCTGAATTTCACCAAAATTCTCAAAGGGATCCAACCCCAAAGATGCTGACAACCACAGCTCTAGGAATTTCCAGTAGAAAATAAAATTCATGCTTAAGGAAGGACTGGTTTGAAATATAATTCACAATAGAAAAATAGAATTTAAAGCAATGTTTTGGCCATGGGTACCACTTCCACCATAGATGGTCTCATCATGCTTACTGAGTATATGTTCCATAATTTTTGTGTCCTGCTATTGCAGACACAGCCACAATCAGAGCTGGAATCCCATAGCCTACAGGGTACATGAACCGCTTCTTGAATCTGCCTGCGTTGGTGTAGTTGGCCACCTTGAGGTTCCTGATGGTGAGGAAGAGTTGCAGCCCTATGAGGAACATCCAGGTAAAGGAAGCCAAGTAGAGGTAATGCAGTACCCCTGCAATGATGGAGCACAGCACCTGGGAGGGGGAGAACAGTTAGGAAGGCAGTGTCAATGTTTGTACCTGATTATACCCTCAGCATTTATTTCGGGGATGCTGGCTGGAATTCCAGCTCCAACACCTATGACATTCTGCCTGGGGCAACACGTTTTCTGGGGGCTTTACTGGCCATTGAAGTCGGCTTGCACCATGCATGGGGCAGACCAGAAGCACCAAGGAATGAATGCCACAGGATCAGCCCTCAAATCCATGACAGACGAGCACTGGTAAATAAGTACTCTGGTGCTTTTGCCCTTTGGGAGGCTGTGATGGTTGATTTTATGTGTGAGCTTGACTGGGCTAAGGGATGTCCAGATAGCTGATGCAACATTTCTTGGGTTGTTTGTGACGATGTTCCCAAAAGACATCAGCATTTGAATTGGTAGATGACTAAAGAAGATTGCCCAGTAAGGGAGGGCATTACCCAATCCATGCAGGGCCTGAATAGAACAAAAAGGTACTGGAAGGGCGAATCCACTCTCTCTTCTTGAGCTAGGATGTCTGCCTTTATATCTTGGACATCAGCAATCATGGCTCCAATAAAATGTTTTTTACTACAACAGACTGTGGGCCAGAATTGACCTGAGCTCTGTAGCCGGCCAACTTCTGCACATTTTGAGATGAGAAACTAAGGCCCCGAGAAGTTAAAGTCTCTCCCAAGATCACGCTAGTAAACAAAAAATACATATATATTTAAAATCCAAAATGTCAGCAGAGACTATACTTATATTTAACCATAGCACTTTACTACCTTTTAGGGGGCAAAAATAGTGCTTTTTATAACTTTCTGATGGTGAGATCATAGTCTTTCAGGGTTAAAAAGAGCCTTGGAGAACATCTGGTACCAATTCTTCCTAGATGTGATAATACAATGATGATCTTGATTATGATTAAAATAAAAGCTAATATTGTTCTGAGTGATTAATCCAGAGTATGTTTTATCTTGTTAAGCCCTTACTAAAGCCCTGTGATGATGCCCCTGTTTTAGAGGAAGTTTAAAAAGGGGAAGTCACTTCAACAAGGCCATATAGCAAGTGGGATGAAGAGCTGAGTATAAGTGCAGACTGTCTGGCAAGAACACTGTCCATCAAAAGTGCAAGCCTCCCTCTACCCCTCAATTCTATTGTAGATTACAGATTTGTCTCTAAGAAATGCCTTCCCACCCAGAAACTACATATCCCAGCATGCCTTGCAGTTTAGGCATGCCCATGTGACAGAGTTCTAGCCAATGGAATGTGAGAGAGTGATATGCACACTTCCTGAGGTGGCCCATCCATATAAACCTCGCTCATGGGGCTGTGTCGCGCTCTTTTCTCTTTCCAGTTGGCTGAAATGTGAAGGACCTCAGGATGACCTTGGAAGCGGTGTATGGGAGGCAGAAGAGCCTCCGTAGGCCTGAAGTTAGAGGATAGACACCCTTCAAACCTATTTGCTCACCCTCTAGCGTTTCATACGGGTAAAATGAACTACTCTTGTGATAAGCCACAGCATTTTGGAGTTCATTTGTTACAGCAGCTATTGTAAAGTGGTCTCATACCATCAGTCTGACTCTCAATCACTTTGCTCCATAGCACCCCCGAAAGTACAGGCCTTGTCAGAATTATAAGAGGAGAGCTGACATGGGGACTCTTGTATTTCCCCCAGGTGATTATTGCCTCTCGCCCCATCTTTCAACAAGACACGATGATGTATTTGTTTATGCTAACAGGGAAATTTGGTTCAATTACCTACCTCAGGCTCAGTTTGATCAATCCCAGTGAGGAAGAGCAGGTGGGCCAGGAAGAGGCAGATGCAGAGCTGCAGGTGCAGGGAGGTGCTGGTGTTCTGGATGGGTCGGCACAGCAGGAAGGTGAGGGCTGCCAGGAGGAGGCACAGCAGAGAGAGGCTCAGCCCCACGTAGGTGATCACAGCCAGAGCGGGATCCGCCTGTGAACCACCAAAGGAGGGACTCGTTATAGTTTCCAGCTCTGCAGTTATGTTTCTGGTGGAGAGTCAGATGGACTTCCCAGTTCAGTTCCTCAGAAGAGTGACTGAACCCCTCTGACACTTGCTGTTCCCTTATTCAAAATGAGGACACACTTAAGGGGCTGCTGAAAACCAAAACCACTAGACTGGCACTGTTTAATAAAAATATGTGAGCCACATGTGCAATTTCACTTTTCTAGTAACCATAGTTTTAAAAATGTAAAAAGAAACAGGTCAAATTAATTTGATTATTATTTAAGAGTTCAAAACATCAGTTCAATGTGTTGAATATAATAATATAGCAAAAATATCAGTTCAAACTATAATCAATGTAAAATAATTATGAATGATATATCTGATACTCTTTTTTCCCCCACATTGGGCCTCTGGAATTGAGTGTATATTTTACCCATTACAGCACATCTCAATTCAGATGCTGTATTTTCAATAGTGGAAGTAAAATGTAGTCCTACCAAAAAATAATTTTTAACAGAAAAATATTTTAACACTACTTTTTAAAATACTTCAATTACAATTGACATTCAATGTTATTTTATATTAACTTCAGGTGCATGCCATAGTGGTTAGACTTTTTTTAACTTACCAAGTGTTCACCTCAATTTTAGTACCAACCTGAAACCACACAGTTATTATGATTTTATTGAATATACTCCCTGTGCTGTACTTTACATCCCTGTGACTATTTTGTAACTTCTAATTTATACTTAATTCCTTCACCCTTTTCACCCAACCCTCAGTCTATTCTCTGTATCTGTGAGTTTGTTTCTGTTTTGTTTATTTTGCTCTTTAAATCCCGTACATAAATGAAACCATATTATCTTGACTTACTTCATAATAACCTCTAGGTTCATCCATGTTGTCACAAATGGTAAAATTTCATTGTATTTTATGGTTGAGAAATATTCCATTGTATATTTGTACCCCATCTTTCTTTCTATTGATGAGCATTTAGGCTGCTACCATATCTTGGCTATTATAAATAATGCAGCCTGGGGCTTCCTGTTAGGCGCCACAAAGTGATCCGTGGTTTGTAGCTGCCTGTGCTGGGCCTGGCTGCACATGGGAGAGACCACCCTGAGAACTAAGGCTGGTTTCCACCAGTACCAGACTTGGGGCAAGTCAGCAAAAGGCAAAAGCACCCCAAGACCTGCCACCACCCGAAGAGCCTTAGACGATACTCGAGTTAGGAGTCAACAGGGTGGGGCTGGTGGAGTTCACCAGGCTAATGATTCGAATTTGGACATGCAGGTGTGGGGTCAATACTGGTACAATGGCTGCCATCCCTCCAGCCCTTGCCCTTAAGTCACATTACTCAGTTTCTCCCTGTAGGTCTCTGGTGGCCCCCAAGGTGAGTGCCTGCAAGCCAGAGTTTGTGCGCAGGTCCTTTAAGAAGACACCTTGGTTTCAAGCAGCCTTCTGTCTGACCTGGACAGACAGAATCCCCACTGATTTTCACAACCTGATGTTTCATGGATTCCTTTTCCCAGCACTGGTGCTCTGGGCTGGGGAGCCCAGCGTGAGGTTAAAATCCCTTACTCCTCAGTGGGGACATCTACAGCTGAGATAACCCTGTGGATTCTCAACCACCACACGTGGGTTTGGGGCCAGAGCATTTCACGCCTCTGTCCCTCCTACCAGTCTCCATGTTGCTTGTTCTTTCTATCTTTGTTATAGGACTTCTGTCCAACTAGTCTTCAGATGGCTCTCCAGGTTGATTGTTCTATAATTTAGTCATAATTTTGATGCACTCATGGAAGGAGGTGAGCACAGCCTCCATCTATGCCACCATTTTGACTGAAACTCTACAATGCTTCTTAATTTAAATAAATTTCAATTTAAAATTTGGTTCTTTAGTCACACTAACCACATTTCACATGCTCAATAGCTATCTGTGGCTGGTGATCCCATAGGAAAACACAGCTCCCAAAAGTAGCTTCCATGAGTATTAGGATGTTTTTTTAATTAATGTATTTTACTTTATTTTTTATCACCATTTATACCCTGTAGGCCCTCTTCCACCTCCACCCACACCTTTCCTTCCCTCAATCACCCCACTGTTGTCAATCTTTTTTTAAATTGATTTTTAGGAGTTCTTTATATGTTCTGAATATTCATCTGAAGGTATACATACCTTCTGCCAGCTCGCTGGCCCTTTCACTGTCTTTATTTTTATCTTGTGTCTTGATTAAAAGGCATTTTTAGCTTTAATAAAGTGTGATTTATCAAGCTGTCCTTTCTTTGGTTAGTGTTGTTTGTGCCCTATTTAAGGAAAATTTTTCTCCATGAATGTCATAAGAAATTCTATATTTTTCTTTGTCTTGTTCCAGTATCTAGAACAGTGTCTGACATATAGCAGCACTCATATGTGAACTTGTTGAATTAATAAAATGAGCCCATGCATTAATTAATTATGCAATAAAATGGTTGTAAGACAGTAAATATTCAATAACTGGGAGCTAAAAAGAAATAGGGGAAGAAGTTAGGTAAATTTCTTTAGACCTGAGTTATCCTAGACATGCTGAGAAGTTCAGGAGGCTTTGCTTTTCCATCGGTGATAGTTACCTGCTGGTCTGACCAGGAAGGTTTCTCTGTAGCTCTTTCTTGCAGGGAAGCAGATGCTTTTGATCCCAGATAACCTTGGATCTTTCCACTGAAGGACATGACAACCCAAGTTCCCAATGTCTGAACACTTCCTTTACTAACGTAGGCTCACTCTGCCCATGCCCGTGGAAATGTCAGAGAATTGTCCCCTGGATGTAGCTTTCAACTAACGACTGAAGGGAGGTGGTGTATAAACACCCCAGCTCTCTCGTGTCCAGTTCGAATGAACTACACTGACCTCCAGGTACCTACAGTGGTAGCTGGCTTGATAATGCTCTCTGAATGGCTTCTTTTTCCAATTTCACTTCCCCAGTCCCCTTCTGGTGCTTCCTGAAATGACCTCCCAAGTAAGCTTGACTCCACATTTTAAGAGTCTTTTTCTAAGACATGAAGCACATGACCTCCCAGAAACCTGGACACAATCAGATTCACAGGAAGGGGCATGAATCTTGGTACCTGAGGAACAAGAGCCATGAGGACAGCAAAGCTGGAAAGGTGGAAGCACTTGCATGTGGTGTAAGAATCACTGCTGCCCACAAGAGTGCAGCCCTCCGTTGACCAGCTGCCTCCCTCCTGTGATTCTTCCCAGTACACACACAAATGTTTTATTCTCGCACCACCAGGCTGGAAAGAGAAGAGCATCAAAGTGGCTTGCTTTCTGGTTTTACTATTTCAACTTCATGGGTCAGAAACTGGTTGGGAAACTGGATGGAACACGTGGGGAAGAGTTTTCTACCACACCTGCGCGGGCTTTATCCTCATTGATTCTGCCCTGCTCCGGTCATCTCAGAGCCCCTGAATTGACCCTTATGAACTGCTTTACCCAGGTTACCTGTCATTGGTAGGACCACTGAGAGGCACTGGAGAGAGATCACTGGATGAGAGATGAAGAAGCTCAGGTATTTCTTCCGTACTTCTTTTCTGCTTCAGGCCACCTCTGGCTCCAGCAGCGCAACCCCTCCTTCACACCTCCAGCCTTCACTGAGCTCATCCCTCCACCCCCACCATTGCCTTTTTAGACTTAAATGTGATAATAGCTTCTCTGGAGCCCTCAACAGTTTTTCAGTTCCTTGAACCTTGGATGATCAGAGTTGGATTCAGATACCTGCCAGGATCCTGATAACACACCCATTTAAGGTAACGCATAGAGAACCAGCCCTGGATTTTGCTCACCTGTGTATGTTTGAAGGTCAGGAACACAGGTTTAGACAGATAAACTTTTTCCTCCATACCAATGGTGCCACTCACAACATGAGAGTTCAGTTTTATATCCAGTGTTCCTCTTCTGTCACTGAAAAAGGATCCATTCAGAGTGTCCCCAAGAGACCGGTAAGTGATAAGCGCAACTTTACTCTCTGAGAAAACAGAAGAGAACTCACTTTATAAGGGATCTATAGTTTGATAAATTGGAATTTTTTTAAAAAAAAAGAAAAGAAAACTAAGTCCCCACACCTTGGCCCAGTGCCTAGAATCTGAAGGTCAAGAGAATCCATGTTAGACACAGTACCTCTTGTGGTTCCTTTGAAAGCGTCAGAGCAGTCAATATCCATTGTGTTATTTCCAGCTTCCAGAATAGTCTTTTCACCTTTCTCATTGCACCTCTTGGTTTCATAGACTAGAAACATTAAGAAAGTGAGTCCTTCTTAGCTCACTTCTCATGTCTAAGGAACTGTGAAAGACTCACTACTGGTGATTCATTTTCTGATGCAAGGTAGACCAGATGTCACTCCCTTCCATTGCTCTGGTTGGTGGGGATGAAATAGTCAACATGGCCTGAGTAACACACACTGGCCTGGACCCAGCTTGGGGGAAAGAGTGGACAGCCACACTTCCTGGAGCTAGAAATAGGACAGGCAAGCTCAACCTTTACCATACAATATTTAAGGGGGGGAATAAAGAAATAATATGTACTGGAGTACCTGGTGTAAGGGGAACTTAATTTTTTAAGCAAAAGAAGCTTAGCATCTAAAGAATTTCCAAGGAAATAGCCTCTGGAGCAGACCTGCATTTGGGAAGGATCCTTGAGAGAACTCTTTCTGTGTCATATAAACACACAGTCTGACAAAAGATCTTTCCCCCCATAACCCTTTGGTCATAATGAGAATGATCAGGGTTTCTTACCTATATCATACACAGAATCTTCATGCTTTTCTGGAGAAATAAAACTGTAATTCCATATGGCCAATTCTATCCTTTGAAGTAGTTGAGTAGCCTCTTTGGCAATGTACTCTTTGCTTCCATTGTTCCTTAGAGTTGTCTTTCAAAGAAATAAAGCCAATCAGGTAGACTCTTATATAGACTTTAAAAAGCAGGAATATACATAAGTGTGGTTGGATGAGCCCAGAAGACAATAACATTAAGGTGCTGCTAGGCTTTGTGCTATCAACGTGATATGACTCATTTACCACACACAACCCTGTGAAGGGTGTATCCTTAGCTTCATTGTATTTATGAGAACATGTAGGTTTAAAAATGAGGTATATGGAACCTACAAAGAGTTTCTTACGGAGAAATACAGAGAATGGGCGCTGGTGAGGAGATGGAATGAGGCTCTAGGTGTGTGATGCAGGTCTTTGAATGACAGCTGGGGCATGTAAACTCTTTCCCAGAGCTTCTCAATCCTCTCTGACATTTGAGACAAGATAATGGTTGTGGAAGGCTGTCCTGGGCATTATAAGATGCTCAGCAGCATCCCTGGACTCCACCCACCCACTAGATGCCAGTAACACTGTAGTTGTGCCAACCAAAAATGTCCCAAACATTGCCCCAGACAGAGGACAAAATCACTCCTGTGTGAGAACTGCTATAAAAGTCATAGGGAGACATGGAAGGCTAGTGAGCTATTTCCCAGTTGAAGCTTCTCCTTACTCACCCAAATGTTCTCTGATGACTGTGTCTCCTTACCAGCGTCCTCTGGGAAAGAAAAGTAACCACTTAATCAAACATGGAAGATAACACCCCCTGGCTCACATCCCTTCTTCCAAGCACCATCAAGTTGAGTCTTTCCATGATGCTTCCACATCCTATCCTAGTTTCCCTCTAAGAAATTCCAAATGTCTTCTACAGTAGAATAAAGGAGAATTAGGATGGAACCTCCAATTCAATCTTGCAGTCAATAGTATTTAGTGAGCAACTACTATAAGCCAGGCACAATGCTAAACCTTCCGGATAGAGGTTGATATTGAGACAAAGGGAGTTCCCTTCTAGAATTTGAAGAATGCAAGGGGTCCCTAAGCCAATAATAAAAAAAAAATTAAGTGACTGCAAGGATCCAAGATGTTAACAAATAGAACAAGATGACTTGGGAGAATACAGAAGAGGCTCCAGAATATCGGGGGTACAAAGAATGTTTCTTGAAGGAATGGTGTTAATTGAATTAATAAGATAGCAACAGTAATAACACCTGCCATTGTCTACACAGCACAATATATAAAGTGCCTTCAGATACATTATCTCATTTAAAGGAACTCAGAAGGTTCTAGAACAGTTATATAGCATGATAGCTAATATTAATTGAGCCTTCCCAGGTGCCTAGCACTGCACTAAATATTTTACATGCCTTAATAATCATAGGCAAAGTATATTTATTTCCTTGGGCTGCTGTGACAAAATACCGCAAACTGGTGGCTTAAAACAATGAAATTTATTCTCTCATGGTTCTGTACATTACGAGTCCAAAAGCAAGGTGGCAGCAGGGTTGTGGTCCCTCTGAAGGTTATAAGATATATCCTTTGCTGCTTCTAGCTTGTGGTGGTTGGCAGCAATCTTTGCTGTCCCTTGTTTTGGGCAGCCAAACCCCAATCTATACGTCTATCATTACATGTCCCTTTGCATGTATGTCTGTATGTGCAATTTCCCTCTTCTTATAAGGACACCAGTCATACTGGATTTAGGGCCCACCCTATTCTAGTATGACCTTATCCTGATTTGACTATATCTGCAAAGACCCTATTTCACATTCACTGTTTCCATGAGTGGACACACATTTGGGGGAAGGTATTTCACTCAGTACATGAGGGAAGAAGGTTTCTGAAATGACTCACGGGGATCCCTGCCTCACATTCCTTTATTCACACCCTTGTGTGCGAAGTCACCCCTGACTCAACTCAGTGACTCATTTCTAATGAATAAAATAGAGCAAAAGGGAAAAGCTGTCACTTATGAGGATTGGTTACAAAGGACTATGATTTCTGTTTTGTTCTCACTCTCTTCCTGGCTATTCTCATGTGCTTGTTACAATAAAGCAAGCTAGAGAGACCAATATATCCAAGAATGGAGGGTGATCTCTCATCAACCACCAGAAAGAAAGTGAGGCCTTCTGTCCAATAGCTTTCAAAGGACTAAATCCTGCCAGCCATCATGGGAGTGAGCTTGGAAGCAGACAAACTCTCAGATAAGACTGAATCCCCAACCAATATTCTGACTGTAGTTGTGAGAGACCTACAAGTGGAGATCAGGTAAGCCATACCTCAATTCCTGGCCTACACAGACCACGAGCCAATAAATATGTGTTATTTTAAGCCATTAACCTTTGGGTCACTTGTGACTCAGCAACACATGACTAGTATAGAGATGCTCTTACTATTCTTCCCACTTACAGATGAGGCATTTAGAAGTTAGTCATTCCCCAAAAGTCAGCTGTAAGTGGTAGTGTCAGAGATCAAATACAATCTGTCTAACTCAAAATATGGAATTATATTAGGAATTAACAAATAAATCAATAGGTTGTGGATAGTGAGAGCCAGGTTTTTCAGTGTTGAAGAAAACAGTTATAAATAAGGGAAGAGGAAAGACTTAATCAAGCCCTGGTATTAGATTGGGATTGGAGCTGTCAGTATGAACTCATGGGTTTTAATATATAAATGGATAAAATGAGTGAGAGAGAAACAAGCAAAGAAGTCCAATAGAAAAGTTAGAGATGTCATTTTGGAAGCCCAGAAAAGAGACATAAATTTGTAAGGCAGTGACGCTGGGGAAAGATTACAACAATGGGTTGAAGGACAAAGGTCAGGACAGATCTCCACTTTCTTACACTGGCCTGACGTTGGTGGAGCTCGCAAAGTCTCCCCCCACCCTCCTTGTTCGTGGTGAGAGTATTGGAGGTTCTTACCATAACATTCTGCATAATTCAATTTAATGAAACTAGCCGCCCAATTGAAGATACGAATATTTGGGACACAGCTGCAGTAGTATCTTCCAATTTCATTTCTGCAATATGATACCTGCTTGCACTTTGCCAGCCCCTTCGCACACTCATCAATATCTGTGAATCAAGAGAATATATCATTTTTCACCCTCACTTTCCCTTGCCCATGGAATCTCTACCACCCAATATCATTCATAAATGTACCCAGAACAACACCCCTTCTTGCATAAAATGACTCCATGTTATAAGATGATAGTTCTCCTTTGGTTATAAATCCAATAAATCCCAATAAAAAAATAGCTACAAGTATTTAATGGAGTGAGATGTTGTACTGTGGTCATGTCCTTGGTTAACCTTAGGAGACTTGGGTGAAGGAAAAACAGAATTCACTGTGCTGTTTTGCTATTTTTATTTAGTTCTAAAACCATTTCAAAATACAAAGTAAAAAAAAACAGATATATCCAGTATTGCATGATTCCACTCATAGGACGTCCCTAAGAGGAAACAAATTAACAGAAACAAGAAGTAAATGGTGGGAGCTAGGGGCTGGCGGAGGAAGATGGGGAGTTAGTGTTTAGTAGGGACAGAGTTTCAGTTTGGGGAGATGAGATAGGTTCTGTGGTTGGATGGTGGTGATGGTTGCCCAGCAATGTGAATGTGCTTAATGACACTGAAAGATATACCTAAAAATGGCTAAAATCGTACATTTTACATTGCATATATTTGCCACAATAAAATAAAACAAATGCCAGTCCACTTCTGTATGCTTCACATTCTGAATTGACATTACAACTCCACCAATGAAATGTTTAGTTTCACCAATCAGATATTCAGGAGTGCTATTTTCTTTGGTATTCAAACTGACCTTCAGAATTTGTGGAAATGAAAAAGAATTTTGGCTGGAGTAGATGGGAGGAGTGAGAAGTAAAAGTGGAAAACTAAGTTAGGGTCAGATCATGGTAGATAGTGAGTGCCAAGATATTTATTTATGTGTTCTCTTGGTCACTGTGTTTTTATTGAGCATCTGCTATGTGAGAACACTATTCTCTGTCCTAGGCATAGAGATGATACCTGCCCTGGTGAAGTTCTCAGACAAACAAGCAAACAAAAACACCACTGCTGGAGACTTCAAGAGCCCAGGGTTTTGGGAACTCTACCTTCCTCTAAAGTAAAAACAAAAATCATCAAGCCAGCATAGGAAGGACAGTGGGAGGGTGTATAGGGGTAAGGACTTCCCTAAGGGCTTTGGTGCTCTCTCATACTATTCTTGCGTCTTTGCAGCGTACGTTACCCAGGGTTTGGGGCAGAGAGAGATGATCCTGCCCCCTTCCAAACGCCAAGGTGAATGTGGATTGCAACACCTACCTTCACATTTCTCGAAAGATTCAGTAAAGTACCTCCTCCCAGACACAGACTCATACCCATCTTTACAAGCACAGTGTGTACTGTTGGAGCAGCTGGCATTTTCAGGGCATGAAGGACAGAAAGCTGCAGGGAACACAAGATTCTTTCATTCATTTGCTTATTCATTTATTCAAATATTCATTGAGCACCTATGATTACCAGATTCTGGGGTCAAAAGAATGTCCTCTTGGGAATAGTTCCACCGGCATCCTTTTTGCGCCCATCCCACTACTGAACACACATGCTCAAACTGCCAAACTATGTCCCACTTCAGCCATCAACATCACTTTTGCTTGACAGTAGAACTTCTCTAGCACATTTATGTCTCTGCCTGGGGGCTTTCTTTGGCCAGCAGAGTCCTCTTTGCCCACCACATGACAGGTAGCACTGCTCTCTCTCTCCAGAAGCAGCTCTCTCAATTAGTGACTGGCAAGATTCAGTGCATTTAAAAAACCGATTATCTTATCAAAAAGAGAGAATAGGATGTGGCAAAACTGTAACCCTAATGCATTGCTAGTAGGAATGTAAAATGGTGCAGCTCTTGTGGAAAACAATGTGGCGATTTCTAAAATAAAAATTAGAATTGTCATATGATCTAGCAGTTCCATTCATGGGTATACAGCCAAAAGAAATGAAAGCAGGGTGTTGAAGAGACAGTTGTATACCTATGTTCATAGCAGCATTATTCATAGTAGCCAAAAGACAAAGCCACCCAAGTGTCCTTCGACAAATGAATGGATAAACAAAATGTGGTCCATCCACACAACAGAATATTATTCAGCTTAAAAAAAAAAATTCCAACACATGCTACAAAATGGATGAACCTTGAAGACATTGTAATAAGCATAAGCTCGTCACCAAAGACAAATGCTATATGGTTCCACTCATGTGAGGTCCCTCGAGGAAGCAAACTAGTAGAGAGAGAAAGTAGAATGGAGGGTGCCAGGGGCTGGGGGATGGGGAATGGGAACTTAATGCTTAATTGAGGGAAATAACTTCCAGCTGCATGCTTCTCACTATGTCCAACAGCAGTCCTCCTGGGGTCAACATCCAGTTGCCTACATGTAACTTGTTGGGTAATGGATCCTATGTTAGCTCCTTGCCTTCCCACCCGACTTCCCACTTCCAGCTGGGGCTCCCTAGGATCACTTTCCAGGTAAATGATTTGTTCTCAAGTCCTTATCTCAGGATTTGCTTCTGGGAGGACCCAACACAAGACATGGGGCAAAGGCAACACTATATCCCAGAATGATTTGGGACACAGGCTTTAGGGAAAGAAAGGGTGGAGTCCAACATCCACCAGCTGTGTGACCTTGAGCAGCTACTCCAGAGGGCCACTGGTCAAGCAGAAATAATGTCGGAACCTTCTTTGAAGGAATGTCACGAGGATTGCATGAGATAGAGCATACAGCTGGCTTAGGATTGAGCCTTGTGCAATACAAGAGCTAAGTAAATGGGGGAAGGTGATAATGGTGATGGTGGAAAAGGAGAGGGTAGTCCTTGGGAGCTCCATGGAGTAGGCAGAAGATAACAGGAATTAATATTCTCTCCCTCGAAAAAGACTCTTTCCCTTTTCTGGAGTCAGATTGCAGCCCCAATTTCCGTTCTCCTGCATCTGACAATCATAGACTTACCTCCAGAATTCTTCGCTTCTGACCCTGACAGAGCTAGCAGGACACTGAGACCTGGAACAGAGAGAAGGGGATAGTTCAGGAGGGGGCATGCCCTGGGGCTTTGCTTGCCTGAAGTCTGTGTGAGTTAGGGGCTTCATCTCACATTGTTCCTTTAACTGTAGACTCTTCCAGGTAAACTATAAATACAAAGGTCATGAAGGGCATCATATGTTACTACAGCACGAGAGGTACATCTGATTGCAGCTATAAAAGATTCTATACGCAATTGTAGTGTGTGTCTGTATGTGTGTGTGTGTGTGTGTGTATGTGAGAGAGAAAGAGAGAGAGAGAGAGAGAAAGAGAGAGAGATGGAAGGAAGGAGGGAGAGAGAGGGAGAGAGAAAGAGAGGGACGAGGGCGAGAGAGAGTAGAGGTCTTTCAACACCAACAAGCAATTCTTGGGCAACAACTGGGTGTTTTTTGACTAAACTTGATTCTGACACTGCCTACCCAGAGATAGCATCAGATTCTACAGGTTAAGGGCTATAGATTGGAGGTTCCAATGATTCCCTCCTTGGGTTTGATTAATTTGCTAAAGTGGCTCACAGAACTCAGAGACACATTTTACTTATTAGTTCACTGTTTTATTGTAAGAGGATACAACTCAGGAACAGCCCAAAGGAAAAGATGAGTAGGGCCAGGTACAGGGAAGGAGCACTGTCCTCTGAGTACCCCTCTCACAGCACCATCAACTGTTCACCAACCCAGAAGCTCTCCAAACCCCATCCTTTTGGGTTTGTATGAAGGCTTCATTACATAGGCAGGATGGATTAACTAACTGGTCACTGATGAGTGACTCAACCTCCAGCCCCTCTCTCCTCCCTGGAAATCGGGGAGTGCAACTGAAAGTTCCATGGTCAAAATGGTGCCATAGGTAAGTGCAGCACTCATTTCCTCCCATGACCACATTAAAATTACAACTAAATTACAGAACAACCATCATTGAGAACCACCTGAAGTCTAGCAGAACAAAAGTCCTACAACTAAGGATATAAAGAAGATGCTACATCAACACTGGTAGGAGCAGCAGAGATGCAGACTGGGCTAGTCCCTCACCAAGATGAGGCAGTTAAAAATTAGGAGGGATATCCCAACTACTGAAATCCCCCCCAAGGAGTGAGGGGTCACAGCCCCACACCACGCACCAGTGCTCAGAAGGGAAGTTCTCATGATGTCTTGCTGTGAAAACCAGCAGGGATTGTGACTGGACCCCAGGCAATCCTCTTCAAGGGCCTGGGCATGGATTCACTCAGACTCATTCTCTCTGAGCTCCAGCACTGGGGCAGCAGCTGGGAAGGGGACAGGGACATGCAGGGAATAACTGAATTGTCTGGCTTTGGGGCAAGAACTGAAGGGGCAGCTTTCTCCCAGACAGAAATGCTGGCAGAGGCCATTGTTCATTTGCTGGACCCACCCCCTGCAGGTGTAGGTGGGCACCATAACTCAAGCAGGTTAATACTTTCCCCCCTGCCCCGGTGATCTCCTGATATTCCACCCCACCCCAAATGTGGGACCGCCCAAGCCGCTTACAGTGGTTTTTCCATGTAAACAGCCTGTCTCAGCTCATGCTGCAGACTTCCCTAAAATCTCTCAAAGGTTCGCAAACCCCCAAAATGCAGCATCTGGCCTTGGCATGCCCCATACCTCTTGTTAAGCAGCCTCAAACTCAACACTAGTGGCAGCTGGACTCGGTTTGCTGGTTTTCCTTTCCCAGGCACCTCTAAGCCCAGCATAAGTTGCAACCACCTGAAGATCACTGTAGCTCATACCAGGTAGCCCTAGGCAGGTCACAGGCAGCAGTTGACCTTGGTCTGCATTTCCCAGGAGGCTCCAGAGCCAGTGCACTTGGTGTACAGCTTTAGATCATGGTGAAGCACCACCCAGCCACCACCACAGGCCACACACACAAAGTGCTGATTTGGCAAGCACCAGAGCTCCACTGATCTAGGGGTCAGCCCCTGCACAGCAGTTCCTGTGCTGTGGTCACAGCTGGTCCTAGCAGCCAGTTGGCCTGGGCCAATCCCTTTCATTGACCTGCCAACAGCAACTAAAGCTCTAGTACAACAGGAGGGTGCATACAACCCACACAAAGGGTGCACCTGAAGTCCCTGGCTTGGGAGACTGGGAAGGCTGTACCACTAGGCTCTACAGGATACCTACTACATAAAGCCACTCCACCAAGCCTGGGAGACATAGCAGTTCTACCTAATACATAGAAGAAAACACAGGGATGCAGCCAAAATTGGGAGACAAAGAAGCATGTCCCAGATGGAAGAACAGAAGAAAACTCCAGAAAAAGAACTAAACAAAATAGAGACAAACAATCTACCAGGTACAGAGTTCAAAACAGTAGTTATAAGGATGCTCAAGAAACTCGGTGAGAGCTTCAACAAAAAGATAGGACACATAAAAATGGAGATAAAATATTTAAAATAACCAATCAGAAATGAAGAATACAATAACTGAAATGAGGGAATAAACATTAAAGGGAATTAATAGCAGATTAGATGAAGCAAAGAATCAAATCAGAAATTTGGAAGACAAGGTAGCATAAAACACTCAACCAGAACAGCAAAAAGAAAAAAGAATTTAAAAAATAAGGATAATTTAGGGGGCCTCTGAGTCAATATGAAGCACACCAATATTTGCATCATGGGGCTGCCAAAAGGCCCAGGAAGCAGAGAGAATCCCAAGCAACCTCTTTGGAGAAGTTCATACTAAGACACATTACAATTAAAATTTAGGACAAAAAGAGAATCCTAAAAGCAGTAAGAGAAAAGCAGTTAGTTACTTACAAGGGAGCTCCCATAAGACTGTTAGCTAGGGACTTCCAGCCAAGATGGAGGCCTAGACTGACACGCTCTGTCTCCCTCCATAATTAAGAAGGAATACAACTACCGCAAAACCAGAAATAACCAGAAGTTCCAGAAAATAAAGCTACATGGAAGTCCAACATATGAAGTTACAAAGAAGTGGTGCTCATCTGGATGGGTAGGAGGGGCAAAGCCGGGGCGGAGAGGTCAAGCAGTGCTGGTGGCAGTGGCTGCGGCGACGGCGGTGGGACAGCAGTAAGCACAGACACCCAATTTAAAAAGAGGTGAGAAACACCCGGGGAGCACCCCTGGCTGCAGACCAGACCCGTCAGCTCGCGATTCCAACACCAGGGAAGACAGACCCCAATTACCTCAGACTGTAAAGGCCGGAGTGGGTGGAGACAAAGGAAGAACCTCCCAGTCTCTCAGCAGAGAGTAAACAGCAAGAATCCATCTTGGACTCCCGCCTCCAAATAAAACACCACAGCGTGGTGAGAAGGGTTGCCCAGTAGTGATGAGTGCACAGGGCTCCGCCCCCTATAGCATAGAAGGTGTGGCAGCACCGCCCAGGAAGCAAAGGTAAACACAAAGCTGTCAGGATGGCACAGATCATGATAGAGATCCCAGTGACGCCACTGACCAGACAGCAAATATCTAATCTAACGGCTCAGCAGATAGGAAATCTTTCTGGGGCACAGTTCAGAGCTTTCGTTATAAGAATGCTTACAGACCTGACAGCAGACCTTAAACAAGACAGGGAAGGAATGAAAGCTAGTCCTGCTGGAATGAATAAAAACACATACAAAACAAGTGGTGAGGGAAAGAAAACCAGGCATCAAATCAACAAATCGGAATGTAGGGAAGAAACAAACAGTCAACCAGTGCAGAAAGAGGAAACAAAAAGTGAGGAAAATGAGGAGAGGCTCAGAAACCTATGGGACAGCTATAAGCAGGCCAACGTCTGAATCATAGGGTTGTTAGAAGGTGAAGAAGAAGAAGAAGAAGAAATTGAAAAATTATGTGAAAAAATAATGAAGCAGAGCTTTCCTAACTTGGGGAAGGAAATAGACTTACAGGTCCAGGAAGCACAGAGAGTTCCAAAGAAACTGGACCCAGGGAAAAACACACCAAGACACATTATGATCAAAATGTCAAAAATTAATGATAAAGAGAGAATCTGAAAAGCATCAAGAGAGAAGAAAAGAATTATGTACAAAGGGGTCCCAATTAGACTATCAGATGGTTTCTCAAAGGAGACTCTGCAGGCAAGAAGGGACTGGCAAGAAATATTCAAAGTAATGAAAATCAAAAGCCTACAGCCACAATTACTCTATCCAGCAAAGCTGTCATTCAGAATAGAAGGGGAGAGAAAGTGCTTCCAGGACAAAGTAAAACTGAAGGAGTTCATCAGATACAAACCTCTGTTATATGAGATGTTAAAGGGACTTGTTTAGGAGAAAGAGGATCAAAACTATGAACATTAAAATGAAAACTGTATCACAACAACCAACAACAGAAGCTAGGGTATTGAAACAAAGGCAAACTAAGTAGGTGACGAGAGTGGGAAAAGAATTATACATATGGGGAACATTTTGCGGGGAGGTCAGCTGGGAAGGGGAAGGGGGGAAAGAGAGGGAGATGGTACAGGAATTAAGAAGCATAGTAGGAGGGAGTGGAGTAGACAGGAAGATGTTGAGAAGAACCATATGCACAACCAATGGGCATGGACTAAGGAGGAACAACTGGAAGAAGGGAGGTCACTGGGTGGAAGGGAACAAAGGGAAAAGAGATTGGGACAACTGTAACAGCATAATCAATAAAGCATATTAAAAAAAAAAAAAAAAAGACTGTTAGCTAATTCCCAAAGAAACTTTGCAGGCCAGAAGGGACTGGCACAAAATAGTCAAAGTAAAGAAAAGCAAGGACCTACCACCAAGACTGCTCTACCCACCCAGCAAGGTTATCATTTAGAATCAAAGAAGAGATAAATAGCATGCCAGAAAAGAAAAAGAAAAAGAAATTCATCACTACCAATCCAATATTACAAGAAATGTTAAAGGATCTTCTTTAAGAAAAAAGGAGGGGTGGCAGGGAAGATCAAAATAAGAATAATAAAATGGCAATAAAAATATATCTATCAACAATTCTTTTAAATTCCAGTGGATTAAATGCTTCGATCAAAAGACATAGGACATAGGATGAGTGACTGGATAAGAAAGCAAGACTGTTACATATGCTGTCTACAAGAGATTCACTTCAGATTGAAAGACACACACAGCCTGAAAGTAAAAGAATGTAAAAAGGTATTTCATGAAAGTGAAAACAAACAAATAAAAAAAGCTGAGATAGCAATACTTGTACCAGACAAAATAGACTTTAAAACAAAGGCTATAACAAGAGAAAAAGAAGGACACAGAAATTTCACTTCTGTGTATTTATCCAAATAAACCCCAAAACACTAAATTGAAAAGACATATGTACCCCTATGTTCATTGCAGCATTATTTACACTAGCCAAGATATGAAAGCAACCTAAGTGTCCATCAACAGATAAGTGAATGAAGAGTGGTGCATATATACAACGGGATATGACTCAGCCACATAAAAAGAAATGTTGCCATCTGCAACAATATGGATGGACCTAGAAAGTATCATGTGGAGTGAAGTAAGTCAGATAAAGAAAGACAAATGCCATGTGATTTCACTTATATGTTGAGTCAAAAAAAAAAAAAATACCCTGGCTAGTGTGGCTCAGTGGATTGAGTGCCAGTCTGCAAACTGAAGGGTCGCTGATTTGGTTCCCAGTTAGGACAGGTTGCAGGCCAGGTCCCCAGTAGGGGACATGTGAGAGGCAATTAATTGTTTTTCTTGCACATCAATGTTTCTCTCTTTCTCTTTCTCCCTCCCTTCTCCTCTCTCTAAAAATGAATAAATAAAATCTTTTTAAGAAACAAAATAAATGAACAGAAGAGAACAGTTTGATGGTGGCTAGATAAGAGGGGGCGTGGGGGACTGGGTGAAAAAGTGAAGGGATTAAGAAATACAAATTGGTAGTTCATTCTTTTGTCTTTTTTACATTCCACATATAATTGAAATATACAGTATTTGTCTTTCTCTGATTTATTTCACTTAGCACAATACCCTCTAGGTTCATCCACTTTTAAAAGGCAAAGAGAAACAGGTAAAATTAATTTTAATAACATACTTTATTTAACCCACTATACCCAAGATGTTATCATTTCAACACTTAATCAATATAAAACAAATTATTCATAAAGTATTTTACATTCTTTGTTGTATATATTAAGTCTTTGAAATCCAGTATGG
Source organism: Furipterus horrens (assembly GCF_987537825.1). Lineage (NCBI taxonomy): Eukaryota > Metazoa > Chordata > Mammalia > Chiroptera > Furipteridae > Furipterus > Furipterus horrens. Next base: position 41,475,848 of record NW_028327180.1, on the reverse strand, counting down.
ACCTGGACTGGCCTTATTTTGAGTGCTCAGTAGCTCCACGTGGCTGGTGGCGGTGGTACCACACAGCACAGGCCTAACCTCTTACAAGCAGTGCATTCTCTGGAATAAAGGGAGACTGAAACAACGAAGACCATAAGAATCCCAGGAGTCGAGATCTGTGGCAAATTTGGAATGGAGAAGGATGCTTTCAGGACGATCTATTTTGAGGATGACCTAAAAGTGTCTCTAGCCTGTGACTAAACAGAGCTTCCTATGGAGTTGGAGATTCAGAAATGCAGACAACTTTGCCACAAATTTACAAATATCACTCCCTTGTGGTAGGTGGGCTGGATAACCAGGCACTGGGAAAAGGATCTGCCCTTATCCCTTTTACTGCAAGCAGGCTGAGTTGGAATCTTTCATTAAATCCGGGAGGCATCTGTTTTCATGACCAATATCAGCCCCAGAAGTATGTAAGTGGGACAAATAAAATCCAGGTAACTTGGTGTATCCTATGGAAGGGGAAGAGATAAGGTCAACACCTGTTCTTCCTACCTCCTCTTCTTTCTATCATTGAGTACTGACAAGACCATCATATTTTAGGATTCATAGTATTAGGCCAAATCATATCACATGGCCACTTCTGTACATCAAAAACATCCAAACATCAGCAATTTCCCTGTCAATGCTGTTTTTACAAAAAAAAAAAAAAAATATATATATATATATATATATATATATTTCCTGATTCCTAGTGAGCAAATTGTAGCCTTTGAGCCAAGTCCAGACCACTGTCTCTTTTTGTGCCAAGAATGGTTTTCTTTTATTTTCTTTTAAATTTTTTATTGTTTTTCTATTACAGCTGTCCCATTTTTCCCCCATTGCTTGCCCCCATCCCACCCACCCCTTCTTCCACAATCAATCAAGAATGGTTTTCATGGTTTTTAAAAATCAAGATGAATATTTCACAGCACATGAAAATTATATGAAATTCCAATTTCTGTGTTTATAAATCAGGTTCTCTTGGTACATGGCAATGCCAATTGGTTCAGGTAAGGTCTGCGGCTGCTTTTGCAATGCAGGGCTGAAGAGTTAAGACAGAGCCAAAGGGCTCACAAAACTGAGAATAATAATTATCTGGCTCTTGGCAGAAAAAAAAGCTGCTCACTCCTGGCACAGAATATTGGACTTCACATGTTTGCTTAGATCTTCTTTCAAAACTTCTAGCCTGCATTTGACTTGTCTGATGGTACTTTTCCTGCTTCAAAGACCCTGAAGCCCTGAGCCCAAGGGCAGGTAGGGCCAGGTCATTGTAATGTGCTAAGCTAAGGTACTCCAAGCACGGACCATCTTGGTGGTCACCAGTGTAGCAGACACCTGAAGTGCCCCCTTATCCTACCCCACAGCGGTCCTGTGCATGCAGAGAAGTTACTGTCTCTTTCTGTAAGAGGGCATTTCTCTCAGTCCTTGGGGGAAAAAGCCGAAAGTGTTTGGGAGTGACACTAGGCACGGTCATCAAGCAGTGAGATGAGGACTGAAGGATAAATAGCTCAGACTCTTGGCCCTTCAAAGGCACATTACATAAAGCCACTTGAAGAGTCCCCAGCAGGATTAAATGACAGTTAGCCCAGCAGTAACCGCTCATTGACATGCTCTTCATTCGTTTTTCCTTCCCTCTCTAACATCCCTTCCTGTGCCTCCTGGGATCTGCTTACACCCAAGTTTTTGTCTCAGTTCTGCTTTAGAAAAGAGCAACTAAGTGACTCAAAAGTTTCTAATAGGACAGGCGCACACAGCCATTTCTGGAGAAGGTGTTAATTTGGGGAAGCAACCAAAGCTAGGACATGGGGTCATGGGAAGAGTGGGGAATCCTCTGTCCTACTCACCTGAGAGCAGGGGCAGGCACCTGCCTCCCATAGCGCTGAGGCAGCAGGGACAATCGGAGACCCTCTCCAGCAGGACGTGGCAAGGGCTCCTGGAATGAATAAGTCCCGAGGAAATCAATTTCTGATGGTCACAGACTTTAGAAGCCAGGCAGCTAATAGTCATCAAAACCCTTTGATTCCTGACCAGCTTTTGACCCACCAATTCTATATCTAGGAAATTACTTCAAGGACAGACCCCTGCAAAGATGATCAGAGCACAGTAGTTTATCAAAAACGTATTCACAACCCAACAAGTGAGGAAGATGCACCTAATGGAATATCCTGTTAGAATTTAAAATCATAGTCTATTGCAATCAGCATGAGCAAACTACCCAGTTTCTTCCTCCAAAGAAAATTTAAGGTAAAAAACACGGCACTTAGATTAAAAGGGACAGAATTATATCAACAAATTTCAGTGCCTTACTGGCTACCAGATCAAACAAATAATTTTTTAAAAGGTCACAAGGCTAGAGATGTGATGACACTAAAAAGTGACTGTGTACCCCGACCAGTGTGGCTCAGTTGGGCGTTGTCCTGCAAAGCAAAAGGTCACCAGTTGATTCTGGTCAGGGCACAAGACTGGGTTGTGGGTTCACTGTCTGGTCAGGGTGCATATGAGATGCAACAATCGATGTTTCTCCTTCACAGTAGCTTTCTGTATAAGGATCTTCTGGACAGTTTCATTAAAGTGGAAGTAAAAGTGATGATGATCATGGCAATGTTGATGAAGGTGGCGATGGCTGACATTTACAGGATTTCTGGGCAAGACACTTCCCCTGGGTGATAGATATCGTTATCTTGACAGAAGTCCTGTGGTCTGGCTGCTATAATGGTCCCCATTTTTCAGAAAAGAAAACTGAGGCTTGGAGAAGTTAAGTAACTTGCTAAAGATCACACAACTAGCAGATGGGCTTCAAAACAATAATTGTGCATTTTTCATTGATATGGTAGTTCACTCACCTGTCAACTCAGCTGGCTGTTCCAAAGGAAGCTATAGGTATGATAAAAGGACTCTGTTGAAGACTCCTGATGTTTTGGAGATATGTACTAAAAATTCTGCAGGTGAGATAATGTGATTCACAGAGTTTATGTCAAGATATCTGGGGAGGGAAGAGGTTTGGGGAATAAGTGGGAGTCAGGTTGAAACAAAATTGGTCATGTTTAGAGCTGGGTGAAGGATCTGCATGTTCATGATGTTATTGTCACTAAATTAGTATATGTTTGAAAAGGGAAAGAAAAGATTGTCTTAAATGTGTACTGTCAATTAGATAGATACCAAGGGGCAGATGTATGTTAACACTTGAGTAATAGGGGAGATAAGAAAGAAAATGTTAGCATATTATACACAATTAGAAATATGTGGGGGGGGGGTATAAGATGGCGGAGGAGTGAGGGAAGGCTGTGCTTGCTTGCTCCAGAGACCGGTCTTCAGTTTAGGCTAATTGTGAACAGAGTACCTCAGTTAACACCTGGATACTGGCTTGAGTTAAGCCTTGGTGCTGCTGGCAGCAGAGGAGGCCATCTTGGAGCAACCTGTCTGGTGAGGATCGTGGAGGAGAAAGGGGTGAGACATGAGTTCTGGCTGGCTTGGCTTCCTAGCCTGGGGGTGGGACTGCACAAAAATTTTGCAATGCCCCTAAGTTTCCGCTGAGAGGAGTCAGGGGTGGAGATCGAGGCTCTGCCCACTGGCAGAGCCAGGAGTTGGCCAGGTGGTGTCTGGCTCTGAGAGGTAAGGAGCAGCATGTTTGTGTGTGTGTGTGTGTGTGTGTGTTTCTGTGTTTCTGTGTGTGTGTGTCTGTGTTTTGATTTTTTTTGCAGATAGGGGACGAAAGGCTAGGGATGGGGCAAGACTCGTGAGGAGTGCAGGTGCAGGAGCACACTTGTCGACTCTCCACCCCACCGCAGGTCATGCAGGTGGGAGCGCTCCAGTCCGTCAGCCCCCGCACACCACTGGCTGCCTTCAGCCTGGCCCTAGCTGGGGTATGGGAGCGCACTCACCCCAGGCTGCACCCATAGGAGGGTGAAGTGAGCTAGAAGTGCTTTGGAAAAGTTTTGGGTACTGGTTCTAGAGAAAGAGCTGGGGGAGCAGAGGACCGGATCCCAGTGCACACTCATCCCTAGTACTATGGGAGAAATCTCTTAAGTAGACTACTCCCCTCCAAGTGGCATCAGACAGAGGCAACAGCTCAACAACTGTCTACAAGAAGGTCACACCACAAAGGCAGGAAATAAAAGCAGATCAATCTAAGAAGGAGAAACAGATAAGAAGAGCCACCTAAAATGAAGAGATGAAGAAACAAGACACAATCAAAAGGAAAGGAGGAATTCCCAGAATGAGGGATAGATGAAATAGAAGCAAACAAACTATTACACGTGGAATTAAAAACAATGGTAATGAAGAACCTTCATGAACTCAACAAACTCAAAGAAAACTACAATGAACTCCAGGGAACTACAAAGAACTCGAGGGAAACTACAAAGAACTCCAGGGAAGCTACAACAAACTTACTGAGAACTACACCAGCATGAAAAAGGACATAAAAACTATCAATAAGATCCAGGAAGAAATGAAGAATACAATTTCTGAACTGAAGAACACAATAGAAGCAATCAAAAGCAGGCTAAATGAAGCAGAGGATCAGATCAGTGAGTAGAAGACAAAGTAGAGAAAAATTCCCAGACAGTGCAACAAAATGAAAAAAAGAATAAAAAATAATGAAGAAGATTTAAGAGAACTGCAGGACAACATGAAACGTAATAATCTCTGTATCATAGGATACCAGGAGAAGAGAAGGAGCAAGGGATAGAAAACCTGATTGAAAAAGTAATGACAGAAAACCTCCTGAACATGAGGAGAGAAAAAGTCTCACAAGTACAGGAATCAGAGGGTCCTAATGAAGATGAACCCAAGGAGGCCCACTCCAAGCACATCATAATTAAAATGGCAACATTCAAAAACAAAGAGAGAATCCTAAAGGCAGCAAGAGAAAAACAGCAAATAACATACAAGGGAGCTCCAATAAGGCTATCATCATATTTCTCAACAGAAACACTATAAGCCAGAAGGGAATGGCAAAAAATATTTCAAGCAATGAAAAACAAAGGCCTACAACCAAGACTACTCTACCTAACAAGGCTCTCTTTCAAAATGGAAGGTGAAATAAGGAGTTTCCCAGACAAAGGAAAACTAAAAGAATACATCTCCACCAAACCAGCATTGCAAGAGATGCTAAAGGGAATGCCTTAAGAAAAAGGAGAAAGAGAGAGAGAGAGAGGAACACAGGTACAAAGGGAAATGAAGAAATACCTGTCAATAATAACCTTAAATGTAAATGAATTAAATGCTCCAGTCAAAAGACATAGGGTAGCAGAATGAATACAAAAACATGACCCACATATATGCTGTCAACGAGAGCCCCACCTCAAAACAAAAGATCTACACAGACTAAAAGTGAAGGGATGGAAAAAAAGTATTCCAAGAAAATGGATATAAAAAATAAAAATAAAAAGCTGGGGTAGCAATACTTATATTAGACAAAACAGATTTCACAGCAAAGGCCATAAAAAGAGACAAAGATGGACATTTTATAATACTTAAAGGAACAATCCATCAAGAAGATATAAACATATATGCACCCAACATAAGAGCACCCAAATACACAAGGAATATCTTGGAAGACTACAAGAAGGATATCAACAGCAACACACTCATAGTAAGGGACTTTTAACACCTCATTGTCAACAATAGACAGACTTTGAAGCAAAGAAACACCAAAGATATTGAGGCATTGAACAATACTCTAGATCAAATGGACTTCATTGATATATATAGAAGTTTTTACCCCAAAGAAGCAAAATATACTTTCTTTCCAAGTCCACATGGAACATTTTCAGAGATAAACCACATGGTAGGACACAAAACAAGCCTCAACAAATTCAAGAAAATTGAAATTATACCAAGCACCTTCTCAGACCACAATGCCTTGAAACTGGAAATCAACCTCAAGGAAAAAACTCAAAGACATTCAAACTCATGAAGAATGAATAACATGCTATTAAATAATGAATGGGTTAAAAATTACATCAAGAAAGAAATCAAAAAGTTTCTGGAAACAAATGAACACACAACAGCCCAAAACCTATGGAATACAGTGAAAGAAGTCCTGAGAGGAAAGTTCATAGCAATACATGCTTACCTAAAAAGGATAGAAGAATCTCAAATAGAAAATCTAACCCTACAGCTATAATAACTAGAGGAACAACAACCAACAAAGCCCAGAGCAAGTAGAAGGAAGGAAATCAAGATCAGAGCAGAATTAAATGACATAGAGACTAAACAAACAATCCAAAAGATCAATAAAATCAGCAGCTGATTCTCTGAAAAGATAAACAAAATCAACAAGCCTTTAGCCAGGCTCATCAAGAAAAAAAGAGAGAGGACCCAAATAAACAAAATCATAAACAAAAGGGAGAATTCACAACCAATACCACAGAAATACAAAGGATTATAAGAAATTACTACAAAAAGCTGTACAGCAAAAAATTTGACAACCTAGATGAAATGGACAAATTTCTGGAAACATACAATCTTCCAAAGCTGAATCAAAAACAAGCAGAAAGCCTGAACAGACCAATAACAACTAGTGAAATTGAAGCAGAAATCAAAAAACTCCTGGCACACAAAAGCCCTAGACCGGATGGCTTCACAAGTGAATTTTACAAAACATTTAGGAAAGAAATATTGCTTATCCTTCTCAAAATATTCCAAAAAATCTAAGAAAAGGGAAGACTCCCAAACTCTTTCTATGAAGCCAGTATCACCCTAATTCCAAAACCAGGTCAAGACACAACAAAGAAAGAAAACTACAGGCCTATATTGCTGATGAATATAGATCCTCAACAAAATATTGGCAAACCGGATCCAGCAACACATTAAAAAGATCATACACCACAATCAAGTGGGATTCATCTCAGGGATGCAAGGATGGTTCAATATTCACAAATCAATAAATATAATACACGACATAAACAAAATGAAAGACAAAAATCACATGATCATATCCATAGATGCTGAAAAAGCATTTGGTAAAGTACAACACCCATTTATGATGAAAACACTCAGCAAAATGGGAACAGAGGCAGCATACCTCAACATAATAAAGGCCATATATGAGAAACCTGAAGCCAACATCATGCTCAATGGGAAAAAACTGAAAGCATTTCCCCTGAGGTCAGGAACAAGAAAAGGATGTTCATGCTCTCCACTCCTATTCAACATAGTCTTGGAAGTTCTAGCTACAGCAATCAGACAAGAAAAAAGAAATAAAAGGCATCAAAATTGGAAAAGAGAAAGTAAAATTGTCATTATTCGCAAATGACATGATAGTGTACATAGAAAATCCTATAGACTCCACTAATAAACTACTCAACTAATAAGTGAATATGGAAAAATAGCAGGGTACAAAGTTAATATTCAGAAATCAAAGGCATTTCTATACATCGATGATAAAATATCAGAGATAGAAACTAGAAAAATATCCCATTTACTATAGCAACAAGAAAAATAAAGTACCTAAGAATAAACTTAATCAAGGAGGTGAAAGACCTGTACTTGGAAAACTACATAACACTGAAGAAAAAATTAAGGAAGATACAAATAAATGGAAGCATACACCATGTTCATGGATGGGAAGAATCAACATCATTAAAATGTCCGTACTACCCAAAGCAGTTTACAAATTCAACGCAATCCCTATTAAAATACCAGTGACATATTTCACAGACCTAGAACAAATACTTCAAAAATTTATATGGAACCAAAAAAGACTCTGAATAGCCACAGCAATCTTGAGACAGAAGAACACAGTAGGAGGAATCACAATACCTGACCTCAAACAATACTACAAAGCCACTGTAATCAAAACAGTCTGCTTCTGGCATAAGAACAGACATATATCAATGGAGCAGAATAGAGAGCCCAGAAATAAACCCAGGTCTATATAGTCAACAAATATTTGACAAAGGGGAAGGAACATAAAATGGAGTAAAAAAAGCCCCTTCAAGAAACGGTGCTGGGAGAACTGGAAAGGGACATGCAAAAAAAATAAAACTAGTCCACCAACTTACACCCTACACCAGAATAAATTCAAGATGGATAAAAGACTTAAATGTAAACTGTGACACCATAAAAGTCCTAGAGGAAAACATCAGCAGGAAAATTTCAGATACCCCATGCAGCAATATTTTCACCAATATATCTCCTAAGACAAGGGGAAAAAAGGGGAAGAATAAACAAATGGGACTACATCAAACTAAAGAGTTTCTGCTCAGCAAAAGAAAACATCAGCAAGATAAAAAGGGAATCAATTGTATGGGAAAACATATTTGCCAATGATACCTCAAACAAGGGATTGATCTCCAAAATATATAAAGAACTTATATGCCTCAACACCAAAAGACAGATAACCCAATTATAAAATAGGCAAAGGACCTGAACAAACACTTCTCCAAAGAGGACATACAAAGGGTCCACAGGCATATGAAAGAATGCTCAACATCACTAGCCATCAGAGAGATGCAGATAAAAACCACAGTGAGATACCACTTCACACTGGTCAGAATGGCCATCATCAACAAATCAACAAACAACAAGTGCTGGTGAGGATGTGGAGAAACGGGAACCCTACTGCACTGTTGGTGGGAATGCAGACTGATGCAGCCACTATGGAAAACAGTTTGGAATTTCCTCAAATAACTAAAAATGGAACTGCCTTTTGAACCAGCAATTCCATTGCTAGGATTATATCTGAAAAATCCTGAAACATCAATTCAGAAGAACTTATGCACCCCTATGTTCATAGCAGCACTATTTACAATAGCCAAGTGCTGGAAACAACCTAAGTGCCCATCTGTAGATGAGTGGATCAAAAAACTGTGGTACATTTACACAATGGTATACCATGCAGCAGAAAGAAAGAAGGAACTCCTGCCATTTGCAACAACATGGATGAAACTAGAGAGAACTATGCTTAGCGAAATAAGCCAGGCAACAAAAGAAAAATACCTTATGCTGTCACCTATTACAGGAAACTAATGAACAACACAAACAAATAAGCAAAATTGAACCAGAGGCATGTAAACAAGGAACAGACTAACAGGGGGACGGGGGAAGAGAAGGGGGGTAAGGGAAGGGTCTAGTCAAGGAACTAGTATAAATGACCCATGGACATGGACAACAGGGTGGGGATTGACTGTGGGAGAAGGGGTGGGCTGGGTGGGTATGGGGGAGCAATGGGGGGAAAAGTGGGACAACTGTAACAGAAAAACAATAAGTAAATAAATAAAAAGAAATGTGTACATATATGGGGTGGGCAAAAGTAGGTTTACAGTGTTGAGTACACAAAACACAGTTTATTCTTGTATTATATATGTATCCAGATGAACAACTGTAACCTGTTTTTGCTCACTCCTGTATTTATAATGTATTTATATAATGGAAACGAGCGCCTCCGTTTTACACAAATGTTATCTATTCTCTCTACAATTGTACATGTGTGTATGCACTCAGTCATCCGGGCCTATCCACAAGCATATAAACACATCAAATGCATGTACATGTGTATAATGAGTTTGTATTGGCATAAAATGTTCCTGGAGGTGCCTAAGAAATTCAGAATACCTATTGCCTTTGAAAACCGAGTGGCTGGGAAAAAACATCCTCCAGGAGCTAGGAGACGTTTCACATCTCACCCTTTCAAAATCTGGATTTTGAACCAAGAAAAGGTATTTTGTATTCAAAAATTGTTACTTTTTTACCCCAATAACCTAACATTTATTAAACTGAAGACTTATACACAAATATTTATTTACTCCTAATTATCTAAATTAAAAGTTGCATTACATCCATCTTATTTTTGTTATTTTAGAGGAGAGAATAATGTAAGTATGTACTAGACATTTCTGTGAATGAGCCTTTCAAAGAAGGCTTTAAAACAGTGTAGCAGCATTTGCCACAGAAATATCATTTTTAAATGTAAAAAGCATTGTTATCAAGTCATGTTGATGGGCAGTTGAGGTTTAGGATGAAAGTTCAAGTGCACATTAGCAAAGATAATGTACTCGTAAACTAGTTAAGCCACCCAAAAGTGATGCTAAGGACACTGATGGGAAAAATATAGTGACAGTTTAAATAGTTTTGTAGCCCTCACTGGTGTGGTTCAATGGGTTGGGCATCATCCCTTAAGCTGAAAGACTGCCGGTTTGATTCCCAGTTAGAGAACATGCCTGGGTCGCAGGCCAGGACCCCCGCTGGGGCCCATGCCAGGTAACTGATGTTTCTCTCCATCTTCCTCCCTCCCCTCCTCTCTTTCTAAAAAATAAATAAATAAAATTTTTTAAATAAATAAATCGTTTTATAAAAAGATCAGTGGAAAGGCAGCATTTAAATATGTGCAATGCAAAGAATTCAGTATCATAAATAAAATAATTTTGTAGGAAGCTATTAAAATAACATGGAAAGCAATTGTGATATAGCATTAGGATAAGAGCAGGGACTAGATTAAAATAAAGAATATCACATTTAAAAGAATCATAAATGTTAATAAGAGAATGGCATTATGAGTGGTTTTTAATTCCTTTTAACTGTAATGCTAAATTTTATACATTACTTCAGGGGAAAAAAATGTAACAGTCACAATATTTTAAGGAGAGGAAACAAAGTGGCTTCAAATGGTTTCTCTTGGCAGCTCCATCCCTTCTCTATGTCCCTGTTTTGACCTAACCGTTCTGCTTTATCAGAGAGTGGAGTCCTTCAGGGCCTCCCTGTAGATCACTTCTCTCTTGTCAGGTGCTGGCAGCGCCTGAGACAACCTGAGTTTGAATTGCAAATCTGCAGTGACTAGCTTGGTGACTCTGAGGTGGTGACTTTGCCTCTGAGCCTGTTTCCTCATCTACAAAATGGAGCTAACAAAAAGCATATACTTCATAGTATCGCCATGCTCATTCAGTGAGATGACCTTTCATGGCACGTGGCACCTGCCTGGCACATGGCAAGTGCTAAATAAAGTGAACTGTGATGAGGACAGGACATAATGATGGCAGTGGTGGTGGTGGAGATACTGATAACAATGGTGAAGGTGGTGATGGTGGTGATGTTGGTGATGGTGGACATGATGGCGATGGTGGCAGTGAAGGTGGAAGTGATGGCTGTGGACAACGAAGGAGGCTCTGTAACAAATCAGTGACCAAAAGTAACCTCACAGGGTGATGTGGACATAAATTCCTAATGGGCAGGTCATAGTGGGTAGTCACACTCCAGACATATAAAAGGTTTGTCTTTGCCTTAAGGAAACCCTGACCACTGTTCTTGTACATTTAGGGCTAACGCACCTCTGAAGTGCCTCTTTTTTCAGACCCCTGGGAAGTACAACCACCCTCAATAGCTCATAATCTTGTTTACTATCCGGCAATCCAGTCATAGAGATTTTCCTGCCTCGCTTTCTTCCATGTTCATGTAATTTTCTTTATCCTCATGTTCCCTCAATTCCAAAAGTGCAAAAGAAACTGCACACTGTCATTTTGGGAAGCATTTTTCTCAGTCTTTTGAGATATTGCTTCCAGGCATGTCCTCTGTTTGGCCCAAATAAACTGTTATAAAAACTCTCTACAGGTTGGGATATTCTTGAGTTGCCATGGCAATGATGGTGATAATGGTATTGGTGAATGAAAATGGTGTACATGATAGTAGTGACAGTGGAGGGGGTGGTTTTGGTGATGACGGTGATGGTGATGGCGATGGTGATGGTGGTGGTGGTGGTGGTGGTGGTGGTAGAGACAGTGGTGGTCATGGAGAACTCTCATGTCCCGTCCATGACTCCAATTATAATCATGACTTCGCATGCTAAGGACTGATCCATTACCCATCGGTGATAAGAATTAACAAGGGTCCTGTGAAGCCCTCACGGGAGCAAAGGAGTGGTCCAAGATGACCCATTCCAGAAAAATCTCTTCTTCCTGCTGGCCCTGAAAAGGCTAGTCCCACATTATGCACTGGGACCTACCATGTAAATCAAATTTTGCTGCAGATACTTCTCTTAGCTTTTTCATTATCACTTCCTAAAAACATCTGTGAAATTTCTATGGCGGACCAAGAGTTCACTAAGAGCGTTGATGCTATCACCTCCCAGAAAGCTCACAACCACTCTATGACGTGGCTCTTCTCGGGATCCCCACTTCTCAGTGCAGAAATCGAGACTCAAAGAGGCTCTGTCACTTGCATCACTTGCTCAAGATGATGCCACTACAGAAAATGCAAAATTAAAACTTAAGCCAAGTTGGGCTGAATCCAAAGCCATTGTTTAACCCCCACACCAAGCACCTGAACCCCAATACCTCCTAAGAGAGAAACATGGAATATAAGTAAATGAGGACATTTGGGGTAGCAATGAAGACTATGTAGAACTGGAGACCATAGGCTCTACTGAAAGACATTCCAATCCACTACTTCCTTAAATACAGAACGAGTGTGCATACTCTCTGACCAAAATCCATCACATTCTGTCCAGTCTTCAAGGAACTTTACTCGGTCACTTCCTGTACGCCTTCCCTTCTCTCAGCACTTATTTCCCTTTTTGGTTCATGTTCTTCCTTCCTTCCAAAAGCCTACTCTAACATACACTGCAGACATACCCAGCATAGAGAACCCTGTCTGGATAAGGACCATTCTTTTTTGAGGTCTCATTTGAAACCAGTTGAAATAAGGTGCGTATTGTATGTGAAAGAGGTGCTAGTGTTTTCAAGAACAGCTGAGACCTCTAGCAATGCTGATTTGGGTGTTTGTTTGTTTTCTAAATCACTTTACTGAGGTATGATTGGCATGTAAGAAGCTGTACATGTATAATGTATACACCTCAATGAGTCTGAAGAAAAGTACACACTCGTAAAAGTCACTACAGTCAACGCTATGAACATACCCATCACCTCCCAAAATGTGTCCCGCTGCCCCCTTTATGATTTGTGTGTGTGTGTGTGTGTAGCAACACATGACATAAGATCTACCATCTTAGCAAATTTATGTACACAATGCAGTACTGTGAGCTATGGAAACTATGCTGTATAGATCTCCAGAACTTACTCATTCTCCATACTTGGAACTTGATTCCCTTTGACCATCACCTCCCACGTTTCCCTCTCCCAAGCCCTTGGCATCCCGCTCCTCTCTCTGCTTCCGTGAGTTTGACCTACTGTAGCTTCCACATACAAGTGAGATCATAGTGTTTGTCTTTCTGTGTCTGGCTGACTTCACATAGATGTCAAGGCTGATTTGCAGAGACTTTGGGCCATGACCAACTGTAAGAAATACATTTTGCTCCAGAGAGATAGAGGGAGAAAGAAAGAGAACTGAGCCAAGGTTCACAAATCAATATTAACTATATGCGGCTTTCGATATTTTATAACTACCGTCCTTTCATTCCTTTTAAGATGCTGATTGGCACCCACTAAATCGGTTTCATGGCCTCTTCCCACCCCACCATTGCATAATAAGCAGCTGGTTGAAAAACTACCTACCTGTAGATACTGTGACCATAAGTAAAATAGACAAGCCTTTTCCAGCGAGCCTGGTGCTAATTGCGCTGGTGTTTCTGGGGATGAGGTGTGTGGCGTGTGACAGGCTTGGTAATTCACTATGGGACCTTGAGAAACTCACTCATAATTTTAGATCTTGTTTTCTCATTTTTAGTAACAACTGGGTTATCTGTTACATCTGTTTCAGACTCTGTCTTGCACTCTTCCACCTTTCTTATTTAGTTTCCCTTGAACTCCTTAATACACTACTCACGTCTCTTTGCAATGTATTCAAGCATTTAGACTGTGGCTCACTATCACCTAGCATCCACTCCTCACCCAAGCACAAGTGGCCAAATGGATGTGAGACAGATGCCCCAAAGCAGCTTTCAAGAAATAAAGCCACAGGACATGTAATGAGGTCTCCTTAAATTTTTTTTTCAGTGCCAGAACATTTCTCTAGACCCAGTATTGCACATGAAACATTTTTTATTTTCTATGGAAAAAAAAAACACTAAACCAGGTCCTACTTACCCACAAGATGAAAATCTCTCACTTGTCACCCAGTCTGCCAGCTTCTAAGACAGAGCTAAGAGAAGAAGGAAGTACGTGGCTTATTATCTTTAGCTTGTTTCTCAAGGAGCCTTGTGGGTGGAGCAGGCTGGCGTTTTGGCAGGGCAGTTTGCATAATGCGGGGACCATTAAGGTAGTACGTGATGAGGGTGGACCATAGCACAGTGCCTTCGAAAACGAACTTGGAATGGTGATGGGGCCAACATGGAAATCAGTAATGGAGAGTGGTGCCAACTTCGACCTACCCCAAGAAAAGGGACTCAGCTTTGAGGACGCTCCTTCAAGTGGGTAGACTTTTCAGTGAGAGACTTGAAAGCCAGCGTATGGGAGAGAATCAGTGGATCCATATGACCCAGGCTCCTTTTGTCATATTGCCTCTCTGTTTACCACTTTGGGAAAGTGGCTGCCCATATTCTTGGTCTCTGAGACAGGGTCACCAAACATAATCACACTCACCCACTTGGCTGGTAAAATTTTTGACTGGTCCCCTTGGCACGGTGTACTGAAATTTTCTTCTCATTTGTATTAGAAGAATCTTTGTAAGATCCACCAAAACTGGTAAATATCCCCTACTTTGACAAATCCAAATACACACCTTGTCTTGGCTTTATTACATTTATGAAACGTTGCCTTATTATCTCTAATATGAACACCTTCTTTTTCCAGTTTTCCATTTCTTTTTATAAATTAGAGCCAATGCAATAAAATACTTAAATTATCACATGGATATAGCCGCATACGTGGGCTGGCCCTCAGCCCCTCCATGTCAGATTCAAAATATTTGCTGCGTGTGATCCTCAAAATGTTTCTCTTGTGTGGCAAAGGGAAGAGGGTTTAGCCACGTCAGCTGAGCTGAAGTGAAAACTGTCTGGATGTTAACTGAAATGCCAGAACCAGCAGTCCCCGCAATTCTGAGCATTTCATGTGCTCACAGCCTAACTCTCCATGTAACAGATTATGTGCGCACACAGATGCCAGAATGACCCTCCTTCATGTGCAGTCCTACCACACTGACTCCAAACTTGGCCACGCAGTTGTCTTTGGCCACAGTAACAATGAACAGAATGCAAGCAGAGATTTGAAAAGCGCTTTCACATTGGGGCTTGCTCTCTTTTGATGCACTAGAAACCCTGAGATCACTATGTGAATGACCCTGAGCGAAACTTCTAGAGGAGGAGAGGCCATATGGAAGACAAACAAGTCTCACTGGTCAATAATCCATCACTCTGGTTACCAACCTGCCGAACACCAAATGTAGGAGGGAGGCCATGCTAGATCATCTGGCCACCAGCTGACCCACCAACTGACCAAAACTGCAGGACAGAACCCATCAGAGATGAGCCAAGCTAGCCTAGACCAAGGAAATGTCCAGCCAACCCACAAAATCATGAATAAAATAATACAGCTGTTGTTTTAGGCAAAAGAAATTTGGGGGTGATTTGTTATACAGCCAAACTTAGCTGATCTACTTCACAAAGTAGATGAAGACTAACTAGAACTGTAGGCAAACATAATGTCATGTGGGTCTATGGGAAAAGCCAGGGCTTAAGAAAGTTCTCACAACATAACCGAGAGAACCGTATGGGAAAAGGGGGGAAGCCCTATGTTTCTAATGAAGCTCTGTGGTTCTAACTTCCCCTTTCCTCAACTTTATCTTCCCTCCTACAAATACCCCTCCATCTCGGCATGCAGGCCAAAGTGTGCATGTGGCTTTCCATGTCTGTGTGCACTGAGTTGCCACCCTTTCTTTTTCCTGAATAAATCCTTTTTAGTGACAAAACACCTAGTTGATATGATTTTTCAATTGACAAAGTAGACTGGAAGAAGTACTTTGCACACATATTGTCAGGCATGGTACCCCATGACTTCAACTCCTAATCGCAGCTGTTGGACCTAGGAGGGTGGCCCAGCGGAGAAGTCTACCTTAAAGCCATTCTCTCTATTGATGTTGACTGACCAATCCATCCAGATTATGTCACTCTTGGAGATTTTGAATGCAAAACCACAAAGAGGGATATATACAAATAGTGGAGTGGCCCATGAGACAATGAACAATAAAAACTAACCAAATTAGAAGCCATCAGACAAGAGAACCTGTTGATGACCTTGCTCTGTAATCCCTGCTTAACTATCTCACCTTCCCTTGGAAGAGCCATAGGCTGTCACCGTCACAGGATTCCAGGGGGTTCCACAAACCCAGGGAGAAATGCCGTTTGAGGAACGGAGGTGTGGCACCTCTCAGACTGTAACAAGCATGCAACAATTCCCTCTGGGCAGCTGGGAAAGAAACCGTTCTCCATTCTCCTCCCCACTGCCCTGTGCACTGGGAGGCTGTCCTGCATGGGCTGCACCGTCAGGACCCTCTTGCGCTCTGTCTTCAGCTGCATTTTGCCAATGGTAGCCATGGAAGGAGAGAAAAGGACTGGAGGAGAGAGAAGGGGATATTTATTTTCCCAGGTGATTGGATTCTTCTGTCACAGGCTAAGGCCCTTTCCAGGTTTCTATAACTGCTCCCTCCCCATGCACCTTTAAGCCAAGGATTGATAAGAGCTCCACCCATGATTGCTACTCCCAGGCTGCCCACCATCCTCAGCCCTGCTGTGAGATTGTGATTTATAGTAAGAAATATATCATTGGTCTTGATCTGTTTCTGGCCCAGAGCTCCTTGCGTCCTTGGAATTTGCTGAGCAATAAGAGCAATGGGAGCATTTCTTGTTAGAATATTCTGTCCTTTTCCACAACAACTGAGTTTATGTTAATGAGGTGACTTTTGGAAAGCACCAGAGGATGAGGGATGGTTGCCAGAGGAACCAACCATTTCTCCAGAGGGGCAAGGGACTGGAGGTTGGAGCAATCATCAATGGCCAATGATTTAATTGATCATGCCTATATAGTGATGCTTCTATAAAAAACACCCAACAGAACAGGGTTCAGAAAGCTTCTGGGTTCTGAACACATGGATATTTGGGAAGAGTGGTGCCAGGAGAGGACATGGAAGATCCCCACCCTTTCCATCTGGTGGTTCCTGGGTTCTATCCTTTCATAATAAACTGGTGATCTTATAAGTAATATGTTTCTCCAAGTTCTGTGAGTCACTCTAGCAAATTAATAGAACTCAAGGAGGGAGTCCTGGGAATCTCCAATCTACAGCCAGTACATCAGAAGCACAGGTGTTAATCTGGACTTATGACAGCTGTCTGAAGTAGTGGGTGGAGCTCTTAACCTGTGGGATCTGATATTGTCTCCAGGTAGATGGTGTCAGAATTGAACTGAATTATAGATCACCTTGCTGGTGTAGAAGAATTGCTTGCCGGTATAAAAACAACCCCACCCACCCACCCAACACACACACACATTGGAGTTGGGTCTTATCTGCCCACACCTATATAAATAGGTTCTTCATTTAATCCATTTGTCTGGCCAGCTGCTTGTTGCCAAGCAGACGACTAATATACAACCCGGGTCTATTCATTCTAACCAGAAGCCAACCCTTTTTTATTAACTGTAACAAAAGAGGAAGTTACGTTTCAAAAAAAGAAGAAAATATCATCCTCCACCAAACTGTGGAACTCAAGCACAAAATGTCAATGCCACTTCCTTCTTTGCCAGTCATTTAACAACTGTTTCTCAGAAAACTAACTTCCCATGCCTTGAAATGATGGCATTCCACAGGAGGAGTGGCTGGAAATGTGGCGAAGGTGTTCCACCCTGTAAGACAAGATCAACAGAGCCCAGTATTTGCACCCTATCAGAATGACAACCTAGACTGGGTACCAAAAGGTCCTGGTAAGCAGCTCAGAAAGAACAGTGTTCGTCTCATCCACTGGCTCACTGGAAACCAAATGAATCTTGCCCGTAGCAAAGAAGGTCACTTTTGTTTAAAACAAATCTCTCATGCTAATTGTACTTGGTATCTGAGGTGGTTTAAAACATAACCCACTGAATGTAATTTAGTGCAGTCACTCCAGAAAACAGTATGGAAGTTTCTCAGAAAGTTAAGAATGGCACTTCCATATGACCCAGCATTGTTCATGGTGACCAAGACATGGAAGCAACCTGAGTGGCCATTGTCAGATGAATGGATAAAGAAGATGTGGTACATATATACAATGGAGTACTGCTCAGCCATGAAAAGATGAAATACTGTCATTTGCAACGGCATGGATGGGGCTTAAGAGCATCATGTTAAGTGACATAGGTCAGATGGATAAGGGCAAGAACAGTATGATTTCACTTATACATGGACTGTAAAACAAAAGTAACAAACAAAACAAGCAAAAGCAAACTCATAGGTACACACGACAGAATGAACATCACAAGATGAGAAAGAGGGTGGGGGAAGGACGAAGTGGGTAAAGGGGTCAAATACATGGTGATGGAAAGAGACTAGACTTCAGGTTGGAAGCAGGACATAAAGTGTGCAGATGTCAAATTATAATTTTGTACACTGAGAATTATACAATGTTATTAACCAATGTTACCCTAATAAATCCAATTTAAAATAAATAAAATATAGCTCCACAAAGCCGCACATTTTGACTATTGTAAAAGCCACTGAGTTGTACACTTTGCAATGGTTAAAATTAATTCTATGTTATGTGATTTTCTCTTAATAAAAAATAAAGAAATAATAAATTATGATCCCATACTGGTTTAAACAGAGAACCTGGTTGACCTATTTGGATTTGGGCAAAATCCTACCCTTTACCCATGGACTCCGCTAGATGTATTTTCCATAAATCCAGACAACATTGGCTTTTGTTTTCTCTCTGTGGTGATCATGTAGTTATCACAACATTCAAATTGTAATTCATGCAAAAAATGTATATTAACCTCCAACATTTCATAACTGGAGCTTTCTAAGTTTTCTTTTCATGCTATGTAGAAGTAAAATCAGCCCTGGCTGGTGTGGCTCAGTGGATTGAGTGCTGGCCTGCAAACCAAAAGGTCACAGGTTCAATTCCCAGTCAGGACATATGCACGGGTTGTGGGCCAGGTCCCTAACTGAGGGCTGCAAGAAGCAACCAATCGATGTATCTCTCACACATTATGTTTCTCTCCCTTTCTTTCTCCCTCCCTTCCCCTCTCTCTGAAGATAAATAAATAAAATACTTTTTAAAAGAAATAAAATCATAGGGTAGGCTGAAGATGTTCAGGAATTACATGCAATGCTATTGAGAAAACATCAGAATGGATCAGGGTTAAGAAATTGGGAGACTTCTGGTCAAGACGGAGGCATATACAGACACACTGCACCTCCCTCCACAACTAAGAAGGAATACAACTACCTCAAAACTAAAAACAACCAGAAAATAGAACTGCATGGAAGCCCAACAAAAAGGATATAAAGAAATAATAGTCATCAAGACAGGTAAAAGGGGTGGAGCTGGGGTGAAGAAGATGTGGTGTGGTGGCTATGGTGGTTGTGGCAGTAGTGGTGGTGGCAGCAGCAGCAAGGCAGCAGCTGTGGCTAGCTGGTGGAAAGTGCAATCACACATTATAAAAGTAGGGAAGGACACCTGGGAGCAATCCCAGCCCCAGACCAGACCACGCAGCTCATGGTTCCAGTGCCAGGGAAAATAAAGCCTCATTGCTTCTGACTGTAAAAACCAGTGAGGGTTGGGGTGTTATAAAAAAACTGCCAGTCTCTCAGCAGAGTCTGTTTGTTTTAGGGGCCCCCAAAGTCCTAGAACATCTGCAAACCCACCCACACTGGGAACTACAACGAGGGCAACAGCTAGATGGGTGCCTGTCTCATATGGGAAGTGGGAAAAGTTCCTGGAAAAGGGGTGAGTGCTGAGCAAGCAGCATTGTCCCCTCTTAGATTTCTCCCCCACTTACAGCACCACAACATGGTGAAACAGGTCACTTGTAATAATGAATACCTAAGGTTCTGTCCCTTACAACGTAACAGGTACAACAGAGGTAAACAGAGGAGGCTGTCAAGTTGAAGAGACAGAGAAGTGTGGCCCCAAAATGGAAGCAAATCAAGGTTCCAGTGGGAGAACTAAGCAACTAGGAGATAGCTAACCTAACATATGCAGAGTTCAAAACACTGGAGATAATGATGCTCACAGCCTTGACAGATATGCTTGAGTATGGCAAATGCACCAGGGAAGAAGTGAAGGCTATGCTAAGTGAAACCAAGGAAAATCCACACAAAACCAATGTTAAAGGGAAGGAAACTGGGGTTCAAATCAATGATTTGGAATATAAGGAAGAAATAAACAGTCAACCAGTGCAAAATGAGGAAAAAAGAATTGAAAAAAGTGAGGCGAGGCTTGGGAACCTCTGGGACCACTCTAAATTTCCCAACAGCTGAATCAAAGGGATGATACCAAAAGGAGAAGAGGAAGAGCAAGAAATTAAAAACTTAGTTGAAAAAATAATGAGAGAAAACTTCCCTAACTTGGCAAATTAAATAGACATACATGTCCAGGTAGCACAGAGAGTCCCAAACAAGCTAGACCCAAAGAGGACCACACCAAGACACATCATAATTAAAATGCCAAAGGTGAAAGATAAAGAGAGAATCTTAAAAGCAGCAAGAGAAAAGAAGAGAGTTACCTACAAAGGGGTGCCTATAAGACTATCAGCTGATTTCTCAAAAGAAACTTTGCAGGCAAGAAGGGACTAGCAAGAAGTATTCAATGTGATGAAAAGCAAGGGCCTACAACCTAGATTACTCTATCCAGCAAAACTATCATTTAGAATAAAAGGGCAGATAAAGGGCTTCCCAGACAAGGTAAAGCTAAAGGAGTTCATCATCACTGAGCCATTACTATATTTAATGTTAAAGGGACTTATTTAAGAAAAGAAGATCAAAACTACGAACAATTAAAATGAAAACAAACTCACAACTATCAACAACATAATCAAAAATAAATAAATAAAAACAAAACAAACTAAGCAAATAATCAGAACAGGAACAGAATCACAGGAATGGGGATCATTTGGAGGGTTATCAGCTGGAAGAGGAGAGGGGGAGAAATGGGGAAATGGTGCAGGGATCAAGAATATAACTGGTTGGTACAAAACAGGCAGATGTTAAGAAGAGTATAGGAAATGGAGAAGCCAAATAACTTATATGCACAGCCCATGGACACGAACTAAGGGGGGTGGGATTGCTGGAGGGAAGGGGATACTGAGCAGAAGGGAGCAAAGGGAAAAGAAATTGGGATAAATGTAACAGCATAATCAATAAAATATACTTAAAAAAAGAAATTGTAACTGTTAAGACTTGGAGCACCAGATCATGGAGCTGTGGTCATCCTTCAAAGGACAGACAGCCCATGGTGACCCACAGGGAAGGAACTAGAGAACAAATACACTATCCTCACTTTTCCTTTTTCTGACATGTTGTTGGTGTTTCCCATTAGACCAAACCCCTGGGTGTCAGCGTTCTAGGCAGTCACCTGCATGGATATGGAGGGGTCCACCCTCAGGTCAGGGTGTGTTAGACACAAAGACTTCAGATGGCCACAAAATAGGAAGGGTAGGTTCATTTTGAGTTAAAGTTAAAACCTCTGCTGCTGGTACGATAAAGCGATAAGTGAGGTGAAAGAACAGGGCAAGCTTCAAAGGATATAAAGCATTTTCTCATTACCTGATTCCCACCAGGGCCCACTGGCTATAGCATCAAGGCATGTATGCACCCAGCTTTCCCAGTTTTCCAGTCAGGTCTTACAGGCTTCGTTTCCTTCACCTGGCCTGCACAGGGCTCCAAGTCTTGATACTTTCCCAGGGGGAAACCCATGATAAATAAAATATTCAAATCCAAGATTTGTCCTATGCTGGGTCATTATGAACTTACAATCACTTTTTAAATATATTAAGTTACTTTTTTTTCTAGAACTTGGTTTTGAAAATATTATTGATGATTTTGCTTTCTTTCAAATCAAGAAAGTCACATTTTAATAAATTCTGGTTTGGGGATAAATCAAATTTTTAAATTTAGAATAATGTTTTGGGTTCTAATATCCTTACTTTACAATTTTTCCTTTTTTTTCAACTATTTTGATGTTCAGGGAGAAAGGGCATATTGTAGGTGGCCAATAATACCACTTGAGAGAATGAATCTATATTTTTTGGATACCATCAATTATTTGAACTGTAAGAGGGCAAAGTTATTTCATTTAATATTTATGGAATTTAAGAACCATGCAGTTTTTATTGAGTCTCTTCTCCCTCTAATGGAGGCATGCAAGACCAGAGGTAGAGGAACTCACCAAGGGTAGCTTTAAGTTACAGAAAGAAAATTTTATTTTATTTTATTTTATTTTACTTTTAAATCATTTTACAGTCTCAGATCTTTATTGGCCTATAGAGCTATAAGATTATGAGAAAACAGTCCCACAGTTGTGGGATAAAATTATATATATGAAACTAAAGTGATAAGATAGTGTATATCACCTATTAAATCAGCAAAAACAACAAATAAAAAATTATAAATTCCAGCGCTGGCAAAACTGCTGGTAAACAAGCACTCTTATAAATGGAGACACATGTTTCTGGAAAACTATTTGCAATATATACTGAAAGTGTTACAATCCAACCTACCCTTTGATCCCAGCAATTTCATGCCTACTGTTGTGATTAAATAACCCCAGGGTATGGAAAAAGATTTATCTAAAAGAATATTCAAGACAGTACTGTTTATAGTAGAAAAACAATTTAAATGTTCATTAATAAGGGATGACTTAAATAAGTTATGCTGTGTCCTTACACTAAAATACTATGCAAAAAAAGATTGTTCGTGAATTTCTAATTAAATTAAAAATTACTGACATGATAGAGAAAATGGTAATAAAAATAAAATAGTATTGTTTTTATAAATATGCACATATAGGTGTCAGAACATGGAGGCAGCTAGGATGCTCACCTGGACTTTTGACATACACAAATCAACCATATGCAAATCAACCTGGTCCTAGCCCACTCCCACAGGAAATGCTGATGGACTTAGCCCATTCCCAGAGGAAATGTTAATGGACCTAGCCTAATATGTTAACTAACCTGGTGGGGGAAAAGCAAAAAGATGTAAAGAACCTACTGAATATGTTGATAAGCAAACTGACCCTCACTGAAATGTGTGTTGGACAAGTACAAAAAGGTGCCTGCAGAAGTCCAGTCAGGCGATTCCTATGGGCCCACGTGGAGGACCAGGAGTCTCCACTTCCCCATTCGTTTGCTCCTACAGACCCATGAGGAGGACCATGAGTCACCTTTCCCTCTCTTCCATTGCTTCTATGGGCCCTTGAGTTGGTCTGGGAGTTGCCTCTTCTCCCCGCCCCCTTGTCCCTCAATAAACCCTTGTTTAATCCTACAGCGATCTCTGGGTGATTTCTCAGAGCAAGGCTACCTGACAATAGGCATGCACAGAAGAATGAGAAAATGTATTAAGAGGTTCAATATATGAAACACCCCCTCTTCCAAGTAACTATGCTGAATGGTTCATAAGGTACATAAAGTGTGCAATATAATATCCCCACTCCACAGATGAAGAAATTGTTTCAGAGAGATTATGTAACTTGCCTAAGGTCACACGGCTTGTAAGTGGCAGAGCTAGGGTTTGAGCCCCCAAATCTAAACACTGTGCTATTGTCTTGGGTAGAGGACCAGGCAAAGAAAAGGTAGTCATTTGTGGACAGAAGGAAGGGAGACTGGAAGAGGAGAGAAAAGGAAGAAGAGACTGTACCTCGTGTCTTTGAGTGTTAAGGCTTTGGTATTGGTGCTGGAAAGCTTCTGCCTCGGGGTCCACAAGGTCCAAGTCAGGAGGATGGAATTGGTCTACAAAGTCAAGCAGGAAGGACTGAGGGGTTGGATATAAAAACTGTTAAGAGAAAAAATTAAATGAAACAAGCATTGCTAAGAGAAACTTTTTAAAAAGAATCAGGAGGCTATGGGGAAGTGGGGCCTCTGCACACTTGTTCCTCAGTTCTCAGAGCTGCTATTAAGTTGCTAACCTGCTGCTAAACTCGAGTACTCAAGCTGAGCCATAAACATCCTGGAAGAACACAGGGACTTGCTCTCCTCCTTCTAGTTTTCACACTCCCTGCTCCCACTCTGCCCACCCTTTTTAACTGAAACTAACCAAGCCTTGAAAGAATAACACTTTCGGGTTTTGCCTGAACAGACCCTGCCTTTCTTTGTCCTCCCCTGGAGCACAATTTAAGCTGTAGCTCCTTTTACTCAAACAAATGCTTTTTTATTTTTTATCACACTCTAGAATTAATTTTGGTTGGCAAAATAGAAATGGCCAAACCATCTTTAAAAATGGAACTCTGACCCACAGTCCCAGGTTGAGGCACGTACGAGAGGCAATGGGTCAATATTTCTCTCTCACATTGATGTTTCTCTCACTCTCTCTCTCCCTCCCTTCCGCTCTCTCTAAAAATAAGTGAATAAAATCTTTTTAAAAAAGAATTCCCTATTAAATTGGTCAAATGTCAGCTCACAATTGACAATATCAAGTGATACTAGGAAACAAGCCACCATGAGGGAGAGAAGAATCATCACGCCGCAGGGCTGTAGAATCGAGATTGGAGTCAAGGAGGCGAGGAGACAGTGCTCAACAGCACTCAGGATCCTGAGAGTGGACTGGTGGTGTCAGGGATGGGGGAGGGGAAATGGGGAGAAGTTGGTATAAGGGTACAAAGTTTCATTTATGCAAGATGAAGAACTCCCCAGATTTCTACAGCATGGTGACTATAGTTAACAACATTGTGTTATACTCTTAAAATTTTCTGAAAGAGTAGATCTTAAATGTGCTTACCTGCTATTTTTCAACAGCGTGGATGGATCTTGAGGGTATTAGGTTAATAAAAAAAGTCACACAGAAAAGGACAAAAACCCCTATGATTTCATTCACAGGTAGAACACAAAACCAAAAAGTAACAAACAAGCAAAACAAAAACACTCATAGACACAGAGCACAGAATGGTGGTTACTGTTGTGAGAAACGCTCACAATAAAACACCGGAACACAGGACTTCAATAGTAACCGAGGCAGTTGTTTACAGTATTCCCTCACTTATCGCGGTTATTAAGTTCTAGACCCCCTGCGATAGGTGAAAATCCATGAAGGAGGAACCTTACATTTATTTTAGTATTTATATATATTAAGGCGTTATAAACCCTTCCCACACACTTATAAACCATTCCCAGTCCCTTATTAACCTTTCTCACTCCTTTATTAACCTTTTCCACACTTTTATAAACACTACTTATGTTCTTAAACATATTCTACACTCTTAAACCTACATAACTTTAACAAATTACATATACAGTATCGCAAAATCCCGCGATATAGCGAAAAATTCAGATAAATAATTAAATATAATATTTTTTAAAATCCCGCAATATAGTGAGGCCACGATAAGTGAACCACGATATAGAGAGAAACTACTGTATTTACAGATCTGCAGCTCTGGGTGCTGCCCAAAAGCCAAATCAAGGTGCGCGCTGAAAAGCTGGAGCTGGCTGTTTTTATCCTAACACGAGTAAAGCCCCCTCTTTCCCCTCTCCCCCTCCTTCTTCTCCAATTTTCCATGCTGGATACTCTGGCATTACAATCTAACGTGATTAACTAAATTAACTGAGGGTGATAATTAACTCAGGGTGATCTGGTTATAGGTCTGTCTCCATCTGTTCTTTGAAATTTCTCTATCTTGTTTGCTGGGCTGTCTAGTTACATTTTCCCATTTCCCAGAGTTTGGTGATTAAAATCCGCCCCCCCCCCCTTGATCTCAGATATCCTTTGTCTTCAGAAGCATTGGTGCTGAACTATAGAATGCCCCTTTTCTGATTTGTAAATATGTTAATACTGTTAATTTGGCTCAGAGACCCTCTAATTACATTTGCCCTTTGCTGCTAATTATTTTCTACTGGTTTGGGAGTCACCAGTTTCCTTGCCCGTTATACTGTCAGGGCAGCCTCGTTCTGAGAAATCACCCAGAGACCACTGTGGGATCAGGCAATGGGTTTATTGAGGGAAAAAGGGGAAGGGGGTGGAGGAGAGAGGTGACTCCCGGACCAACTTGAGGGCCCATAGGAGCAAGGGGAATGGGGAACGGAGCACGGGGAAGGGGGAATGGGGACTCCCGGTCTTTCTCGTAGGCCTGTAAGAGTCCCACCTGTACTTCTGCAGGTGCCTTTTTTATACTTGTCAACCACATATTTCGGTGAGGGTGAGTTTGCTTATCAATATATTCAGTAGGTCATTTACAACTCATTGCTTACTCTCCCCATCAGGTTAGTTAACATATCCTCTGGGAAGGGCTAGGTTAGGTCCATCAGCATTTCCTCTGGGAGCCCCAGCCAGGACCAGGTTGCTTAGCGTATATCAAAAGTTCAGGTGTGCATTCTAGCGGCCTCCATGTTCTGACAGTTACCAGAGGGTTAGAAGGAGTAGGGGAGGGTAATTTGGGTAAAGAGGGTCAAATATATGATAAAGAAACTACACTTTCGGTGGTGAGCACACAATACAAGTACAAGATGCCATGTCATAATAGTGTACACCGGAGATTTATATAATGCTACTGCTAGCCAATGTCACCTCAATAAATTTAACTAAAAAAAAAAAAAAAAAAAAAAAGAAAAAATGCTAACTATGTGAGGTGATAGAAATGTTAATTAGCTTGATGGTGTTGATCATTTCACAATGTATACATGTCAAAACATCAAGTTGTTTACCTTAAACCTGTATAACTTTTATTTTTCAATTATGCCTCAGTAAAGTTGAAAAAACCTTCTACCTTGTCTCTCATTCAGCACCTTTGCTCAGAAGAGATTAATAGACCCATTTTACTGAAACACAGAGGACAAAGGAGATGTGGCTCCACGCAGGGGATTTGCATGTTGCATTAAAAAAAAAAATCACAAATCAAAGATACTACACTCCAGCTTGGAAACCTCAAGAATCAAGGATCAGAAGGGAGAACGTCTGAGAGGAGAGAGTGGCCTCAGCTATGCAACTTCCGCGGGCACTTCCTCATCCCTTGGCTCAGGCCCCTCCTCCACAGCCCACAGCACCCAGCCATTTGCTTACCAGTGTGACTGCCAGCGGCCCTGGGAAACCCCAGGTAAACCCTGCCTCTGTGGAGAGAAACAGGAGGAGTCATGCTTGTCTCGGACTCCAGCCCCACCAGTGCAATAATGGAGGAGAAAGTTGGGAGCTGAGACGAAGATAGAAATTCTCATGATAGGGCAAGTCACATTTCAGTTTTCTTGGATGCAAGCAAACCCTCTTTCTGACCTTCCTGGGTAAATGTTCCTGAAATGTCTACTTAGTGCCCTGGGTAGAGCCCATTCTCAAGTCATAATCTTGTAAACCCTTTTCCCTCTTTCCAGGACTCTCCACAGTGCACCTTGTCATTCAAGTCTCAGCTCAAATGTCACCTCCTCTAAGAAGCCACTCCTGACTATTCCTAACTAAGTATGTTGTCCCTACTCCTTTCCCTCTCTAGCAGGGCTTGCTGTCTTTATATATATATATATATATATATATATATATATATATATATATATATATAACATCTATTAGCATCATAAATATCTTATTCAGCTGTTTATTGACTGGCCAATTGTTTTTCTTCCCCTATTAGATTATGGGCTGCTTGAGAATTTAAACCTTGAACATTTGTTCACCTCTGAATACCCAGAACTGCTATGGCCATAACTGTTTGTTGAAGGAACGGAAGGATCTTGCCTTTGCAACAACACGGACGAAATTCGAGGACATTACACTGAGATAAGTCAGGCAGAAAGAAGAATACCATATGACCTCATTTATATGTGGAATCTTTAAAGAAAAATACATGAAAACCCAAGCTCATAGTTACGGAGAATAGATAGGTAGTGGCCAGAGGTGGGGGTGGGCAAGGGAGAAATTGGTAAAGGGAGTCAAATGGTTCAAACTTCCAGTTATAAAATTAATTAGTCCTGGGGATGTAATGCACAGCATGGTGACTGTAGTTGATAAAGTTGTATCATATATTTTAAAGTGGCTAAAGGAGTAGTTAAAAGTCCTCATCACAAGTAAAAGATGTGTAACTCTGTGAGGTGATGGGTGTTAATTAGACTTACTGTGCTGATCATTTCACAATACACAGAAACATTTTCGTCTGTATGCTGTCTTTATAAATATACACCTCCAGTCAAAGCATAAACCATGTGTTACATAAACACATACTATTCTGGTTTACAAACAATATCTATACAATTTCCAGAAACATATTGATATTATACTTCAAATTATGTTAGATTTCCAAAACCCACCCACTTCTAAGGTGATAGCATGTGCATATGTCGCATTTCACCCTGTGCTATAATGATAGGCAATCTAGTCCCTGGGAGCAGTAGAAATTTGGCCTATTTAGGCAATTGATTGCTATGACCATTGGAAAATATAAGACTTTTATGTTACTTGGAATTCAGATGAAAAGTGAATATATCAGCTCTAAGGAGAACATTCCATTTTGTTCACAGTGATCTATATGGGGTATGAGAGATAACCAAAGAATCAGAGCTTACACATTCACTAGATAAAGCCCTTTTAATCACGTCCTTCAATTTCCTGAATTACTCCATAGTAGCTGTAATTGTTTTATAATTTCCTCTGAAAGGCCAGTTAGCAGTGGTACTTCTATCTCCCTTTCCTCTAGCAATAGCACAAATGTACTCATTCAATCTTCCAGTCAGGGCACATCAGAGAAGGAAAACTCTGATTCCAAAAAACCTCCGCTGCCTTGCGGCATACCTCTTCAGGGGAAAGGCTAAGGGAGTAAACCCCGACAAAAAATCCGGAGCCGGAGTCCCTAAGGCGGTTTGGCTTTGTAGTCAACACCGGCAACTCCTGCGGCGCACCTGAAGCCAAGCTGTATTGACTCCGTCTTTCCCTTGGACCCTTCAGCTGCGAAGAGAGGGGGGGTCTGCTGCATGGGCAACAGCAGACCCTCCATATCACCCTGCCCAGGCTCTGTAGCTTCAGCTTCACTGGAGAGGACACTCCAGCGTCATCGCAAGATGTCGGTTCAACACGGGAGGAGACAGATACCGTGTCACTCCCGAGTCGGACTGCACAGCCATTCTCGGCGGTGCAGATAGACTCTTAAGAAGCTACACCATCGTCTCTCGAGACGGATGGCTGCCGACGACTCATTCAATTAAGTTTATCCTTATACTGATTCCTTTATAAAGTAGATTTTTGAAACTCTTTACAGAGAGATTGGATGATGTGATGATGTTGTATTCTTAGCAATTAAGGCGGTAGGCTGAACTGGGACATGCACAGGTCGTGTCTGTGAAATCATGAGTTTAGTATTCTGGCAATTTTCTTCTAAAAAATAAATACTGTTTAAGATCGGTACTTACCAGCATATTCCCTAAAGTCATCTTTCAGGGAAACACAGGATAAACATATCTCATTTAAAAGAGACAGTTATAATAATAACAGTGATAATTATGACATGTGCCAGACACTGTTGTAGATGTTTTGCAGACAATTACTCATTTAACCTTCACAGCAGCACCGTGATGTACCCATTGTGATTAGCCCCCGTTTTCCAGATGAGGACATGGAAGCAGACAGATGTTAAGTAACTGGCAGACTCTTCAATTCTGCCTGCCCCACCCACCCCGTCTTACTTCAAATTAAATCCCACGTCCTTTCATTTGTCTACAAAATCTGTCTCTCCTTTTCTTTTCTGACTCCTTGACATCAGCCACATTGGCCTTCTTAGTGCTTCCTGAACTCACCAAGTATTCCTGCACTTGCTCTTTCTCCAGATATTTACACAGCTCCCTCCCCCAAGTCCCTGCCCCAATGAGACTTTCCTTAACCACACTGTGTAATACAGCAATGGTCCCCCTCATCCTGACTCTTTCTGGTCTCCTTATCCTGCTGTATTTTCCTCAATAGCACTAGCACTATCTGGTATACCAGATAGTCTGTCTGACTCAACTCACTAAAATATAAGATTCATGAGGCTAGCCTTGTTCACTACTGGTGGCAGTCCACAAGATACTCTATTTCCACATCTTGGCCTTCAGGGCACCCATCAGGACATAAATTCCTAAGGTTATGTGACTGATCTTAGAACAAGTACTAGGAGTGGGGTGCTGCCATAAAAGGTCTACAACACCCAGGATCCCCAAATGGTCACAGATCACACATGTTCAGGGTGTATCAGTCAGGACAGGATCAATTACACCTCAGTAACAACCCCAAATCTTAGTGGATTAAAAATAACAATTATTTCCCATTAATGTATTGACTTGTGACTGTGCTGTACATATTTTGTTCTCACCTTGAGACCTGCACAGTTGGAGAAACTGTGATCTGAAATACAACCTGTCGCTAGGGCAGTGGGAAAGAAAGCTCTGGAAGGTCTCACACTGGTACCTATTACATTCACAATCTATTGACAGGGACTAGTAACAAAATTCCACGTAACTCCAGGCCATGAATTACCATCCTACCATGAGCCCAGAAGAGAGAGCTGGAAATATTTGAACATAGCGCGTGACTCACATTCCTTAATACCTGACATAGAGTAGGCACTCAATAGTAAGTTGTTAGTGAATTAATGACATAGTCCAAACACAGTGCCTGGCAACACACTCTTAACAAAGCACCCAGCACTCGGTCCATGAGGGATGTTTTTATATGACTGGACTTGCTTTACTGTGAGTTCAGAGGTTTGAAACACTTGGGGAAATGGTACATGGGAAAGTCACAGAAAATCACATTGCCAAAGTCACTCCTCAAAATCAGCACTGAAGTGTGACCTTGCCATGAAGGACATGTCCTACCTAAGTGCTCCATCTGAATAGTCTGACTGCCATTCGCTGAGGGTTTTAGAAAAGCTGCCAACATGGTACTTTCTATGATCTCCAGTAAGACAGGCCAGGGTGGATGTCTCATCTTTGGTGAAGTTGGACCACATGGATGTTTGTTCTAGCACAGAGGCAAAGCTCTCAGCCATACTCTGCAAAGAAAAGGGTGTTTGCTCTCTCTCTCTGTCTCTCTCTCTCTGTCTCTCTCTCTCTTTCTCTCCCTCTCTCTCTCTCTCTCTCTCTCTCTCTCTCTCTCTCTCTCTCTCTGTCTCTCATCTATGAAATAGCAGCTGTCCCATCTCTCATCAAGAGAGTGGTTTGACAGTCTAGACTGATGAAGAATTAAAAGAGCATCCATTCAGCTTCTTTTTCCCCGATTCAAGAGGCCCCAAGGGGAATGCAAATTGGCATGCAGTAAGTCAGCATCTGCAACAGCATAAACTGCACACACCCTTTGACCCAGACACTTCCCTTCCAGTAATTAATCCTTCCAGAAATACTTTAAAATTGTGCAAGAATCTTATTCAGTGATGATCATTTCAGTGTGGTTTGTGATGGTTAGAAGTCATAGAGCCTGCCCTGGTTGGTGTGGCTCAGTGGATTGAGCACTGGCCTGTGAAACAAAGGGTTTCTGGTTCGATTCCCAGTCAGGGCACATGCCTGGGTTGTGGGCCAGGTCCCCAGTTGGGGGCATGCAAAAGGCAACCAACCACACTTTGATGTTTCTCTTTTCTTTCTCCTTTCCTTCCCCTCTCTCTAAAAATAAACAGATATTTTAAAAAAAAGAAGAAGTCATAGAGCCTAAATGTCCAAAAAGTTTTGTTTAAGTAATAAAATCAAATCACAGTGAAGCTGCTAATAAACAAAAAATATGAAGTACCAATACGATTTAACAAGCAAGAAGGTCCGTGAGCTATTGTGAAATAAAGCACATTACAGAATGGCATGCATGTATTGTATCATTTAGTTTTAAAACCTCCTTTAAATTTTTATATTTATGGTATTTATATTTATGGCTCATAAAATAAAAATAACACTTAATGAGCCAGGTGTTGTTTTAAGTGTCACATACTAACTTATTTAACTTTAGGAGAGATCTATAAAGTACAGGCTATTATTATTTCCATTTTGGGATGGGGAAACAAGGACACATATCTAGTAGGTGGCAGAACCAAGTTTTGAAACTTGGCAGTCTGGAATCAGAGGCTGAATCCTTAATCACTGCTCTAAACCCCACATATAATAAATAAATGGCTTCAATGTCTGTGATACATTCATGAAGCAAAAAGGTATGGAAAACAAACATGTATATGTTACATTGGTAATGTCTGTGGAACAGAGTTAATACCAGCAATAACAGTTAATAATAATAATGTTGATACTATTCCTATGATTGATTATTGTCAGTAAATTGACTAAAAATGTGACTCTGACCCTAACAACAAAAATATAATATGTATAAAGAATTCACAACCTAATAAATGCAGGGAAGAAACTGGTTGGATCCAGTCAGACATTGAAAGAAATTAACCTAAATCTTAGCAGGGATACTAATTTTTACTTATCTAAGTTAGGTAGTAAAAAGATTAACAATTTTCAATAAAAACTGGATCAGGACGAAACTTGAGAGATGATTGTCCAGGAGAAACAGGGTGCACTGAGTTCTACAACTGTTTCCCAACTGAAAGGCAGGAGTTTGGGGTCCTTTCCCACCAACATAGCAGAAAAAATCTCAGCTAGAGTCAGCCTGGAGAAAAGGGGTCCTCAGTTCCATGGCTGATAGGGTCGCATTGAATTCCCTTTGAAATGTTAAATCTATTCTTAGCTGAGACATTTATTTTGTATCCTCAGGAAAGTAAAAAATTAATAAAGCTAATTTAGCTTAGTTTTGAACTTTAATTGAGGCAAACAAACTTGATAGTGGTAACACTTTCTTTTAAAATTTGAAGGTTTTGTAATCTTTGGCATAATTAGGAAATCTATTTTTTGAAGTGTTTGTAGCAATTTGACACATTTGAGAAGCTAGTCAATTCACCACATGATTTCACTGCAAAAGCAATTAGACTGTGATTTTAACATAAACAATTTAAGAGAATGTAGCTGTTTATAAGCTGTACTAAAACTTTTAAAATCTGAATTACTGTATTATACATTTAATTAGATTTATGGATTTCTTAAGGATGTAGTAACCTAGCCTTAGGTTTGTAAATTTCCTCATTAGGTACTTGAAATTTGGAGGGTATTAAGAATATTTGTAAACATAATGTTAGAAGAAATTTTACTAAATTTGTAAAAATGGTTAATTATTTACAGAAGTTTAATCTGGAAACCCTATGAATGAAAGGATACTTAAGGAATAAGTATGTTATACTAAGAAATTAATTTTACATTAATCAAATTACAGTTGAAAGTGTTATTATTTTTGTACAAAAATATTTATAAATAAAATAACAACATCCGTTAGTCCAACTTAAAGACTTAAGAAAAACTAGGTTTAAATCTATAATTTTGATGACCTAGTAATCCCACTCCTAGGTACATACCCTAGAGAAATATGAACACAGGTGCACACACACACATACTGGGTGTGAGTGTTTATAGCAGCTCTACATAATCACTGAAAGCAGGGTGGTAGTGAGGAAATGGAGGAATGCTCAAGTGGAAATGTTCAAGTGGAAACAATTCAAATATTCTTTAAAGATTAGAGAATGAACAACCTGTAATGCAGCCATACAGGGGAATATTACACAGCCATGAAAAGGAGTGAAGCTCTGACACTCACTGCTATGTGGCTGAACCTTAAAAACATGACTCAGTGAGAGAAACCAGACATAGAAGACCACACAGTGTGTGATTCCATTCATGTGAAATGTCCAGAACAGGCAAGTCCACAGACACAGAAAGTAAATCAGTGGTTGCCAAGAGCAAGGGGTTGGGGGATGAGGAGAGATGCTTATGCAATTTTTTGGAGGGTTGGTAAGAATGTTCTGGAACTATAGTGGTGATGGTTGCTCAATATTGTGAATGCGCTAAATGTCACTAGTGGTTACCAAAAAAGAACATGGGACTGTTGATACACACAAACTTGACTGTAGAGGCATCAGCTATTCCCTGTAGAAAAGTTGCAAAGGTGTGCTAAATATGTAAATATGTAGGGGCTTCAAATGTTCTTTGTAAGAAGTAGCAAGGACTTGCTAAAAGCCTTGGAGAGAGGAATGTGGGGAGGAGTAGCAATTGGTGATTTACAAGCTAAAAGCACCACAGCCTCTAACACCTTCCATTTGCTTGTGTCTTGTTTGTAACTTTTGTTAAAAGTTATATTTTACAGAATATCCAGCCCTTTGAATATTCAGCCCTGGCTGAAGAGTTATGCTGCCGGAGATAACTTTATGGCCCTGCGAACTTTTAGCCCTGCGAACCTCTGGCCCTGAGAACTTTATTTTTGTTTGACACTCCTGCAGCCCTGTCCTGCCACCCCCTTCCCCAATAAGCTGCATCTCACTAGAGAAAGAAAGCCAAATCCTATATAAACCCTTGCCCGAAACCCCAGTCCCCCGTCGGTGCACTATTGAGACAGGGTCTCTGCCCGACAGCCGGCTTAATAAAACTTTGCTTGCTTTAATCCACTGCTCCAGAGTGTTCAATCTCGCTTATGTAGCTGTAACATGACAACCCTCAAAGGCATTGTGCTTAATGAATTCCATTTATATCACATTTGAAAAAGACCACTATAAGCCCTGGCTGCTGTGGCTCAGTGGATTGAGCATCGGCCTGTGAGCCAAGTGTCGCTGGTTCGATTCCCAGTCAGGGTACATAATTAGGTTGCACGTCAGTTCCCCAGTTGGGGGCATGTGAGAGGCAACCACACAGTGATGTTTCTTTCCCTCTCTTTCTCCTTTCCTGTCTCTCTAAAAATAAATAAATAAAAATAAAAATTAATAAATTTAAAAAAAGAAAGAAAGAAAGAAAAAGACCACTATAATCACAGAACAGGGATTTACAGAGGCTAGTGGCAGAAGGAGTATGTGACTATAAAGGGGAACCCAAGGGAGTTTTAGGTAAAAATAGAACTGTTCTGTATTTTGATTGTATTCTGATTGTAGTGGTGGTTACACCAATCTACTCAGGTAGTGATAAAACTTGTAAAATTGCACAGAAAAGGGCAATTATACTGTCTGCTAATTTTTAAAACCTTACAACTTCCATAAATTAAATGTGAACTCCCAACTCTTTAATTACAAAAAGGACTTTCTGCACCCAAAATGTCCACTGAGATGTTCAAACACAAAATTCAGTTAAAAAGATGTCATCATTACCTTCAGAGAAATGACAGTGGTTTTGTTTGCACAGGCCTCATCCAGAACGCTGAAAGTGGCATTCATTAGTACACTAAATGACACCTGTGCCCAGAAGGAAGTGCATTCATGAGCATTGATCTACCCCTCCCCCAAGCACTCAAGGTACCAGTTGGGCCACCAAGCCCACCATCTGAGCAACTCTCAGTCCCTGAGGCATCCTGAGTCTCTAGAACTCTCAAGGGATTAAAAACTTACCATATGACCAAAACTGGAACCACAGCACCTTTCTCTTCTATGAATAAAACATCGAACATAAAACCAAACTATATAGTGAGGTAAAAGATGGGGAAATGTGTGAAACATATCAGTGTCTGCGTGGAATATTACTCAGCCATGAAAAAGAGTGAATCACTGACACTCGCTCCAATATGGATGGACCTTGAACACATGATGCTCTGTGAGAGAGGACAGACACAAAAGGCCACAGAGTGTGTGATTCCATTTATGTGAAATGTCCAGAACAGGCACATCTATGCAAATGAAAGTAGATTAGTGTTTACCAGGGCCGGGGGAAGAAATGGAAAATAACTTAACTGGTTGCCTCCTATATGTGCCAACCCAGGATTGAACCCTCAACCTAGGTATGTGCCCTAACTGGGAATCAAACCCACACCCTTTTGGTATTCAGAATGATGCTCCAACCAACTGAGCTACCTGGCCAGGGAGGGAGAAATATTTTTTTAAGTAGAGTAATTAAGAACACAAAGTTCAAAGCAGTTCCCTCTGGGGCAGAGACAGGGATATGGAATGGGGAAGAAGCAGGCAGAACACACAAGGGCATTGATGATATTCTACTTCTTATGTTGGCAAGGGCCTCAGATAAATTCATTTTATTACTCTACTTCATTGCTTCCATGGATGTTTCCTTTTTTAACATCTCAAATAATCCATAATTTAATTAATTATTCATTTTTAAAAGATTTTATTTATTTGTTTTTAGAGGGGGGGGAAGGGAGGGAGAAAGAGAGGGAGAGAAACATTCATGTGTGGTTGCCTCTCATGCACCCCCAATCAGTGACCTGGCCCACAACCCAGGCATGTGCCCTGCCTGGGAATAGAACGTTCCATCAACCCTTTGGTTCACAGGCCAGAGCTCAATCCACTGAGCCACACCAGTCAGGGCCATAATTAAAAAATTTTAAACCTCTTATGATTCCCCATTATTCTTGGCATAAAAGACTCCAAAATTCATTGCACAACTCACAACGGTTTGCAGAATCTGACCTCTGCCCACCTTCTCAGATGCAGCTAATGTTATTTCCCTTTATTCTACCTCTGTGTTAGCCTTGGGGTCTTTGCATGTAATCTCCACTCTTCATCTAGATAATTCCTACTCTTCCTTCAAGCTTCAGCTTAAATGTCATTTTCCCAGAGCATATTAAATATCCCACTAGTCACTCCAAAGTGTGCTAAGATTTTTCAATGGTCATATTCATTGTGGTCATTAACTAATTATGTATGTGCTCTCTACTTCCTTTCCTAGACAGTAAGCTATGTGAAGGCAAGTTCCATGTCCATTATAGCCAGGATTGATTCGCAGTAACCAGTGCAGGGGCCTGTTTGATTCATTAACTAATTAATAGATATCCCCAAACTAATGTATTGAATGAGTGAATTAATGAATGAGTAAATGAATGTGTGAATAAAGAGAGAATATGTGGATGAGGCAAAGGTAAGAAAATTATCCAGAAGTTGGGTAGAGTGGGCAAGATACAGATTCCATTGCCAACACACACAGGAGGTAATTATGTTTACAGCTGAAGTTGCCATATTTCCAGGAGCCTTCCGGGTTGGGACGAAAGCCCACAATGCAACCACAGCTGTAAGAGCCCAGGGCATTGGTGCAGACAGAACTGGGGCCACATGGTGATGGATCCTGAACACACTCATCAATATCTGCAAAGAACTTGAGAATATCAAACAACCAAAGGAACAAGGAGATGCTTTTTCCCAGGGATTTGCAGACAACCCTCCATTCACCTCTACATTCCACCTCTTGCTCTGTGAAGTTCAGCTGCCCATTGCTTGGTGCAAAGCCAGGGTGACAGGTACAAAAGTAGCTACCAAGAGTATTAGTGCTTGTTGAAGTGAAAGGGCATATATCCAGGCACTCACCGATGTCTGTGTAGTAGAGAATGGGAGGGTGTGAGGCAGTTGGCCAACAAGCCAACAAAAGTCATCCTTTCCCTTCTGAAGCATAGAGTTGTCATTTAAACAAGGCAGCCCAACCAGGGGCTGTATTTCCCATAACCCTCTGCATTTAGGTTGGGCCGTGTTGTAATCCACCCCACCATTCTTTAACATTGTTTCTGTAAACGATGACCTGTTAACTAACACGTAACTGCAGATAAACAGCCTGTTTGCTTAAGAATTCTAGGAACTTACTTCAAAAGAAGCAGACTCCAACCTCCAGACATTCTGGTTCAACCAGTTACTGGAACAGGCTGTGCTGATGTGTCCATAGTCCCCTCAAGGGAGAACCCTCAACCCCCTCCTTCCAATTCCTTTGTTCCATTTGTTTTTCTTCCTTGTGCCCTCTTATAAAAGCCCCTGTCTGTGTCCAGCTGTTAAGATGGTCTTTGCGACATTAGTCCACCATCTTCTCAGGCTGCCAGCTCTTGCATAAACCTGCTTCCCTTTCGCCAACGCTTGTTTCTTGTTTATTGGCTTTTGAGTGGCAGGCAGCTGAATCTGGGTTTGGTATCAGTGTGACTAGTCTTCACTAAGGAATGTGAAAGGTTATGACATTTGTCACTTATGGGCCAATGTGGCCAAGAAGAGGGTGCGCCTTCTCTCTCTTGCCCCACTATTGGCTGGGACAAGGGATTCCAAGGTTCTGAGGGAGAGAAGAACCAAGAGATACAAGGAGACTGGAGCCCCATTATCACCTTGTGGTGGAGGGCTGCCCATTGGCCTAGTATATCCATACTGGATTGTGATAAGAGTAAAAAATTTCTAATATATTAAGCTAGTTGCTCTCAGCTGGGGGCAATTTGCCTTCCCAGGAAACACGGGCAATGTCTGGAGACATTTTTGATTGTCGTAACTGGCGGAGGGGGTGCTACTGGGATCTAGTAGGTTGAGGCCAAAGGCACTGCCAAACACTCTACCATGTACAGGACAGGCCCCTAAAACCAAGAACTACTGAGCCCAAGATATCAACAGTGCAAGGGTTGAGAACCTTAGCCTAACAGACACGGAGTGATGTCAGGTCACCTCTCCCGCTGATGGTTTCTGAGCCACAGAGGATAGATGGAATCGAGTGCCCTAGAAAAAATAATTAGGAGGGAGGTAACAAAAAAAACCTTTCATATTTCTATGTCAACTCACAAAACATGAAGTGTTAAGAGGCAGCATCTACTAGTCACTTAAGCAGTTTCATGATACATTGCCCTGGGCATTACCATGGGGAGCTGGGACAAGGAGTCCTCGTATATGAGTGTAGACTAATTTGGAGTCATCAAAGGACATGAAAATGGCCCCTAGTTGGGAGACATGGGGAAGTGGTTGTCTGCTTGGTGTTGTAGAAAACATCTCTAATCAAGCAGTGAGGTCCCCATTTCCAGACATATTTAAGCATTGATTAGGCAAGCTCTTGTCAGAAAGAGCAGAGATGGAATTTATATTTTGCATATGGGGCAAGAATAAGTGCATGACTCTCAAAACTTTTTTGGCCAAGAAAACCTTTGTTCATGTGTAGTGAAGCATGAATAGGTAAGAAAGATGATATTGTGACCGAAATGGGGGTGGAAGTCCAAAATTTTGCTTTCTTACCCTTGATGGAGACTCTGAATAGATTCCCTGGAGCCATTAGAGCTGTATTAATAATCTCTCTTAGGTCCCTTTCAAGTTTATTGCTCTATTGTTCTGCTTCTGACAATGTCAGCAGCTAATATAGATCAATAAGAAGAAATACTCATTTATAATGAAAAGAAATATGGATTTCCCCCGGGAACTGAGGAATACAAAATGTGTTTGCAGTGTAGTGGATACTCTGAGGACGGCCCGCATCAACCCCTCCACCTCCTGTACACACATGCTTCCCCAGCAAGATGGGGAGTTTATTTCTCGTCCTCCAAATCTATGCTGGCACTGTGACTGTGACCAA
Source organism: Furipterus horrens (assembly GCF_987537825.1). Taxonomy (NCBI): domain Eukaryota; kingdom Metazoa; phylum Chordata; class Mammalia; order Chiroptera; family Furipteridae; genus Furipterus; species Furipterus horrens. The sequence goes on along the minus strand of NW_028327180.1, from coordinate 41,436,507 downwards.
TAGAATGCGGTAGAAGATTGCCAAGCCCAGGCCTATGAGGATTGGCATTTCTGCTTCTGCTTCCTTAAACTTTCCTTCTTGGAGACCAGCTGTCATACGATGAGGAAGTCTAAGCAGCCATGTGGAAACACCCGCAATGAACATTTGGGGTCCCAGCCAGAGACCAGCACCAACTACCAACCACATAAGCAAGGCCATTGCAGGCCTGCTAGCCAGCCTGGTGCCCCAGAAAACCCACGTGGTCAACCTGTAAAATCATGAGCAAGGACAAAGGGTTGTTATTATACTTTCAGGGTTGTTTGACATCCGTTGAGAAGTCCTTCCCATGGCTGGAGAATTACCTGTATATTTGAAAGCCTCCAATTGCTAGGGGGTCCAAAAATCAGGTGAAGTGAACCCAGGAAGGCAGGAGCAACTGTATTCTCCTGGGATGTTGGTATAGACAGTATTGGGATCACAGCTGAGTTTCTAGAATATTCACCATATCTAAGCAGAAAATTGGTCTAAGTCATAAGGACAAAGATGCTGAGGTTGTAACAGCGGTACACAGCCCAACAGGGAAAAAAGCCAAGGGGTCTCCCTGACCCCCGTCTCACCTTCTTACATACATTTTCATCACTGTGGAAAGGAAGCATTGAGAGGCACGTCTGTGACCCACACAAACCTGAAGGGGCTCCCTGTGGCTAAGGGGAAAAAACCAGACTTCTCATTAGAACATTAGAGACCCTGAGAGTCTGCTGCCAGCTAAGCTCACCTCCCTCATCTTCTGCTTCTAATCCCTACATAACCCATGATCCAGATTCATTGATTGCCTGCAGGTTCATGAAGGCTCTTCTCCCACACATGTGTCCCTTCAACCTCAAGTTCATTTACTCCCTTCTTTCCCTGGTGAATGTCAATTTGTCTCCAAGGAATCACTATTTTATTAACAATAATAACAACTGAGATGTATCAGAGCATAGGGCTGGAGGGCACAGACACCTTGGGTTCAAAGCCTGGCTCTGTCCCTCACAAGCTGTGTGTTACTGGGTGCTATGCGCTAAATATGTCCACCCCACCCCCCACATTCATATATTGAAACACTAACTCTCAATGGGTTGGTATTTGGACATGCCCTTTTGGAACATAATTAGGTTTAGGTGAGGTCATGGGGTTGGGGCCTTCATGATGGGATTAGTGTCCTTTTAAGAGGGTAAGAGACCCAAGAGTTCCTCCTCTCTCTGCCATGTGAGGACACAGCAAGCAGGCAGTCATCTGCAAGCCAGAGAGTCCTCACCAAAACCTGGCCACAACAGCACCCTGACCTAGTCGTCCAGTCCCCAGAATTGTGAGAAGTAATGTCTGTGGTTTAGCCCCCAGGCTGCAGTTTTTTGTCATGGTAGCCTGAGCTGACCAATACACTGGACAAGAGAAGTGATTTCACCTCTCTGTACCCCAGTTTTCCTCTTTAGCCCCCACCCTCACATCCAATGAGTGAATCCTTCCTCCATTGGTTCTCCCTCCCAAATATCATTCTGCATCTACCTACTTCTCCCCATCTCCACAGCTACACTTGGTAAAGATCTTCCTCTGGATTGTCCAGTCAGTTCTACATTCCCCCATTGTCCCCTGCAATCATCTCTGTATGCAAATCTGACCATCCACCTCACCCCTCCCTATAACCCTGCCAGCTGCACTCAGAATTAAAATCCAAATTACTTAACATGACCCAAAAAGCCCCCAGTGATCGGACCCAAGCATATCTTTAAGCCTCATCTCACATCCGTCTCTATTTCTAGCCTTCCCACCACAGGGCTTCTGCATGTGCTGTTCCCTTTGCCTCTGCTTTCCCTGGCCAGCTTCTACTCATTCTTCAGGCCTTGCTTAAATGTCACTTCCTCCAGGAAGCCTTCCCTGACTTCCCCATAACTCTCTGTGCTCCTTCTTTGTGACACTTATTACGATTATAATTGCAATTATAAGAGCTCTTCAGTGATCATCTCTTCCACCACAGTGAGATTCAGGAGGACAAAGCCACAGGTAGGAGCGCGTGCCAAGTGCTAAGGAAGACACTCATTTGATACCATTATTTCTATGATCAACAGAATAATGGCTCCTCCAAAGATGACCACATCCCGATCCCTGGAGCAAGTGAATATGTTATGCTACTCAAAAGTGGGGAATTAAGGTTGCATATGGAATTAAGATTGCTGATCAGTTCACCTTGCGATGGAGAGGTCATCCTGGATTATTGAGGAGGAGCCAATGTAATCACAGTATCTTTATAAGTGAAAGGTGAAGACAGCAGAGGCAGAGAAAGTGATGGAATGAGAAAGACTTGACCACCCACTGCTGGCTCTGAAGACAAAGGTACGGGACATGAGCCCAGGAATACAGGTGACCTCTAGCAGCTGGTAAAGGCAAGAAGACAGCTTCTTCCCTTGGACCTCCAGAATGGAATGCAGCCCCGCTGACACTGTCAGCCCAATGAGACTCATTTAGGTCTTCCGATCTCCGGAACTGTAAGGTAATGTTTTTGTTGCTTTAAGCCACCAATTTTGTGGTCATGTGTTACAGCAGCAGTAGGAAACTGATACAATTCCCATTGTATGGGTGTGGAAAACAGGCTCAGAGAAGTTAAGTGACTTGCCCCAGGACACATGGCTGGTAAGCAGCAGCACCAGGCCTGTCAAACCCCAAAGTGCATGATTTGCACTACTGTTACACAAGAGCAAGTAGATCTGACTGGAAATGGAATACACTGTCATGCAATTTCTAAGGTTATTCTACAGAAAAGTGTTTAGCCCTGGGTGGTGTGGCTCAGTGGACTGAGTGCGGGCCTGCAAACCGAAAGGTCACCTATTTGATTCCCAGTCAGGGCGCATGCCTCAGTTGCAGGCCAGGTCCTCAGTTGGGGGAGTATGTTAGGCAACCAACTAATGTTTCTCTTCCTCTCTTTCTCCTTCCCTTCCCCTCTCTCTAAAAATAAATAAGTGAAAAAAAATTTTTTTAAGAAAGAAAAAGAAAAACGTTTAGAATTGGTTCGACTGTGAGCTCCTCTATATCTGTCTTATTTACTGCCATGTCCTGAGGGTGTAGAACAGTGCCCATTGCTCAGTCATAAAGACCTAACTGAGAAGGTCACATCTGAGCAAAGAACAAGCGAGGTGAGAGCGTGAGCCAGGAAGCTACTTAAGGCAGAGAAAACAGCAAAGGCAAAGGCCCTGAGGCAGGACGGTGCCTGCCGACTTCACGGAATGACAAGGAGGCCGGTGTGGCTGGAGCGGAGTGGGTGAGGGAAGGGTCAGAGTGGGTGGCACGGCCAGATCATGGAGAATCTGCTAGATCATTGTAAGGCTTCAGCTGTTTATCAGAGAGACAGGAGCCATGGGAGAGTTTAGAGCAGAGGAAGGGTACAGCATGGCTTAGGTATTACATGATCTTTGGGCCACTGGTGGGAAAGACGAAGTGTAGAGGGCCAGAGGCAGGATTCCAAGGCAGGAGGTGTCTGCACTTGTCCAGGAGAGCAATGACAGTGGATACTACCCAGGTGAGTGCAGCAGAAAGCATGAGATTCTGGATTTATTCTGAAGGTAACGCCAACAGGCTCTGCCAATGGATCGGGTATGGGGTGTGAAAGAGAGGAGTCAACAATATGGCCAGCATTGATTAGTAGGAAGGGGTGTCATGGGGAAACTATACAAAGTGCCATAAAAACATACAGGATGAATTATCATGATTAGGATCTCGAAAGCCAAGCTTTTTTGACTCATACGACTGTCTTGTTTATTTCCCTTCCCTGCACTCAGATGCTATCTTTCTTCTCATTTCCAGCTTCCTCTTTCATCTGCAGAGCCAACCTTTCTCTTTGCAGACTTCCGGCACATCACCACTTGCGGTCTCCCCACTCTGAGCTTCCCAATGCTTTCTTTCTCTAGCTCTATCTGCCACAGCTCAAGTCCACCCCCAACCAGAACAAGCCAGTCCCCCGTGCCTGAGCACCTGTCAACCTCTCCTGCTCACCTCCTGCCCTGTTGCTCCAGCAATGCTTACCTTTGCTCGGTTCCCCAAATCCTTTCCTGTCTCAAGAACTTTGTGCCTCCTGCTATGGATCTTGGGACTTTCCAGCCTCTATAATCATGTGAACCAACTCCTTATATCTGTACATATATGAATACATAAATAGAGATATATAGGTGTCCATCTTATTGTTCTGTTTCTCTGGAGAACCCTAATACAAACACCTCCTATGTGCCAGGACTCTTCTAAGCATGGTAGATTCAGCAGTGGAACAAGACGCACAAAATTATCCGCCTTCACAGAGCCAATAATCTGAAGAGGTGAAGGTGAGGGATACAATGTCAAAAATAGGGTAGTCACTAAGAAGATGACACATGAGCTGAAACATAAAGAATGTGGAGGAAGCCATGTGCCTATGCAGGGCAAGAGCATTCCAGGCAAAAGGCATAGCATGTGCAAAGATCCTGAGGCAGGACTGTGCCTGCTATATTGGAGGAACAGCAAGGAGGCCTGTGTGACTGGAGCAGAGTGTGTGAGGGGCAGAGAGGGAGGAGTGAGGGCAGGGAGAGGACATGGCAGGTCATGCAGGGTCTTGTCAGCCACAGAAAGGATTTTGGCTTCTACCCTGAGGAAGGTGGGAGCCCTGTAAGGCTCTGGGCAGAGGAAGATCAAGACCAACTCAGGAGCTCACAGGTGCCATCTAGCTGCTGCTGGGAGGGCAGGGAGCCAGACCAGGCCAAATGCCACTTCAACAGTCCATCTGAGACACACACATGATGCTCAATCGTGAGCAAAACAACTTAACAGATGGTCACTTAATTAACCTAAGCAGAAAATGAGACTCAGAGAGGCAAAGAGAGTTTTAACATATAACTAGAACTTCCATTTGGAGTGTTGCTTATGATTTCGGACGCTGAAATAAATCCCGCAGGCAGGATTATTGGCCAGTAACAAACGGAGGACTGTGGCTCGCTCTGACCAACAGCGGAGAGCGGAAAGCCTCATCCTCTTTTTATTAGGATTTCAAAAGCTACCAGAACAGGGGGTGTGACATTCCAGCCAACAACAGGAGAATTTTACAAGTGAAAGAATTCTTACAGTAGCATTAATATGTAAAATACAGCCAGGGTAACTCCTGATGCAAAGCAGACACACTGATCCTCAAGGCCAGCTCCATTTTAAGACTTCATTAACAAGGAAGCAGATGGAGTACACAACAGAACCTGTTTTACCCAGGATTCCACGACTCAGTGGCCTCGACAGCCTAAAGCCGAAGGCGGAGACGAGAGTTGCTCATCATCTCCTGAGTCATGAGATGCCACCTGGGTGGAGGGGCATGAGAATGCCCCTACCCAGAGATCTGTCTTCCTGCAACATCTCTCCCTTTTTGTTTTACAGACGTCTTATGGAGCATGACTGAGGAGATAGCAGACTTAACTTTCTGTCTTTTTTTATAGCGCAAAAACACAATAACAATTACTAAAATGAAAATCAGGAATAAAGAAATTGTTCTAACATGAGTTCCAACGAACCCATTAATATAGGGAACAGGATCCATTTTATCAATTCCACTCATAACATCTTCAAAAATACTTTGACCAGATAATTGTTCTAAATGTTTCTCAAAAGTAGTATGAATTTTAGTTTGTAAGGTAATAATATGCTGGGTTAGATTATCATGATTTAGCAAATGCTTACGAACCCGTTCCCAAGGGAATTCAGTTTCATTATAAGGAACAGGAGTAATACAATAAGAAGATTGGTTCCAATCACATTTTAACAATAACTGTCTTTTAACACTTTGTAATTGATCACCTACTAAAACAACTGCTTGGTTTAAATTTGCTAACTCAGACTGCATTTCAGCATTAATTTGGCATTGAGCAGTCCATAATTGTTCAGAATTCTGATGCCAAGTCCTTACAAAATCTGCAGCCTGCACAGACTGATGAAGAGCAACACCAGCAGTCGCAGCGGTAGCTGTGACAGCAATTAGTCCCATGATGACTGCAATAAGGAGGCCAATAAAGCGCTTGCTTCGGCGAAGCAATCGTTCAGCCACCTTATGAAGGAGTCCAGAGGCAGGGCTGTCTTGCCATGCACGGCCAAGCTGAACAGGCATCCAGACTCCAGTTCGGCCTCTCAGGAGGTAGAGACTTTCCTTGGGAGACAAACTCATAATATGATTAACACAGGTATGCAGAGTACAATTAAAACAAGAGATTTCGCCGGTCTCAGGAACCCAGGTAACTTTCCCTTTGAGTAGTAAATAGGGAAGTTTAACACAAGCCTGAAAACATCAGGTAACATTTTGTACAAAAGTAAGGTTATGAAAACCATTGGCCTGATATAGCCGTCCCGTCCAGACATTAAGAGGTCCAAAAGCTGCACTTAATTTCCACAAATGAGGTTGAGAATAAAAGTCTTTCATATAGGGTAATGGTGGTGAAAAACCACTTTCTTGCCAAACAATGGAATCTCTGGCAATACGGTCATCCAAGTAATGTTATTGGCCCATTGTATATTTTGCTTAGGATCTGCCGTACGAGCGGAGCCATACGGACTCCAAGTAATGACGCTTCCATAGGAAGTATTAACAATAACTCGTACTTGTTCTCCCCTGCACTGAGTCCAATGGACCCAATCAGTTACTGAGAGAAACGTTGGCATTTTACAGAGTGGCTCATTCGATGGAGAACAAAACTCACAATGATTTGGAATATAACCAGTAGGAGTATAAGCAGAGAGCATTATTAACAGCTTATTATATAACTCGGTGGTATTTCCTTCTACTGTGAGCCACTTTTGAAGACCAATATTAAAGCAGTGATAACCGGCACCAAAATAAATAGGTGGACCAGAAACTCCTGTAACATAATATGGAACCATTGTTCCTTCCTCATCAGGCTTTAAAGGACCACGTATATCAAAAGGACTGGGAAGCCAACCTGTTTCATTATGATATATAGGAACAGTAGGGTCCCACCACGAGACCCCTCTCATTAAAGGTGAATTAGCAATATAAGCCCAGTAAGTATAATTTTCAGCATTAGCTCCAGGGGCCTGAATAGATAAAATGGCAAGCATTGCCAAAAACAAGGCCTCAGCTGTAAGTGGGCTATGATTAGCTCGGACTAGGGCTCTTCCTTCATTTACCAACTGTTTAATTTGATTCCAGGTTGGTGGGTTTGTTCCTTGATTTCATCTCTGGGCTGTGCTGGGGGGTCTTCTTCTCCGTTTTAGAGTCATTTTCTGCATCCCATCTGGCAGGTTCCTCCAGTCTTCCTTGCCGCTGTCCTCTCGTCCCCTCTTCTGGGCAGACATGATGCAGCTTAAGGCGTTTGTCAGGAATCCAAATATTCTGAGTGCCTGTGGAAATATAAGCATAACCTCGGCCCCATTGAATAACAGTTGCTGGGAGCCAATTGGAGGTTAAAACATCATAATAATAAACAGGTTGATTTATTGGTGAAACAGTTTTCATTGCCCAATGCCTTTGAGCTGGAACGAGAGAATCATCACCAATTTGCAAAAAATTTAGAGTAAATACTGCATTCATTAATCTTTTCTTTGGGGAGTCCATACTATATCCCCCTTTTTGTTTTTTAAGCTCTTTTAATGTTCGATTATGACATTTAATGAGAGCTTGCCCAGTGCTGTTATATGGAATACCAGTAACATGTTTAACATTATGTTGAGAAAAAAATTCCTGATATTTTTTAGAGAGATAAGCTGGAGCATTATCTGTTTTAATAGTTTCTGGCTTTCCAAGAACAGCGAAAGCTTCTAGGAGGTGTGTAATAACACATCCTGCACGTTCAGAAGACATTGCTGTAGCCCATGAAAATTTAGAGCAAGTATTAATAGAATGATAAACAAATTTAAGCTTTCCAAAACTAGGTACAATAGTAATATCGATTTGCCAGATTTGATTAGGTAGCAAACCTTTAGGATTAACACCTATTGTTAAGGAAGGTTGGTTAATAAGTTGACATGTAGAACAGTCCCTAATAATTTGACGTGCTTGACGCCAGGTAATGTTATGCCGGTGTCTAAGCGACTGAGCATTATTATGATGAAGCTGATGTTCAGCTTGAGCTTTGATAACAGAACCAACTAGAGTGTCTATATAATTGTTGCCTTCAGTTAAGGGTCCTGGCAAACCTGTATGGGATCGAATATGGGTTATGTAAATTAAATGATGGCGAGTTCGAAGGAGGAACAGCAACTGTAAGAAAAGAGTATTAAGTTCAGAACCATTCTGAGGTATGGTTACAGTTTCCAGAGCTTGAACTGTATGGGCAGCATACTGTGAGTCTGTAATGATGTTTAAAGGAATTGAAAGTACATCAGTTAGAAGCATAACAATAGCGAATAACTCTGCCTTTTGTACAGAAGTATAAGGGCTTTGAATAGTTGTTATTTTTCAGGTTACTATAAGCAGCAACACCAAATTTATTAGCATCAGTGAAATACGTCTCTGCCTCAGATAAAGGTTGTGAGACAACACATTTAGGAAGTATCCACTGAGTCCGCTTTAAAAACTGAAACCTTTTGGAGGAAGGATATGAATTATGAATTTTACCTAGAAAGTCAGAAAAGGCATTTTGCCATTCTTCACACAATATCCAATGATTAGCAATTTCTTTATTGGTAAAAGGAACAATGATTTCATCAGGATCTTGACCACAAAGTTGTTTAAAACGTAATCTGCTACGAATTATAATTTGAACAATTTTACTGAGATAAGTCTCTAGTCTTTTGGTTGATTTGTGCGGTAAGACTAGCCATTCAATAATGTTTTCTTCTTGACATAACACCCCAGTAGGAGAACGAGCACTGTGGATAATGATTAACTTAAGATTACTTAGTTGCTGAATACAATTTAATTGGCAATTTTGGAAATATCATTCAATTAATTCAAGCTTCTTTTCAGCGTCTTTAGTTAGTGATCAGGGGCTGTTTAAATTGGAATCACCTTCGAGAGTGCGAAAAAGATTTTCAAGAGCATAGGTAGGAATTCCCATAGAAGGTCGGAGCCAATTAATAGCTCCTAATAATTTTTGAAAATCATTTAAGGTTTGAAGAGAATTCTTACGAATTTTAACCTTCTGAGGTATTATATGACTTTTAGTTACTTGGTATTTTAAATAATTCCACGGCTCCTTCTTTTGTATTTTTTCTGGAGCAATTTGAAGACCATACTTAGCACACAAATCAAAAGTTAATTTAAACATTTGTAACAGTTGTGCCTCAGAGGGATGTGCTAGTAGAATATCATCCATGTAATGTAGGCACAAGGCCCTGGCTGGTTTGGCTCAGTGGATTGAGCGTCGGCCTGCGAGCTAAGTGTCGCTGGTTCGATCTTCCAGTCAGGGCACATCAGAGAAGGAAAACTCTGACTCCAAAAAACCTCCGCTGCCTTGCGGCATACCTCTTCAGGGGAAAGACTAAGGGAGTAAACCCCAACAGAAAATCCGGAGCCGGAGTCCCTAAGGCGGTTTGACGTTGTAGTCAACACCGGCAACTCCTGCGGCACACCTGAAGCCAAGCTGTATTGACTCCGTCTTTCCCTTGGACCCTTCAGCTGCGAAGAGAGGGGGGGGTCTGCTGCATGGGCAACAGCAGACCCTCCATATCACCCTGCCCAGGCTCTGTAGCTTCAGCTTCACTGGAGAGGACACTCCAGCGTCATCGCAAGATGTTGATTCAACACGGGAGGAGACAGATACCGTGTTACTCCCGAGTCGGACTGCACAGCCATTCTCGGCGGTGCAGATAGACTCTTAAGAAGCTACACCATCGTCTCTCGAGACAGACGGCTGCCGACGACGACGACGAATGTAGGCACATTCCCTCTGGAAATTGACCTCGGAGTTCTTCCAGAGGTTGATTAACAAAATGCTGGCACATTGTAGGACTATTCAACATTCCTTGAGGAAGTACCTTCCATTGATATCTTTGACTAGGCTTTTGATTATTAAGAGCAGGTACAGTAAAAGCAAATTTTTCACAGTCCTGTGGCTGTAAGGGAATATTAAAGAAACAGTCTTTTAAATCAATTATAATAATATGCCAGTGCTTTGGAATTAATGCAGGGTTAGGTAGCCCTGACTGTAAAGGTCCCATAGGCTGAATTACCTCATTAATTTTCCTTAAATCAGTTAACATTCTCCACTTTCCAGATTTTTTCTTTAATATGAAAATAGGAGAATTCCATGGGGATGTACTTGGTTTGATGTGATCCTGATTTATTTGTTCCTGTATTAATTGATGAAGCGCTTCTAATTTATTATTTGTTAGAGGCCACTGTTCCACCCACACCGGTTTATTTGTTAACCATTTCAGAGGAAGGGCGAAGCGCCTAACAGTGGCCTTTAAAATAAATTTGCATCAGAGGAAGGATGCCCCAGGCCTCGACGATTCTGTCCTGTCCTGGTATTAAATTCTGGCAGCTTAGGTTGTGAAAAAGCAGGATTATAACCCATATTAAACATAATATTCTTTGATACGGGGGAAATTGTGGGTATTGATAACGTAGCACCCCATTGCTGTAATAAATCTCTTCCCCATAAAGTAACAGATATTGGGGCCATATAAGGCTGCAAAACTGCAGTTTGTCCCTCAGGCCCATAGCAAGAATAAGGCTTAGTACTTTGATGTATCTTGTCAAGGGTGCCCAAGCCTACAAAGCTAGCTTTAATAATATTAGTGTCCCAATGCTTGGGCCAATGTTACAAAGATATAATGGATACATCAGCTCCGGTATCTGCTAATCCAGTAATAGAAGTTCCATCCTCAATTTGTACAGTTAATTCAGGCCTCTGATCATTAATCAGAGTGTGCCAAAAAACTTGTTTATCAGTACTTCCAAATCCCCCAGTGCGTGTAGCAGGCACAGATTTTCCGGGGATGTACGGAAGAATTAACAATTGGGCAATGCGCTGCCCTTGCTCAAAAGAGCAAGGCTTTTCTGCTGTCATCATAACCTCAATTTCTCCCGTAAAATCAGCATCAATTACTCCTAAATGTACTATAATTCCTTTACTAGTCAGGCTGCTTCTTTCTATTAGCAAGCCAACACTGCCAGCCGGCAGGGGCCATAAACACCTGTAGGAATTCTCTGGATTCCTTTGTCGGGAGACAAAGAAAATGCGGCAGGAGCTGGTATATCTAAGGCCGCGCTCGACCTGGTCTAGTGGTATAATTCTGAGATAAATAATTTAGATTTAGGTTTTAATTCATCAGCTGATGGGTTTGCCCCGAGCTGACAAGAAACTGAGTAGTTAGGCTCGTACTGTTTGATGGGCCCCGAGCTGGGCCCTGCTGCCAGTTTCCCGACCCTGCTGAAGGGAGGGGCGGCAAAGGATTGCCCTGTTTATCTTTTTTGGAATGGCATTCATTGGTCCAGTGCCTTCCTTTGTAACACCTTCGGCACAGTCCCGGAGGCTGGGAGGATTTTTCTACCCTCTTTTCTCCTTTTCCTTTCCTGCAATCTTTTCTAGTATGCCCAATTTTACCACAATTATAACACCTAATTTTAGAATTCTGAGAGTTTTCTTTCATAACCGAGGCTAACAAATTAATACCATAAGTCTGAGATCCAATTTCTCTACATGCTCTGATATAATCTTCAACTGTTCCACCCTTTTGTTTCACAGGAGCCAACGCCCTTTTACAATCCTCATTAGCATTTTCATAGGCAAGGGTTAAGAGTAAAATATTCTGTGCTTCAATGCCAGTAGTGGCCTTTTTGATAGCATTTTGGAGTCTGGCAAGAAATTCAGTATAGGGCTCATTAGCCTCTTGGAGGATTTTTACGAAAGATTTTGCCACCTCCCCAGGATTTTGTAATTGTTGCCAAGCGAAGAGGCAAATATCCTTCACTTGCGCAAGAGTCTGATTAGATAATTGAATTTGATTGATAACCGCAGAAAAGGCCCTGGTACCCATAAGTTGCTCAAATGTCGCCCCAGGCGGCTGAAGGGCAGCGTTCTCACGGCTGACCCGCCTCGCCTCCTTGCTACGCCAAGATTTAAATTGTAAAAATTGCGCGGGCTCCAGGGAGGACCGAGAAAGAACATCCCAATCTGCTGGGATTAAAAGATTATCATTAGCAAACGAGGAAATGAGACCGTACACGTAAGGAGAATTCGGTCCATAACTAGAAACAGAGGATTTAAGAATTTTTAAAAACTGAAACTCAACATTGCGATGGGCAACAATAACCTGGCCCTGCGGATGTTGGTTATTCAGAGGTTGTTGAATTCTTAATACTGGGAATACTGAAAAAGTATTAGTCCACATTTTCAGGGGAGGTGTTTCCTCCTCTACCTGAAGCATAACCCTTGTTAAATTTGGAGGCTTAGCGAAACAAAAGGTGGAATCGGTATAATCAGAAGGATTTTTTGGAACAAAGGCTGCAGTAGTGGCAGCCGGAGGCAACGTCGGAACAAAGGGCGGAGCCTCCTGAGCCAGAAATGCAGCAGGAGGAGCAGTAGGCTCCTTAGAATCCATATGATTAACAAGTTTTTCAAACTTATTATCTAGATTAACAGCAAACTTCTCAAACAACTTAGACATGTTGTTAAAGGCAGCCAACAGCTGGGCATTCTCACCAGGAAATGTTGGAAGTGGTGACAAAGGAGGATACCGGGGTGGAGCCTCATCTGATTCAAAATCTGAAAGCGGGACTGAAGCCGCCGCCAGCGGGGGGCCGGGCGCAGCGGCTGCAGTCAGCGCGGGAGCAGGGCCGTTGTTCCCGGTATCCTCTGCCAGAACAGAGGGGGCCGCGACGGCACCCTGCATATCTCCCAGAGTTTCATTGCTAATTATCTCCGACTGGTCATAAGCTGGAGGCGAGGGCTGACTACCACAAGCTTTTACTGAATCTGCCTCAGAGTCCGACTGAAATGGCTGCAAGGCCACAGCCACCTGGTTAAAGGCCGCCCATGTTTCACCTGGTATAGGATGACCAGTCTGATGCGCTCTTCTAAGAGCTTTACCAACTTGTTTCCACACCCTTAAATTTAACTGATTTCTTCTCTCTGGAGTAAACCAGTAACAGTGTCTCTTGACCTGCAAGAATAAATCTGTTAAGGCACTCTCTTTTATTTGTACACCTGAACTTCTAAGTAAAGACTTTAAAAGCCTAATATATTCCTTAATTGAAGGATTGTTCCCCATTACTCCGAAGCGTTTTTCCGAAAAGTTTCCTTAGACCCGTGCGATTTCCTTTTCGGTCCTACCCGTCCCGGTTTTTACCTTCTGGTCCGTGCTCGGGTGCCAGATGGAGTGTTGCATATGATTTCGGACGCTGAAATAAATCCCGCAGGCAGGATTATTGGCCAGTAACAAACGGAGGACTGTGGCTCGCTCTGACCAACAGCGGAGAGCGGGAAGCCTCATCCTCTTTTTATTAGGATTTCAAAAGCTACCAGAACAGGGGGTGTGACATTCCAGCCAACAACAGGAGAATTTTACAAGTGAAAGAATTCTTACAGTAGCATTAATATGTAAAATACAGCCAGGGTAACTCCTGATGCAAAGCAGACACACTGATCCTCAAGGCCAGCTCCATTTTAAGACTTCATTAACAAGGAAGCAGATGGAGTACACAACAGAACCTGTTTTACCCAGGATTCCACGACTCAGTGGCCTCGACAGCCTAAAGCTGAAGGCGGAGACAAGAGTTGCTCATCATCTCCTGAGTCATGGGATGCCACCTGGGTGGAGGGGCATGAGAATGCCCCTACCCAGAGATCTGTCTTCCTGCAACACTATTTCATAGGTCCCTACCACATATTTTCTATAGTCCCCACTAAAACACTTCAAGGTAAGGTGACCAACTCATCCTGGTTTTCCCAGGACTTTCCTGGTGTTGTAGCACTCAAAGTCCAGCATCCCGTGTTCCTGCCATCCCCACTCCTACCCTCAGTCTTGGACAAGTCAGAATTGTCAGTCAACCTACTTCTGGTATGTGCTATTGGCTACATTTTTTTTTTTTTTCTGTGTGGTTGCCTCTCACTCGCGCCCCCAACTGGGGATCTGACGTGCAACCTAGTAATGTGCCCTAACTGGGAATCGAACAACCGACACTTGGCTTGCAGGCCGATGCTCAATCCACTGAGCCACAGCAGCCAGGGCTCTATTGGCTACATTTTACAGATGCGGAAAGGCATGCCCAAGAGCATTGGTTCAAGCTGCCCCAGGTCACACCACAGGTCAGAATGCAAGACAAGAGCAAAATGGAATGAACTAATGCTGGAAAGGAGTGAGGAGACCTGGTCGTTATCCTGGCTGTGGCCCCTCACTGGCTACCAGCTTTGGCTCATCTGCAGCCCAGCCAATAAGAACCAAATAATTTATATTTATTTGAGGAGGAGAAGGGAGGGAGAGGAGGAGGAAGGGAAGAGGGAGGAGAGTCAGGAGGAGATGGGGAGGGGCTAATTTAATTGAGCACTTACTATATTCCAAGTACCATTCTCAGCATTGACTATATCTTACCTTCTTTTATTCTCATCAAAACCATGTGAGATTAGCTCCTCTTACCTTCACTTTCATGGAAATTGAAGTCCCTGGAATTTACTTAAACACTGGAGGTACCATGGCAATGAGCACTGGACCCAAGATTCAAATCCAGGAGGTGTGACTCTGGAGCCCTCCTCTTAACAATGCCACAGGGAGCTGAATCCTGACAACCAACCCATTAGGTGTGGTCATCACAGTACCCATTAATCAGATGACAAAACTGAGAGGCGGAGGCACCCGCCCAAGGTCTAACTGCCTCCAGGCAGGGTCTGTCTCTTATCAAAACTCGCCTGTGTTGAACAGGGCTGCCAACCTACAGCGAGAAGAGAAGTTGTTAGATGCTTCTGAATCCAGCCAGAACCCACCCCGTCACCCAGCCAGTCCCCATATTTCCCTAAGTGCCAATGATTTCTGTGGCAAGTGATGAAAGCAGGAGTGGGTTTGTGTCTCTTCCTGGGGAGCTCCCTACATCATCAGCTCATGAGTTCTGCCCGCTTTGTCAGGTCTGGAGGGTTGGGCTGGTAGCTGCTCTTAGCACCACCCCCATCCACTTCACCAGATGGGCACAGCCATCGCCCAGTGTTTCACCAGCCTAGAAGCATGACTGACAGAGGCAGGGGTACGGCCTGGACCCCTGCCTCCGAGCAGATCACCTTCCTGGTGCAACTCATTCTCTAGAGCTCCCTGTAGGACAAGGCTGTGGCTGAGCTGCCCCTGAAATGCCTTCAGAGTTCCAGGGACACTGACTCACACTCACCCCAGAAGAGGAGCAGGCTGAAAGTCCACGTCGTGCTGTCTGTCATTCACAAAGGAGAACCTTTCCTGCATCATTGGGTTTTCCAATATAACGGGGGTGGGGTGGGGTGGGGGGGGCAGAGTTGCTCAGTCGCTACCGGAATGCCAGGGACCTTTGTGCTGAGTTGCTGCCACTCATGAGGACAGTGTGGCAGACCCTTAATTGTCTCCTTTCTCCACAGTGAAGAGAAACTGGTCTCACTGGTGGACCACTATGGTCTTGCTCTTCCTCTCTCTCCTTCCCACATGTTCTTTTTTTCTTTCCAACCAACATCTGTCTCCCATCTCTTACCACCTTTTATTGCACCTGATACCAAGTGAGCTTCCACTACCTGCCCCCAAAGAAGCAAGCCCCAAGCTTGAGGGCCTCTTCACAGCCTGACCTACAAAAACAAGCATCTCCCACTCTGGTGGAGTGGCTCAGTTGGTTGGAGCATCGTCCTATACACCAAAAGGTTACAAGTTCAATACCCAGGCAGAGCATGTCTGGGAAGCAACTGATCAATGTTTTTCTCTCTCCCAAATCAGAAAACATATCCTTGGGTGAGAATTAAAAACAAAAAACAAAAAACTCCATTATCACACATTGCTTAACACAATTTAACTACATTGACATGTTAACATTGTGAATAATGCTGCTTTGAACATTGGTGTACAGATTTCTGTTTGAGCTCCTGTTCTCAGTTCTTTGGGGTATTGTTAGGTTTAACGGAGGAGAACAGGCCATGAGTTTAAAAATTTATCTGGCCCGTTGCAAACAGGCAGGCTGAGACCAAAGCAGTGTCAGCCCTGACAGGGCAGGAGTTTTTAAAGGGAAGCAGGGAGTTGATCAGGAGCAGGATATCTACCACAATAGAAAAACAATGGTTACTTTAAATCCTGCAATAGCTTCCTATGGTAGCCACACACAGTCTTCTGGAGAATTAGAAAAAGGTGTCCCCTCAACAGATGCAGCTCCACTCCCGAAGTGGGAATGACTTTCAGTCCCCATCTCTCCCCTCAGCCAGGCACCTTTGCACAGAACACAGCTATACGCAGAAACACTGGCTTCCCGTTATGGTTAGAAAATGGCAGTTTCCACCATAGCCCATTCTCACTCACTGCTTCTCTCCTTGCCCTCTGCACTTCGGGCCATTCTGACCTCATCACTAGTCCTTGAACTCAGCAAGCTCAGTCTTCATACCTCAATACAGTTGTCTTAAAAAAGTAGACAAGGAAATCTGTCCAATGTCTAACCTCATTGCCCAAAATTCCACTATGACAGTCATTCCTTTGGATAAATGCATTTCTCTTCTAGAAAATGCAGGGTACTGACTGAACTATGCTTGCTGTTCCCTCTGCCTGAAACTCACAGTTTTCCTCCCCATTTTTCCTTGGTGCGTTCTCTTCACTCACGCAGGTCAGCGAGGGCTTCCCTGGCCACTCAGTCAAAAGTGACTGCCTTCCGCCATCAAGACACACTCCAGCCTACTATGCATTGTTTTTCTCCATGGAGCTAATCCCAAAGTCAACTCAAGTGGAGGCCACATCTTTCCTGAGCTTTTTCTCCTGCCCTTTCTTGCGTGGGGAAGGGGGCGAGCTAGGAGCGGGGCCAGGACCACCGGAAGGGAAATGCAAATAACATGAGGCCCTGTGGGCCATCCTAAGGCTTCAGCTGGCGCCTGGGCTGTCTGACAATGTTAGTGTGCTTTTCCCAAGAAAAGTAGAAATGAGGGAGACAAGACAGAGGGGGTGATGATACTAATGACTTGAAATCAGCCATGGTGGGTGTATTTACACCATAAAAGTTGGAGAATGTTATGCCAACATCCACTGATTCTGCGGCTCCCCATGTTCTTCACCTTAAGGCTCAAACTTTAAGCTTGACTTCAAACCTCCCCTTACACCCTGGTCTTTTCAGGAACAGTCTAGACAGAACGCTCTGGGTGCTGAAGCCAAGTCGGCGACGGCCACTAGAGGACAGCATGCAGCTTCAGACTGATGCTGGGAGACGGGAGAAAGATCTCAGGGAACCTGAGCCGCGCATTCTCCAAACACCCGGGAAACAGAACGCACTGTGTCCCGGAGGACAGACAGGCTTTCCTTGAGTCACTAGTCCACCGCAGGGGGAAACTTTGGGAGGTGATGGTTTCACAGTGCTTGTCCCCAAACTCATCGCAATGTGTACACTCAGTGTGCGTAGCGTTTTATATGTCAGTCATCCCTCAATAAAGTGGTGTTGAAAAGAAAGAAAAAAATCTGTCCCATGTTTGACTTCATTGAAATTCTACAATTAGAGAGTCATTCCTTTGGCTCAAATATTTCTCCCCCTATTGAGTCAGGGTACTGACTGACTCAATAGCCCACATGGAGGCCCCTGGAAAAGATTAAAGAAGTGGGAAGAGCCTTCAGACCACAGCAAAAGGCTTTGGGGAGAGCCCCCTCAACAGTATAAATATGAACGTATCCCTCAAAGACCCAAATCTAACCTCCTCTTCCAGGAAGACTTTTTATCCATCTAAGCCAGTGATTTTCAAACTTTTTCATCTCATGGCACACCTTAACTACTAAAATTTGGCGGCACCCTACCTAGAAAATGCACAAACAGCAGGTAGCAAATGCATAAACAGCAGGAAGTTGCCAGAGGCTCTGATGAGCTGGTGCAGCTAAAGGTCCCAGCGCAGTGCCAGCAGATAGTCGGGGCTCCGCGAACAATACTATTGTCACTTGAAAATAGGGAGATGGAAAAGGAAAAAGAATTCCTGACCCAGTAATTCCACTTCCAGATACATACCCAAAAGAATTTAGAACAGGGGTTTAAACAGATACTTGCATGCCAGTGTTCATTGTAACATTATTTACAATCGTCAAAAGGTAGAAACAACCCAAATGTCCAATAACTGATGGTAAATAAACAAAAGGTGGTATATTCATCCAACGAGATATTATTCAGTCCCGGAAAGGTAAGAAATACTGACACAAGCTAGAAATAGAATTGCCTGGTCCAGGCACATTTGAACTAGCTCAAACTGAAGGTGATTTATTAAAAGAACACAGGCCTCAGACAGGGTGAGAGCGTAGCAGTTTCAGCTTCTCAGCAGTCAAACTACGTGGTCTTTCAGTCTAGTGTTCCCCATGACATGACTCCATCAGAAACTCAACCAGTCTTTGTTTCAACTTTATCCCAGTTCTCAAGAAATGGAATCAGCTGGGTGTCAGGGAGCCTCATGAGCCAGGTGGGAGCAGGGAGGCCCATCTCAAATTCTATTCTCAAATGAAATAGTTTGGGAATAGAAATGTGTCAATAGAGAAAAAATAGCCTCCTATTTCTTTGCAAATCTATTGCCATTCTCAGAACATAAATTAATCAGCATTCTTTTCTTTTTATTTTAGTTATTGATTTTTTTTGTTTTGTTTTTGAATTACAGTTGTCCCATTTTTCCCCCATTGCTAGAGAGAGAGAGAGAGATTTGTTGTTCCACTTAGTTATGCATTCATTGGTTGATTCTTGTACATGCCCTGACCAGGAATCGAACACTCAACCTTGCCATGCTGGGATGACACTCTAATAATCAGCATTTTTATGGTTGTGAGTGACAGAAACCCAGTTCAAACTGGTCTAAGCAGGAGTATTTACAAGAATCATTAGCACCAAGGTGTTAATAATAATAGCTTCATGTGATTGGAAAGTTCAGTCGATCCTGTCAACAAGCACAGCTGGGCCCAAGGAGTTACAATGGCACCAGGACTCTGTCTTCCCCGCCTCCCCGCTCTGCTTCTTCTGCAGTGGGCTCACGCAGGCTGAGGCTCTCCGGGGCAGCGACGATGGCCACCAGCAGCTCCTGTCCTATTTCCTACCTCCTTGGCACCTCCTGCAGGAAGAGGACACAGCTTCCCACCAATTCCACCCAAAGTTCAAGAGTTTACTTCTATTGGGCCAACATGACGGAACCAATCACCATAGCCGAGGGAAAGGAATATTCTGATTGGTCAGGCTCGGGTGCAGGGTGGGCCCTGGAGCTGGGCAGTGGGATCAGCCCCACCAGAACTGAGTGACAAGCATGAGTAGTGGGAGGGGGTGACTCCCCAAAGAGGAATTATGGTGCTTTTGCCAAAAGAAGGAGAAAGGGTGCTGGGCAGGAAACACCAACAGTGTCACTACGGAAACAAAGTAGGGTTGGTTTCCCCCCAAGTAGAGGTAATAAATAGATCATATTGAGCCATCCTGAGTTTCTTTTCCCGTTCTTGCAAATAAGACATAAAAGTTTTTGTGAGCTTGTTGAAAGAAGCGGCGCTGTCCAATAGACCTTTCTCCACCGATGGAGTATTTGCTATCTGCGCTGTCCAGTACAGGAGCCACTAGCCACCACATTGCTGTTGAGCATTTGAAAGTGTCTGGCAGGACCGAGAAACCAAACGTCAAATTTTCATCACTTTTAATTCAAGTAGCCACATGAGGCCAATGGCTAGTGTAACTAACTGGGCCACACAGCAGCAAAGCCTGCTAAATTCTTCTGTTAGCATTATATAGAATCGTGAGGTTTTCCGTGCAACCTGACTTCAGAAAAAGAAAATCTTGCCCTTGTCTGCTGCAGGGAAACTTTCCGAGCCTCAGGGGGGTTTTCTCTGGGAGCGTGAGAAGTCTTCCCTGTGTCCGTGGGGCTGGCAGTGAATGTGGTGCCTTGTAGTGAAATAACTGGAACATCATGGTGACTGTACAATCGGGGGTCATCCTTATCTCTGAAGCACCATGGTTGATGTGAAAGAACCTTTTCTTTTCTTTTCTTTTATAATTTTATCTTTATTGTTTTTCTATTACAATTGTCCCACTTTTTTCCTCATTGCTACCGCCCATCCAGCCCACCCCTTCTCCCAGAATCAATCCTCACCCCGTTGTCCGTGTCCATGGGTTATTGAAAGAGCTGTTTCTAATGAATAAGGTCAGCCCCTCTTGAGTTTGACAGAAACAGAAGAGAAAGGGATTTGATTAATCCACGATCCTTTCAATTTGGTGTGTTCTGCACAAGGGACGTGTGTTTTCTGCCCGGCCTGGCCTGGTTGACTGTAATAACCTCCTTCCCAATGTGCAGCTCCGACTGGCCCCAGCCTGCCAAGAGAGCTTGCAAGGAGATGGTCAGAGGTAATCACCAGCGCAGGCTGCAAGGGGAATCTGGATTCTCATACAGACAGTGGCCCACCCAAGGAAGAAAAAGATGACAAAGGTTTCCATTGTCCCTGAGCAAGAGAGTTTGTTCAGTCCTGAGACAGAGAGTGGGAGGGGCAGGGCTGGGAGACCATGAGGAAGGGTGGGTGACTCCAAGTCCGAAGGTCAGGGAATGAGATGGAGTGGCAGGGGGAGAGGCGGTTGTAACAATGTCCGGTGTGACAGGCTGGTGTCTGTGGGCCCTCCCAGCCCCAGCCTGTGCTGAGGCTACCCTCGCTGCCTGGGCAAAAAGCCCGTTACAGAGCAGCGTGTTCTCTGAGCAAGGCCCCTTTCCGTTTTCCTCTTTGTCAACAGAGATGAGAAACTTCTTTCTTCTTCTTGCTTAGAGGGACAGGCGTAGTGGCAGATAAGATCCCTCTAGAAGGGAGATCAGTGGTTTAAAACGAGACCGCAAATTCTTACTTCCCCCACTGAAATGGAAGGGGGAGTGTCTCTGTGTTTTCCACTTGGCTCTGGATGGGCAGGGACTGCTTCCCCCGGTGGGTCTGGAGGAGTGACACTGGGACTTCTGAGATGGGGCCATAACACAGCATCAGCTTGCATCCTATTTGCTGGAGCCCGCAAGCTGGAGATCTGAGCTACCACGTGAGAAGCCTGACTAGCCTGAGGTTACCAGGCTGAAGAGGCCACTGTTGAAGCTTCAGTTGGGGGCCTCGGAGGAGCCCGTGAGTGTGGACCCCCTGCACCAACACACCAGCTTGCCGAACACTCCTGAGTGAGCCCTGTCAGCACCACGGGGAACAGGAGATGCACCCAGCTGAGTCCTGCCTATGCTGCTGACCCACAGAAGCGTGCAATTTAATACAATATACTATGGTTGCTGTGTTCAGCCACTAAGTTTTGGGAAAGTTTCTCACACAGAGAGAGATACCTAGAACAAACGGGGAAATGATTATACAGGTTCTTTTATCAGTAGGCTCCAGCCGCCAACCCCAGAGACTGAGCCGGCCCGGCAAAGACTGGGAGTGTAAGGTACTTCCTCAAATGACACACTTCCCGCTTGAATTTCAAGATGTTTTGATTCATAATGTGAAGTCGACAGACAGAAACTGTCAGGTTTCCGGGGCTGGGGGAGGGACTGGGGCTGCCAAGTTGTCCAACTGCAGCGTTCAAATTGAGTGGGCTCTGCGCTGCGGCTCTGGGGACCGTCATGGAAAATTATATGCACTGTTGTCACACTGCCCGGTTAGAAGTCTGCTTAGAACTGTGGAGCTGTGCGACCCGAGGACAGGCTATTTACCTGTGTTTGTCCTCAGTTTCCTCAGCTATTAGGAGGGGCTGCTGGTAACCCTGCTTCACTGGATTGCTTTAAGAATTCGTGTGAAAGGCATTTGTGATTTAGCATTGGAAGTCCCTTTCTACCTTTTGGGAATTCCTTGCTGTATCAGTCATGCAGGGTGAAAAGGAGCCTCTGTCCCTCTTTTGGAGTTGGAAGGCAGATTTTTGCTCTGCTCGGCCCCCTTCCAGCTGAGGTGTCGTAGGTGGCCTATCATAGGCCATGTGACCCAGGCTCAGCCAATCTGGTGCTCTTGTTCCAGACTTTGAACTAGGAGCTGAGGTATGAAGAAACCAAATGCAGAAGAATCCTTTCTGGGTGACTCAGCAACGGTAGCCACATCAGCCTCCAAAGGCAGCGGCGAGGGCAAGGGTCCACAGTGCCAGGACCCGTGGTCCCGGCTGCCCGTGTCAGGGGTTAGAGCAGGGGGCCCTCACCAGACTCGTTCTGGGGCATGGGTTTGGTTGTGCTTCCAAATGTAGAGTCTCCCCTTGTCTCCTCCCCCTTCCTACCTCTGCTTCTCCTCCTGTGGCTACTTCACGTCCTCCCATCCATTCCTTAACTGCTCACATCAGCTCAAACGGGCGTCTCCTGCACACAGCCGAGAAGCCTGACCGATACCTGCTTGTGAAGTGGGTAGCACCACACAAGGCACAGAGAAAGGTCTCAGTAAAAGTTAAGTGATTTTCAACCAAGGCACAAAGGCAATTCAATGGAGAAAGGCTAGTCTTTTTCCACAAAGAGGGCTAGAACAATTGGACATCCATATGTAAACAAAAACCAAAAACCTCAAACCATACTTATCCTCTAAACAGAAATTCACTTGAAATGGATCATAGCTCTAACTGAAAAACCTAAAACTATAAAACTTTCAGATGACTTGGAAGAAAATCTTGGAGACTGGAATTAAGCAAAGATTTC
Organism: Furipterus horrens; assembly: GCF_987537825.1. Lineage (NCBI taxonomy): Eukaryota > Metazoa > Chordata > Mammalia > Chiroptera > Furipteridae > Furipterus > Furipterus horrens. Next base: position 41,413,783 of record NW_028327180.1, on the reverse strand, counting down.
TCATATAGGACACAAAACCAAATCATAAAGAAAAAAACTGAGACATTGGACTTCATCAGTATTTAATACTTCTGCTCTTTCAAAGACACTGTTAGAAAAATGAAAAGCCAAGAACCTACATATTGGAAGCAAATATTTGCAAAACACATATCTTATGAAGAATCTGTGGCCAGGGTAAGTAGGTAAAAACTCTCAAAACTCAATTTTAAAAACAAATTCAATTTTATTATAAAACAACCCAATTTAGAATGCTCAAGGTCTATCTGTTCTCCACTGAATTACCTTTGTTGCAAATCAGTTGTCCATTTATATTTTGATCTATTTCTGGATTCTATTCTGTCTCATTGATCTATTTGTCTATCTTTACACCAATAGCACACTGTCTTGAATGCTGTAGTTTTATAATGTCTTGAAATCAGGTAGCGTTAGTTCTCCAACTATGTTATTATTTTTCAACATTGTTTTCAGTATTTAAGGTCCTTTGCATTTCCATGTGAATTTTAGAATCGGCTTCCAAATACCTATACAAACCTACGAGACTTTTGATCAGAATTGCACTGATAGTTCAACCTGAGAAGAACTGACATCTCAACAATATTGAGTCTTCGGACCCATGAACAAGATCCCTCTCCATTTATTTGTTTTTGGTTTTTGTTTTTCATTTTTCTCAGCTTTGTAATTTTCAGTGTACGAGTCTTACACACCTTTTGCCAGGTTTATTGCTGTTTCTTATTTTTGATCTACTGTAAATGACACTGCTTCTTAAAATTCCAGTTGTTCATTGCCTGTATATAGAAATGCAACTGATTCTTGTATAATCATCTTGTATCCTGCAATGTTGCTGAACTCACTAATTCTAGTAGCATTTTTATAGATTCATCAGATTTTTCTACTCAGATGATCATTTCAACTGCAAATTTTACTTCTTCTTTTCTAATCTTAATGTGTTTTATTTCTTTTCCTTGCCTTATCTAAGTGGTCATGGCCCCTAGTACACTGTTGAACAGAGATGGTGAAAATAGACATGCTATACCTTGTCCCATATACAAAAACTAACTCAAAATGGTTTCTAGACCTAAATGTAAAAATATAAAACTATAAATCTTCCTGAAGAAAGAGAAACTTTTGTGACCTTGAGTGAAGCAAATATTACTCAGATATAACACCAAAAACATGAGCCACATAAAAAATATTTTGGTAAATTGCACTTTGTCAAAATTTAAAATGTCTGCTTTTTGAATAATATTGTTAAGAGAAGGAAAACACAAGCTCCAGTCTGGGAGAAAATATTTGCGAATCTTATATCTGATAAAGAACTTGTACCCACAATATATAAAGAACTCTCAAAACTCAGTATTTAAGAAAATAAACAACTCAATTTGTAAAATGGGCAGAAGATTTGAACAAACATTTCACCAAATAAGTTCTAGCTGGAAAATAGGCTCCTGAACAGATGCTCTGCATCCCTGGCTGCTAAGGGAATGCAGATGAAAACCACAGTGAGACCCCACCACACACCTGTTAAAGTAACTAACTGAAGAAGACCGACTGCACTGGGTTGAATAGCGTCATTCAAAAATTCATGCCTGCTAAAACCTCAGAAAGTGACCTTATTTGGAAATAAGATCTTTGCAGATATTAATTCGTTAAAGCACGGTCATACCGGATTAGGGTAGATCCAATGGCTGGTGTCCTTAAGAAGGCCATGTGAAGACACAGAGACACACAGAGGCAAACACCCTGTGAAGAGAGACTGAGATCAGAGTGATAAACCTACAAGCCAAGGAATGTCCGGGGCCACCAGAAACAGGAACAGTCAAGAGAGTATCTTCCCAGAAAGCCTTCCAAAGAAGCCAGCGCTGCTGACACCTTAATTTTGGACTTCCGGCCTCCAGAACTGGGAGAGGACACATTGTTGTTGTGTTAAGCCACTCAGTTTGTGGCAATTTGTTTCTGCCCTTGAAATCTAATATAATGACCGTTCCAAATGTCGGCGAGGATGTGGAGCAACTGGAACTCTCATACAGTGCTGACCAGAATGTAAAACAGCACATCCACATTGGAAAACAGGGTGAGTTTCTTAAAAAGTTAAACACACTGGTGCAAAGGGTAAAACAAATATCATATGATTTCACTCATATGTGGAATCTAGTGAACAAACAGAACTAACAAGGAAAAAAGAGAGAGACTCATAGATGTAGAGCAGGATGACAGCCAAGGCGCGAGGCAGGGGCAGGTGAGGGGGTAGAGGGATTAAGCATAGAGGAAAGAGGACTCATGGGCATGGACAGCAGTGTGGTGATAATGGGGATGGTATATGCGGACTAAATGACAATGGAAGAAAACACAATTAAAAGCAATTTTTTTGAAGTTAAACACACAACTGCCCTATGATCCAGCCACTCTCCTCCTCAATGTTTACCCAAGAGAAAAGAAAGCAGTGGGAAGGAGAATAACGCTCCCCCAAAGAGGTCCACGCCCTAATCCCCAGGACCTGTAAACATGTTACATTACGTGGCAAAGGGACTTTGCAGGTGTGACTAAGTTACAGATCTTGAGAAGGGGAGATTGTCCTGGGTTATCTGGGTGGCCTACTGTAATTACAAGGGTCACTGTCAGAGAGAAGCAAAAGGGTGTCAAAGTGATGCCATATGAGAAAACTTGACTGGCCATCGCTGCCTTTAAAGATGAAGGGGCCATGAGCCAAACAATTCAGGTGGCTTCTAGAAGCTGGACAGGGCAAGGACACCTCCCCTAGAGCCTCCAGAAGGAGTGCAAACATGCTGACACCTTGATTCTAGCCCAGTGAAAACAATTTGGGGACTCCTGACCCCAAGAACTATAAAATAATAAATTTGTGTTGTTTTAAGCCACTACATTGGTGGTAGTTTGTTACAGCAACTACAGGAAACTAATATGAAACATATATCCATACAAAGATTTTTACACCAAAGTCCATAGTAGTTTTATTTGTAATAGCCAAATATCCACCAACAGGTGAAGGAAGAAACAAATTATGAACTATCCATGTAATGGAATCCTTCTACTCACTATAATACTCTCATCGGCAGCCGTCCGTCTCGAGAGACGATGGTGTAGCTTCTTAAGAGTCTATCTGCACCGCCGAGAATGGCTGTGCAGTCCGACTCGGGAGTGACATGGTATCTGTCTCCTCCCATGTTGAATCGACATCTTGTGATGACGCTGAAGCTACAGAGCCTGGGCAGGGTAATATGGAGGGTCTGCTGTTGCCCATGCAGCAGACCCCCCCTCTCTTCGCAGCTGAAGGGTCCAAGGGAAAGACGGAGTCGATACAGCTTGGGTTCAGGTGCGCCGCAGGAGTTGCCGGTGTTGACTACAACGTCAAACCACCTTAGGGACTCCGGCTCCGGATTTTCTGTCGGGGTTTACTCCCTTAGCCTTTCCCCTGAAGAGGTATGCCGCAAGGCAGCGGAGGTTTTTTGGAGTCAGAGTTTTCCTTCTCTGATAATACTCTATAACTCCTCTTATATGGCATTCTAGAAAAGGTAGAGCTAGGAGATTTCAGGGGCTGCAGTGGGTAATGGAAAAGACTGCAAACGGGCACAAGAGAACTTTGAGGGGGTGATAGAAATTCTACACTTAAACTATGGTAGTTACACGATTATATGCACTTGTTAGAACTTATGGAACTATACTCCAAAAAGGGTGAATTTTACTATGTATAAACTGTACCTCAATAAATTTGACTTAGTAAAAGAAGAGGTGAGAGATGCAGCAGAAAGAAAAAGCGAGAGAGAGAAAGTGGGGCAGGGAGGGAGGGAAGAAGGAAGGAAGGAAGGGAGGGAGGGAGGGCACTGACCAGTGTGACTCAGTTGGTTGAGCGTCATCCTGCAAAGCAAAATATTGCTGGTTTGATTCCAGTCAGGGCACATGCCTGGGTGTCAGGCTGGTCCCCAGTTGGGGGCATGTGAGAGGCATCCAATTAATGTTTCTCTCCCACATCAATGTTTCTCTCCCTCTCTTTCTCCCTCCCTACCCCTCTCTAAAAGTAAACATCTTTTTTTAAAAAGAAAGAAAAAAGAAAAGGAAGGAAATAATTAAGGAAGGAAGAGCCTCACATCAAATATCAAACCCAGCAAACCCAGGCGGGACTGCATGTTCCTTTGTTAAGACCCCAGGAGGATCTAAGGCAGTACCTGATAGAGCCTATCAAGGAGACAAAAAAGCTCCTGTAAGGACCTAAAGGCCATGCCTCACAGATACTTTCCATTATGCAATAAGGCTTCTGAGAATCTTAAAGGCATATTGTCCCACGGCTGCCTAAATAGGAGCCCAAGGTAGAGAAGGGCTTATCTTGAAGAGATTTGTTATTTTGACTTGAATGGTGTGAACCTCAATAAGATTCACAGAAAACCCACAAAGCTTTAACAGAATTGTTCTGGTGAAAGCAGTGCCAGCTGGGGCTAAAAGGAACAGAGGCGGTACCAAATAAAGTGAGGCCTTTGAGTCCCCAAACTTCTAAGGATAGAAAGCAAGCTGAGAAAACCACTCAACTGCAACCCGGCTATCTTTGATGGGAAAAGGAGGATGGCTCAGAATCATATCCAGGGAGCCATACTGGGCCCTAACCAGGAAAACTGGCAACACTTTCTAACATTTGTCCAGCTGGATTCAGAATTGCTGCGGATCAGTGACTGCTGTATCGCTCCCATTCCCTCCTTCTTAGAATGGGGAGTGGCCACATCAATTGTCCTGTGCCTGTCTCCCGGGCGTATGTTGCATGTGAGAGCAGACAACTTGTCCTTCAGTTCACAAGTCTTCAGGTCAAGAAGAAAGGCACTTAAGGAGCTGTATCCAAGGCATAGTATCTCAGAAGTCTTATCTGTACCAGGACCTGATTGAAATAACATCCTGAGAGTTGATACTGAGCCTGATCCTGTAACGGGATAAAACTTTTGGGAGGTCTTGAAGGGGTGTATTTTGCCTTTGGGAGGGACATAAATTGTGGCCAGAGAGCAGACTTGGAAGATTATATTTTCCAAAAATGGTAGCAACAATATTTCCTATTTCATCTGCTCTTCTAGAACTTTGCAACTTCTCCATCAGGGGTTGGAATCCATGTCCCATCCCTTTGAACTTCGGTTGGCCTGACTGTCTGGACCCACTGAGTGCAGCCCAAGCGTGACTTCTGAGGCTGTTTGACTTCTGAGGCTAAGTTGCAAAAATCCCATATACTTCAACCTTGATCCCTTGGGATGCTCACTCTTAAAACCCAGCCACCATACTATGAGGAAGCCCAAGAAGCCCTTCAAGAGGTACACATGGAGAGAAACTAGAGTCCTCAGTCTAGCGCCCCAGCTGAGCTGCTAGCCAACACTTAGCACCAAGACACCAGCCATATGAGTCTTAGAAGTGGATCTTCCCACCCCCAGGTGCGCTGCCTCAGCTGAAGCTCCATGGAGCAGAGACAAGCTGGCCCCACTGAGTCCTGTCCAAATCGCTGATACATGTGTCCAGATTGCTGATTCATGTGGCTTTTTCACAGGAATGAATAAACAGAGCCCTCACCTAGAGATATTTTAAAATAATATAAAAACGACCCCAGAGCCAAAACAATAAAAAAAGATTAATAAATATTTTAAATTGGAAAACTTCTGCATGTGAAGGAGTGATAAACAAAGTTAAAAGGCAACGTTAAAAGTTAAGGACATTCATTTCTGAGAATAGACACTCCTCAAGTCCTTCCTGATCCAGTGCCAGTGGAGATCAAGTTCCGGAGGGAGGATCCAGACCTCAGCCATGGTCCCTGGCTTTGCCTCTCAGGCACGGGGCTCCTGCTTCACTGTTTTCTGATGCTTCTTCATGCCTCCAGCTGGAGGCATGACTGCCCTGGGTAGAAATGGTCAAATTGTGCCTACAGATCCTTGCCTTCTTAGGGCAATCTGACATCTCTCAGGTGCCAGAATGCTGGCTCCCTGTGGGGAAGCTGGAAGTTCCCATTCTGAACATCCAAGTTACCTCCTCAAGGCAAGGAAGGGTGCTGTGGGAGAAGCTGAGGTCAGGGAGCCAGGGAACAAGGTGCATCTCTGAACGAGTTCCTGTTTGCCATGTGTGGGTTATGGATTATGTGACCCGACCAGTGGCCTTCTCCTTCTTTAACTGAGAAACAGGGACTTTGGACTTCTCTCTAGCTACTCATACAAGTAACAGCAACACTGATAGAAATAACACCAATAGAAATTCTATTACCCACTACTTCCTGTGAACCTACTGTGTGCCCAGCCCTGTACATTTATAGACATTGGTCACTTATTCCTCACTATGCCACGAGGCGGAGACTGCGATTGTACGCATTCAACATATGGGGAATCTGAGGCCAGGTGAGCTGCCCAGTCTTGCGGCTGGGAGGCGGTGCAGAGTGGGTTCAAGCCCCAGCTGGGACCACAGCTCTGCTCTGCCCTTCCTCTGCCTCCTTGCTCTCATCTCATGCCTTCCTCTGGTTTGTTTCTTCCTTTTGTCCCCACTCCCAAACAAGCCCTAAAGTGAAGTCCTCTGCTAGGCATTCGGGGAACACAGAGAGGGGGCCTACGAAAGCCTGTGCACCTCCCAGCCCTGCTCAGTCTGAGGAGGCCGCAGACTAGAGCTCGGACGTGTTCCAGGAATATTTATAACGGCAAACCATCCACAGGGGGTCGAATAATAACTCATGTGGCTTCTACACAATGGAAACCTCTGCACCCATTGCAAAGAACAAAGTAGCCCCATAGAGCAGCAATTTTCAACCATTGCCCCCTCCTTTAGTAGTTAACTAATTACTAAAATTCTGTGGCACACCAAAAATATTCTTGCTGATCTGACAAAAGAAAAATAGGTATAATTTTGATTCACTCACCCCAGATGGCTCCTGTTGTGTTGGCTGCTGTCATGGTTTTGACAATCTAAGGGAAAAGAAGCCAGGGCCCCCAACTAGTCGGGTATGGCACGTTTTAAAAATTCTTGCGGCGCACCGGTTGAAAATTGCTTCTCTATACTTCTCCAACTGTGCTTCTCCCTCTTACACCCCATCATGGCCTCATGAGGCCACAAGTGTTTGTACCCAGCAAGACCCTGGAATGAGGCCTCTATGAATCCGTCTGGGTGGTCCTTCCCTGTGGTTTGGGGTGAATGAAGGGGGTATCACTGGGCAGTGTAATGATAGTGTCAACTGTGAAGTTAAAAGCACCAGGGCCACTTTCTGGTGGCCAAACCTGGGCTCGTATAGATACATCTGCAAATAAGCACACACAACGCTCCTTTTTCTGCTCTCTCCCTCCTCCCTTCCCCAAGCATGGAAGCAGGTAGCAGCCTAGGAGTTAGGGGCACTACTGCCAATGGCCAGGTAGGCGGTGCTTGCTTTGGCTTTAATTTGGGCCTACCTGCCTTGCAATGTCCACCTGTGCGTGTCTGCAATGCTTATAAATGTCTGTTCCAATGGGTGCCTGTCTGCCTGTGTGTGAAGTTTGTCCATCAGTTTCACATGTGGATGTCATCAACTGAGCATCTTAGCCCTCAGGGAAGGGGAGGGTGTGTCTGTCTGTCTGTCCATCTATTTGGAGGGCGCTTGTTGTGTGTGGCGGTAGCACTGTTTGGGGTGTGTTTCTCTGCCTGCTGGAGGTTGGTGGCACACATGTGCATCTATGTCACACCCCTGACTGTATGCATAAAGCTGGTTGGGTGATAAATTTTGTGTCTTTGCCACAATTTAAAAAAAAATAAGTCTTAACAAAATAGATCAGCGTCCCCCACGTGGAGGGGTGGGAAAGGACATTAAACTCAGAGATAGGTATATGTATCTCTATATTCCACCAGTCCACCCCAGTCTAACGGTATGAAATAACGGTCCCTGGAGCCTGCGGGTCCCAGGCTCTAGCAAGCTGTCCTGGGTTTCCCCACACCTTGCACAGGGTGGCATCCACTGTGGAGAGATGGCTGCAAAGGGGCAAGCATGCAGGTTCTCTATTCTCAGGGACAGCATAGCAGACCCTGTCGGTGCCCCCACCCATAGCTCCCAGCTCTGATGACACCCACACAGGCCAATGGCTCCAAAATCGCCTGTGGTTCTCCTGTCACTAGGGCAAGCATCTCTTGAGCAATGGCTGATGGAAGCTGGTGAGTAGCTTCCCCAGCTGCCATGCCCCTCAACTCCCGGGGTCCTCAACAGGACTGAGTCCCCGTTGCCCACAGATGTCACATGCTCATCAATGCCCCTTGTATTGGCCCCTTCACTTCCTCATCTGCTTCACTCCCTTCTGGATGCTTCCTGGGACCACCTCACAGATAAACTTTACTGCCCTCCCTTAACCCAAATCCTTGTTGCAGGCTCTGCCTCTGGAGAAGCCCAACCTGAGACGGAGAATGAGAAGGATTGTGAGTAATAACCACACCAGGGCAATTACCAGGATGTAGAGTCACTCCAGCCGGCAATTTAGGATAAAACAGCCAGATGTCTTAAATATGCTAAGAGGGATGTGGAAGACACAGAGGAACCATAGGTGAGGGAGGAGCAATGACATCTCAGCAGGTGGCAGGTGACAGAAGATAACCACCAGGTCCCAGCGGCCTCCCCAACACCCCAGGGCCAAAGCCCCTGTGATGCCAACATGATCTTGGGGAGAACTGAAAAAGGAGACCCAGACCCAACCCAGATAAGGTGTCTCCCACTCAGCAGAATTAGAGGAGCTCCAGATGGTAATGAAGTTCCATTTTAGAAACAAACAACTGAGTTACGTTTTTGTGATCCCAAATCTGTTACCTGGGGGTCCATTTCCTTCTTCAGGTCTTACTTTAACTGGCAGACAAAGCTCGAAAGCAGGGTTTGGTGGGTGGCCTTTCTACGCCCTGGCGCACTTCCCCTTCCCGGACCTCTGAACAACACCAGTCCCTCCATTCATCATTTTATTCAAAGCTGTTGCCTTGAGCACCCCCAGCCCAAGGAGACCCGAGGGGGAATCAGTGTGTTATAAATTAACCACAGCAGGGCATCGCCCCAGGAGCCCTGCTACTGGACGCAAGCCCTCCATAGTCCATCTCAGATTTTCAGCCTGCTGGGACCTGTCACAGTCCCTGGCCATGCAGCCTGCTCATCCTGGGATCACAGCCTGCAGTTTCTTGTCTCTCTGTCAGTATGTCAGAGCTCAGCAGTATTCAGAATAATCCTCCTCCACATAGTTAGAGGGGAACCAGCCAACCTGGAAAGAGATGAGAAAGGAGTCAGGGCAGTCTCTACGCTGTTCCTCGACATACCAGGCAGGTTTCCTCCCACCTCAGGGCCTTTGCACCTGCTGTAACTTTCACCCCAGAAAATATACCTCTCAGATACAAACACAGCTGACATCTCCCAACTCCTACAGTTCTCTACTCACATGTCACCTTCTCAGTCCTAACCATCCCATTTAAAATTGCAAACCCCACTCACCCCAACACTCCTAGCCCTTTTTCCACTTTAGTTTTTCTACAGCACTTACTGCCATCTAATTGGTTGTACTTTTTATCATTTATGGGCTTGTTATCAGTCTCACAGATACACATAAACACACACACACAACACAAACTACAATGTGAGCTTCACAAGGCAGGGATTTTTGTGTCTTATTCACTCACCACCAAGTGCCAAGAGCCTAGAATAGTTCCTGACACACAGTAAATACTTAATATTTGTTGAAAGGATGCATGAATGAATGGATGGATGGAATGATGAATGGAATGATGCATGGATGGATGGATGGAGAGATGTTTTGTAGTTCAGACCTTCCTGAACACACCAAAAAGTTCTCTCAAAACCTGTCTTCAGATGCACACTAACCTTACCCTTCACCTAAGCAATTATCCGTTTCCCCTCAGTAAAGTGTGAGTTCCTAATCCATTTTTTTGTCTTTATTCAACAATTATTTCTGAGAAATCATTACAAGGCAGTATTCTAGAGGCTAGGAACTTATCAACAGATGAAATAAAGAAGACTCTCTGCCTTTGTAAGACAAAAATAAAAATCAGGCAGTAACAAACTTTTTTGAGAAAGCTTGAGGTCCCTCCTGACAGTCTGAATTCAAGCAGACAGAAGAGTACAAAAGGAAAAAGTGGTTAATCCCAGCTCTGCCCCTTCATGCACTCAACATTTATTGAGCACCTACTATGTGCCAGGCACTGTTCCGAGCACTGGTGATACTACAGTGAATAAGATAGACACAAAACTCTCAACAACCAGCTTGCCCTGCTATAAGTTGCTCTGACCTGGTCCTAGGGTGGGTCAGGTGTCCCCTTGGACTCTCATGATGCCCTGTGATTCTCCATCGTAATTTTGACCACTCAGCATTGTAACTGCTTGGTTACAGGTTTGTCCTCTTCAGTAGACTGAGTTCCATGAGGGCAGTGATTTTACTGTGCTCATTTTTATCTCCTTGGCACCCAGCAGAATGCTTGCCACATAGTAGATGCTCAATAAATAAATGCGAGTTGCACTAATGAATGAAATTCTCTATGTCCCTCCCTCCCCTTCATCAGGGAAGACCTCCACATGAGCCGCTCCCCACCATCTCCAGCCCACAATTCCAGCACAGCTTTACTGTGGCCAGGTTGCCTGGGATGCCAAGCTCTGCCCTGCCTCACCCGGCCATAGATCTCCCCTCGCCACCAGCCTTGTTGTCCCTTCTTGTTAAGGATCTTGACAATGTCACCCTCCTTGAGGTTCAGCTCCGATCGGTCCCGGGCACAGAAGTCGTAGCGGACTTTGGCTGTGCCAAAATACTTGGTGCTTCCTGCTGTGGAGGGAAGAGCAGAGGAGGTAAAAAGGCCTGGGGCAGACACTAGCCCATGGTTCAGGGGCAGTGGGAGGACAAGGCTCTCAGGAGGGTAATAACAGGGTGAAGGGTTAATGCTTCTTCGTGTACTGTTGGGTGCCTTGTGCTCTAAGGGGACATAGTTATACTCCCAAAATCATCCTTGCAGCCCAACCAGCATCCAAATTTAGAATATAATACCACCTGTAATTTTTAAAAAATGGTTTGTATATGTTTATAGTAAAAGAAACAGAGGAATGATATGCAAAAATTCATTCTAAGGTGTTAAAGATTAAGAAGGACCAAAAGAAGGGTCAAAAAAGAGAGAAAAGGGAAGAAAGATAAGCAGAGGGAAAAAGACATAAAGAAAACTTTTCATAGTACAGTATCAGTGGCACTGTAATTAATCTGTAGTATTTTTGCAAATACGCTAAGATTGAACATCCATATCTATGCCAGGACAAATTAGTAACATGCAGGCAGATAGAAACATTTATTTGATTTGGTGATGTGACTAGCAACAGTTTTTGTCTTGGAGTCCTGATGTTATGTTGGTTTTGCTTTTTCAGTATCAAAACAGTATAATAATAATTAATTTTTAAATAGTATCTCTTTTAAAAATATTTTTGGACATAAAAATTTCAGACACTATACAACCCATGTGACTTTTCTGAAAGACATATTTTAGAATGCATTCCAGAAAAATGAAATTTGAATTTAAAAAAAGAAATTTTAATAATAAAGAAAAACATGGAAACAAGAAATATAGTCTAAATAATTCTTGATACTATATTTGCAAGTTAAATGCAATTGTTATGAAAGGATTGCTAAAATGTATGTCATAATTATTTTAATTCATAGCAAACTATATTCAACATTCCAGATAATTACAACAAATCCTGTGGGTGAGAGATGCAAAGGAAAGGGGAAGTTATAGTGCACAAAAGGACTTGCCTTTTTGTAGAAGGTTGTAGACAGTCATTAATTCTGATATTGTTACAAAAATATGGGCTTAAAAGGTACAGGTAAGGATCATTCTGGTTCCTAGTGTCCTCAACTTCTCAAATATTAAAAAATTAGCCCTGACCCAGCTTCCATGGAAGCAAATGAGTACACAAACTACTCAAGGGCAAAGGGACACGCATGACAACGGACATGACCTCTGCATGCCCACTGGAAGCAATGTCCATGGTATTCCCAAACCTCCCCCCCATGATGGGAAGGAGCTGGGGCTGCAGGTCCCCAGCATGAGGCATCCTACCTGCTGGTTTGCTGATGGCTCTCCTCTCAGGCTCCTTGAAGGGGAATTGCAGGGTGGTGTCTAGTGACTTGAAACAATCCTTTAGGGAGTTCTGCTGGTAAAACTCTACCAGCTCCTAGAAGGGAGACAGCAGGACAAATGCTATCCTAGCAGGCCAACCCCTGAGAAGGCAAACCTGGAAGGAGCCACATCCATCTCCTCACATGTAGCAGGCCCCCCACTTCTGGTCTCCCTCAAGTGACTCCTTGAATGCTCCTCATAATGGGAAGCTCATTCCCTTTCTACACAGCCAGGATCATTTTATGGTGAAGAGGGCACATTGCCTAAAGCCAGTTTCTTTAATAACCAAATTGCTTCATGATAAATTTACACAATAATCTACTTGCCTAATGGCCAGCTCACCAAAATCAAACCCACCTGCCCCAGTGAGTGCCAGGAGCCTTATTTTTATAATTAATTATAATAATAAATGCTATTAAGCACCTAATATATGCTGGCCAGGGTGCAACCACACATCATCAAAATCTCCTAATAATCCTGAGATGAATACAATGGAAATGGTACCCTCATTTTATAAGTGGAGAAATTGAGTCACAGAGAAGCCAAGTTCCTTGTGTAAGGTCCCACAGCTAGAAAAGGGTAGATCGAGAATTCGGTCCCAGGGAGGCAGTGGAGTATAGCAACTGAAAGCTGGCTTCTGAAATATGACTGATCTGAATTCAGGTCCCAGATTTATTGCACTTATGAATATTTATTACAAAAGAGCTCCAGCTGAATCTAAGAATAAGTAAACAACCAAGCAAGTCATAACTAAGGGACATTCTATAAAACAAATGTTTGCATTTTAGAGTTCTAGACTCCAAAGTTGCCAGTGTGGACCCTGAGAAAGAAGACACTTACTAAGACGGGCTCCTGGTGGCTAAATGGGCTCAAAATAAAGACAAAACAAAAAAAATCAAAACAAAGAAACAGAGCTTAGCAACCATTTCTACACAGGGGCCTCTAATACAAACTGCACTCAGGGAGAAGCCTACACCGAACTACTTGCCTATGCACTGAACTGCCAGCGTGAACTGTGTTTCTGTCACCTGAGCCAGCACTTATAGAGGAGTTTCTGGAATCCTATTTCAGCCAATAAGACTGAGGCTTTCCCTATCCAATCAGATCTGTGCAGCTCCCACCAACCAGAGCAGCTCTATTGGACCAATCAGGACAGTGCCTTTTGAACCAACCTGTGAGAATTGGGAGTCCTTATTTACATGAGGACAGACCAATCAGGGACCAGGGATGGGGGCTTCTATCTATATACGCCTGCTCTCCTGTGGCTCTTGGAGCACACTCTCCCTTTCCAACAAAGACTGAAGGCTACATTCCCCTGGCAGAACTGAAACTCTGAAGGCTGGCTTGGAGCAGAGCAGAGCTGTCTAGCCAGAGAATTACCTGGCCAGGGGCTGCGTGGCCCCAGGGATGCCTTACAGCCATGCTGTTTTCATAACCTTACTTTATCACAGTTGAGTTGTTTTGCCCTGAATAAACTTTCCTTCTTCACTCCATCCTAAATCGGGAATTCCTGTTGTTGTTGAACTGGTACCAAATTAGGGATTCCTGATGGCGATGAACTGGCACCAAGGACCATCAGTTGACACCAGTATCATGGAAGACCAAAAAATAAATAAATAAAGGAAAGAATGGGAACGGAGGCAAACTAAAAGAGACTAAGGAGATAAAATTTAATGCAATGTGTAATCTGTGATTATATCCTGGGGAAAAAACAACTATAAAAGACCACCAGGGCAATCAAGGAGTTTAGAAAATGAACTGTATACTAGATAATAATTTTGCATCAATATTCAAGTTCCTGAGTGTAATAATAAAAGTGTGGTGAGATATGAGGATGTCTCGGCTCTTCAGATACTCATGCTAAAGTATTTATAGGTGAAGGATCTTGATATCTGCAAGTTACTCAAGTGTGTAATAAATGTGTGTGTAGAACGGGTTAGCAAGAAAAGATGGAATATTAATAATCTAGGTGAAAGGTTTATAGATGTCCATTACATTCTTCCAGTAACTTTCCAGAATTTTCTTCAGAGACAATAAATGGAGGTGGGGGGAATTTTTAGAAATAAAAAGTTAGGGGGAAAAAGATATTGTGGAATAAATTAACAATCCCTAACCCTCTGAGGGATCCCTATAAAGATTAAGTGAAATCTAAAATATCCCTCTCCAAAAAAATGGCAGATATGTGCAAGATTCTGCATCTTCTTGATTTTGAGAATCCACAGACCACAGGTAAGATCTATGTGCCTTAGACCAATGGGCTTAAAATGCCTAAAGACAACCCAAAATTACAGGACTCCAAATAGAAACAATACCACTTGAAAGGCCTTCGAATTCTCAGGTGATCATTAAACAGGTTAGGCAGGGCTAAGTCTTTAAGTCCGACAGAAACACGGACTCCGTTCTTCTGTGACATGAGGCGAGATCTAAACCAGTTTTACCACCTATGAAATGGGAACTCAGAGTGTTAGTTGAGGGGATTAACTGGGATTTTATCTATAACATGTCTGGTACTCAGTAAGTGCTCTGAAAATGCTTGCTGCTGTTACTTCTTATCCTTAATATTACTATCATCACCATCATCATCATCATTGGTCATTAGGAGATTGAATTTAAGGCCAATTGATCCAAAGTGCCCCTGGAGGGGCCACTGTGAATATGGATGGATAAGAGGGAGGTTGTCCCAAGATGGAGCTTCGGGGAGGGTCCTGCCTGAATTCTGAGAGGCTGGAGTCAGGGGAGGGTTGGCCCTTACCGTCAGCCCTCGAAAAGCCTTCTTTTCTGTAATCCGATACAGTCCCTCTGCTGTCATGATTTTAATGTGCTTGACTTCAACATTATACCTGGAAGCAGTGAAAGAGAGTCAGATGGTCACTGAGCCCTGAGGCTGGGGACCCAGGTCTATACTCAGCCAAGCCTCAGCACCGGGCTATAGCCCCCACCATGGAATAAAGCAATCATGGCTACTTCAGGGATGGGGCGACCACTAGAGCCCAAGAACTGAAGCTGCCTCCCTTCCCTGGGTCCTTTTCTGCTCTAGCTTTCATTTCTTCATTTCTTTCTCTAAGGCTTCAGATCTTCCTAAGACAACAGGAATGATCTTTCTGGACTCACAGGGTTACTGAGAAGTCAAGAAACCTTGTAAAGAAAGCGATGTTCTAGAACAACGATTTTCAAACGCAGGAGGCACAGTGGTGTGCTGTAAGAATTTTTAAAACATGTGATACCTGACCATTTAATTTAGTCTGGGGCACTGACCTCTTTTCCCTTAAATAGTCATAAAAAAAAAAAAAAAAAAAAAAAAGACAACAGCCAACACAGCAATAGCTGTCTGGTGTGAATGAACCAAGATTATATCTATTTTTTGTCAGGTTGGCAAAAGCTGTATTTTTTGGTGTGCCGCAGAATTTTAGTAATTAGTTTATGTGTGCCATGAGATGATAGAGGTTAGAAACTGCTGTTCTAGAGCAAATGGGACGAGACCTACAGTGTCACCAACATAGTGAACCACAGAGCCGTAATGACATGGAAGAAGAGACAGTCGCTACAGCCAGTATGGAGAACTAGAAAACTAACCCTCCTCCTACTACAGAAAACCCCTGGAAATGCTGAGGAGAAAAGTGCTGAGTTCTCAAAAAAAAAAAAAAAAAAAAGTAAGGGAAATACCCAGACACCAAAAATGAGGACAAAACTGCCACCCTAAAGACTTTGCTGATCTTGGGAACTGAGAAGCTTATGTCTCAATGTTCACAGAGACAAGAGCAGAGTTACTGGGTCCCTATAAGGCGGAGAGTTGGCCTGAGACCTGCCTATACCTGATAAGGCTGGGCTGTCACATAGCTAAGCCCTCAGAGAAAGAGGTGGGCACAGCCGGGACAGTGAAACGTTTGTCTGTCTCAGCCCCTAAACAGAAAGTCACCCTCGCAAACTCATAGCCTCAGCCTGCCCTCATGTAGGTTTGGGGTGTCAACCAAGGAGAGATTCAGGCCGTAATAAAGAACAAAAGGCATTTATCTGAGTAAAACGTGGCAGACCTAGAGACACAGATTATTCAGGTATCAACCAAAATTGTGCTCCAGGGGAGAACAAAGAAAGGCTGAGTTTGTAAAGGCAAAAACCCCAGTGTTATTCTTTCTTTCCTGCAAATTGAAGCTGGCTAGGATACCAGGACTTCCTTAGTTTTAAATATGCAGTGGGGTGGGGGGTGGGCGGTATTGAAAACCCTAAGGAGGAGGTTAGGTCTACATGCGTCCACCTGCTGTTCCAGGATGTGTATGGCTCAGCCTTGAGCTGAGTTAGTAGCAGGTTAGCACCTTAGCAACTTAACAGCAGCTCTGAGCACTGAGGCACAAGTGCAGAGCCCGCACTTCCCCGAGAGCCTCCTGACTCTCTATTTTGAGTGTCTTAGCAATGCTTGTTCTATTTCATTTTTGCCATGATCAGAGGTTTGAACTTAAACCACCTGTGTAGTTTGGGAAACTAAGGAATTAACCTAAAATTTTTTTTTAACTTAAAAAAGAATAAACCTGTTGGTGAATCCCACAGAAACAAATGCAAACTCTCTGGAGACCCAGGCAGCAAAAGATTCCCACAGGGAAAGCCCCATTTAAGATTCCAAGACAAAATTGCAAAACCTACGAGGAAGTGAGTCACCATGAGAGAGGAGCTGCACTCAGCAAACAGAGAAGCATGAGAGACAGGGTCTGCAAGATTCAGGTTCAGGTGACGTCCTGCCTCTTCCTAGAGGATGTTAAGTGCCTTTTGGAGGTTCCCTAGGAAGCCTGTCTCTTTCTTGTGGGTTGTCAGTCATTTAAAGGAAATTAAAAAAAAAATTTTTAACACCCAGGACCCCAGGGGTTGGGTAAAATGTGACTACCATGACTGTACATTCTCTTCCTTCCAGGCACCTCATTCACCCAGGTCACAAGGGGAGATGGGTCAGGGAGGGAGGAATTACTTAATGCTGATGGCATATTCCGCTGCGTCCTTCACCCTCTGCCGCACCAAGAATGTCCCATCCGAGCGGTTGATGAGGATGCTTTCTGCTCCAGCACGCTCCATGGGGCCACCGTACCTACCAAGACACACCAAGGAGAGTGGTCCACAGAGCCCCCATGCCTGGACCCCCACATGGCTATATGGAGGACATTTTTTCTCCTAATCCTTGTGATTTTTTTTAAGTTGGTGACATCCTGAGCCAACAGCCCTTAGACACCAACAGAAGCCCCGAGGAGGCAATGAGCAGAGTCCAGAAGTGGGCAGTTTAAACAGGGAGCCAAAAGTTCAGCCATCAAGATAAATGATAACAAATAAGTGATATTTCACATTGTTGAAAGAAATTGAAGAAGCCACAAAGAAATGGAAAGATACTTCATGTTCATGGATTGGAAGACTCAACATAGTTAAAATGGTCATATTACTTAAGGCAATACACAGATTTAATGCAATCTTCATCAAAATCGCAATGGAATTTTTCAAAGAAATAGAACAAAAAATTATCAGATATATATATATATCTATATATATATAGAAGCACGAAAGACCCTGAATAGCCAAAGCAATCCTGGGAAAAAAGAAAAAAGAACAAAGCCAGAGGAATCAGCCTCCCCGACTTCAATTATACTACAAAACTATAATAATCAAAACAGTATGTAGGCTTCTCAGAGACATCTAGCTTCCCTTACAGCTATGACTTAATTGTGGCCACGGGGTGAGAAAACGATGTATACAACTTCCAAGTGTTCTTGAAGGGTGCTGCTGCTTTCATTCTTGCTTCCTGCTGTCTGGAATGAAAATGTGAGGGCTGGAACTCCAGTACCATATTGGCATGATGTGGCCTTGGGAATTGGCATCATGCAGAGCAGAGTAGCAAGATAAAAGACTGCATTTTCTGGCAGGAGTACATATGAATCCTAGACAGGCTGTACTGGATATTTTAAATGTAGGAAATAAACTAGTATAAGCCCTAAAAAAAAAAAAACAGTATGGTACTGGCAGAAAAACAGACACACAGACCAATAGTACAAAAATAAGAGCCGAGAAATAAACCCACATATATATAAGCAACTAATTTTTGACGAAGGAGCCAAAACATGTAACAGAGAAAAGAAAGCTACTTCAATAATGGTGTTAGGAAAATGGAAAAGCCACAGGCCAAAGAATGAAACTAGACTGCAATTTGACAACACACACAAAAGTTAATTTTAAACGGATTAAAGACTTCAATATAAGACCTAAAACAATAAAAACACAAAGAAGAAGACATATGTACTAAACTTAATGGAACCTGGCCTCAGAGAGGGTTTTATGAAAGGGAAGTAAAAGCAAAAATAAATGAATGGAACTACATCAAACTAAAAAGTTTCTGCAAACAAAGGAAACCACCAACAAAATAAAAGGCAACCAACCAAATGGCAGAAGATTTTTGCAAACAATGCCTCTGACAATGGAGCTAATATCCAAAATATATAAAGAATTTATACAAATCAACAACAACAAAAAACAAAGAATCTTATTTTTTAAATGGGCAGAGGGCCTGAACAGACTCTTCCCAAGAAGACTTACAAATGGCCAACAGATACAGGAAAAGCTGTTCAACTTCACTAGCTGTTAAGGAGATGCAAATCAAAACCACAAGAGGGTATCACTCACACCTGTTAGAATGGCTTTTATCAACAAGACAAGAAATTAACAAGTGTTGGAGAGGGTGTGGAGAAAAGGGAACCGTTGAGCACTGCTGGTAGGAATGTAAATTGGTGCAGCCACGGTGGAAAACTGTATAGGAGCTTCTAAAATAATTGAGAATAGAGCTGTCATATGTCCCAGCAAACCCTCTCCTGGGTCTCTATTCAACCAATGTGAAAACGTTTATTAGTAAAAATATATGTACCCCTATGTTTACTGAAGTATTATTCACACTGGCCAGAGAAGGAAAACTCTGACTCCAAAAAACCTCCGCTGCCTTGCGGCATACCTCTTCAGGGGAAAGGTTAGGGGAGTAAACCCCAACAGAAAATCTGGAGCCGGAGTCCCTAAGGCGGTTTGACGTTGTAGTCAACACCGGCAACTCCTGCGGCGCACCTGAAGCCAAGCTGTATTGACTCCGTCTTTCCCTTGGATCCTTCAGCTGCGAAGAGAGGGGGGGTCTGCTGCATGGGCAACAGCAGACCCTCCATATCACCCTGCCCAGGCTCTGTAGCTTCAGCTTCACTGTAGAGGACACTCCAGCGTCATCGCAAGATGTCGATTCAACACGGGAGGAGACAGATACCGTGTCACTCCCAAGTCGGACTGCACAGCCATTCTCGGCGGTGCAGATAGACTCTTAAGAAGCTACACCATCGTCTCTCAAGACGGACGGCTGCCAACATTCACACTGGCCAAGACATGGAAACAACCTAAGTGTCCTTCAGTGGATGATTGGACAAAAACGATGTGGAACATACACAGAGTGGAATACTACTCAGCCGTAATAAAAGATGAAATACTGCCATTTGTGACAACATGGATGGATCTGGAAAGTAATAATGCTAAGGAAAATAAGTCATATGGAAAAAGACAAGAACCATATGATTTCACTCATATGTGGCATATGAAACAGAAAGCAACGAATGAACAAAACAAACAAAGTCATAGACACAGACAACGGTATGGTAGTTACTAGAGGGGAAGGGGGTTGAGAGGAGGGGTAGAACAGGGTAAAAGGAGTAAAATATATGGTGACAGAGGGAGACTAGACATTGGGTGGTGAGCACACAGTGCAATATACAGATGATGTACACAGAGTTATACACATGAAACTTCATGTTATTAACCAAGGTCATTCCAATAAATTTAATTTTAAAAAGTAGTATCTTAATGTAATGTTTGTAAAAATCATGATGACTACAAAAGCAGTCATGACAAGGAGCAAAGCTCCGACACCCGCTACAGCATGGATGAACCTCAAACACGTGACACGCAGTGAGAAGCCAGATACAAAAGGTCACACAGAGCCCTGGCTGCTGTGGCTCGGTGGATTGAGCTTCGGCCTGCGAGCCAAGTGTCGCTGGTTCAATTCCCAGTCAGAGCACATGACTAGGTTGCACGTCAGGTCCCCAGTTGGGGGCGCGAGTGAGAGGCAACCACACAGTGATGTTCCTCTCCCTCTCTTTCTCCTTTCCCCTCTCTCTAAAAATAAAATAAACAAATTATTTTTTTTTAAAAGGTCACACAGTGTGACTCCATTTATGGGAAATGTCCAGAACAAGCAAATCCAGAGACAGGAAGTGTGTTAGTGGTTGGCAGGGGCTGGGGGAGGCAGTGGGAGTGACTGCTAATGGGGATGGGGTTTCTTTTTTGGGTGATGAAGATGTTTTGAGCAAGATAGAGGTAATGGTGCACATCACTGTGAATGTACTAAATACCACTGAATATAATTGTCAATATGAATACACTTATGTTGTAAATGTAAATATATGACAAATGTTAATTAGATTACATATAATTACAAATGATATATGCATGTGAATATGAATGTATTTATGCTATAGATGTGAGTAACATATGTGTTAATTACAGATATATAATTATAGATGATGTGTAAGTGTGAATATGAATATATGCTCTATAAATGTAAATATATAAGTATTAATTACAGATAATATGTAATTATAAATTATATATAAATGTGTAATATAAATGTAAATATTAATAAAAATAACACTTAAATGAATAATTTTATATTATGTGATTTTCACAATTTAAAAAATGGATGCAAAAAAATCCATGATGAACAAAATGTCAAAATTTTAAATAAAGACAAGGTCTGATTCTGCAGTTGCTTGATTCAACACAATTCACCTTTTCCTACTCCCAACCCTGTCATATCCTGTCTTTATTTAAAATTTTGATGTTTTGCTCATCATGGATATTTTCTGCTTTGCTTTTGATTTTTAAAAATATTGCATTAAAATGTTGTGGATCTCAACACCTGAGTTTTTGGCACCCTCTTAAATTTCACACCCACAGTGAATGGCTCACTCTCCTCATCCCATTTGTGGCCCCAGTGACCACTTCCTAGCAGGAAGGACAGAGCAAGCACAGCCTGGAGAGACTGCAGTTTGAATCCTGGCTTTGCCAGTTAACTGCTCTGTGACCTCAGGAACTGATTTTTCCACTCTGAGCCTCAATTTCCTCTTCTAAAAAGAGGGTGATAAGGATTTGACAAATGGCGATAATGCAGTCGAAGCACCTCATATGTGAAAACAAGGGTGTCATATGCCCATTGCATTATTATGACTTTCAAGAGGCAGTAAAGCTGGGCTGTGGAGTCAGGCCAACTTGGGCTAGAATCCCATCTCTGTCACTTCCTCACTGTGTGATGTTGAACAAATCACTTCTCCTCTCTGAGCCTCCGTTTCCTCCTCTGCAAAAAGGGAGTTAAGAATAGCACCTACTTCAGAGGGCTATTACGAGAATTAAATGTGTTGACATAATACTGCGTTACATCAAGTCTGAGACGTCAACGATTGTAAAATGCACCGTTCTTTTATGGGCCATTATGAAATAAAAAGCACTGCCCATAAGATTAGGCAAAGAATGAGATTCCATTGATTGTAAAAGATGTTAGGGAGGACATGAACACTTTAGGATTGATGAAACGTGATCATAATAGCTAATGGTAATAACAACAGATAATCAAGTGCTTATTGTGTGCCAGTTATGAAGCCTCATGATGACCCTATGCAATAAATATTGGTGTTAATCCATTTTCCAGAGAGGAAAGCTGAAGCACAGAGAAGATGACTTACCAGCCCAATGTCACACAGCTGGGAAATGTTGGAGTCAGGATTTGAACCCAGGCCAGTGGGCTCCAGAAGCAACACTGTAAACCTCCACTCCTTACTGCTCTATAGGCAGTAGGTGCTCAAAAAATATGGGACCACCATTACCATTGCCACCATCATTTTCCTGCCAGTGAGACCACATCTCCTAAAGTTTGGGACCCTCTTTTAGCAGCCCCTGATGTACGGCTGGACCCAGCCATCAATGCCCAAGGTTCAAAGAATAGATAACTGATTGGTTTGGAGGCCCCTCCTATGCCCAGTCCAGGCACCCACTCCAGAGGGACCCCAACTTGAAAGTAAGAAAGGTGGTTCTACTCACCAGAGATGAACAGACAGGTCCTGAGGAGGGCCCTGGGGACACAGAGACCGAGACTCAGGGCAAAGAGCCCAGCTTGGCAACATACCACAGGGCACTTCATCCATCCATCCACCCACCCACCCATCCATTCATTCCACTGTCATTTACTGAGTGCCTATCCTGTGCCAAGCACTGTACCGTCCACTGGGAAGACAGTCCCAGAATCTAGTGGGAGAGGCTGGTCCCCTATCAAACAAAGCATGGATGGTCCAAAAAACTTATTTCAGCATGGCCCTCAAGTTAAGAGAGGTTTCTACATTTTTTTAATGGCTGACAAAATTTTTAAAGACTAATGTTGTATGGAATGGGAAAATAATATGAAATTCAGAAGTCAGGGTCCATAAATTTGGTTTTTATTGGAACATGGTCATGCCCTTCATTTACAGGTCAACTTTAGCTGCTCTGGCACTAGTGTGGTGGAACTGAGGAGTCACAGAAGAGAGTATCTCACCCGCGAAGCTCAAAATACTTACTGACTATTTACAGGAAAAGTTTGCCAACCCCTGATCTAAGTAAATGTAAAAGTGGACAGTTCTACCACCTCAGGCCCATGAGGAGGGCTATAATGAGAGGGTGAGAGACAATGAGAGAGAGAGTGAATGAGGAAGAGAGGACAAAGAGAGAAAGAAAAAGGAAGGAAGGAACGGAGGGAGGGAGGCAGGGAGGGAGGGAGGGAAGGAAGGAAGGATATGGATAAATGGGAACTCTTATTGCATTACTCGCAAGGATGAAAATGGTACAGCCTCTATGGAAAACAGTAGTTCCTCAAAAAAAAATAAATAATGAATTACCATATGACACAGCAATTCCTTTTCTGTGTATATAGACCCAAAAGAATTGAAAACAGGGACTCAAATAGATATCTGTACGTACACCCATATACACAGCAGCATTCTTCACAGTAGCCAAATGGTGGGAACAACCCAGGTGTCTATTCATAAATGAATGGTTAAACCAAATGTGGTCCATCAGACAATGCAATATTACTTAGCCTTAAAAAGGCAGGAAATTTTGACACCTGCTACAACATGGATGAACCTTGAAAGCATCACACTAAATAAAAGATTCCAGACACAAAAGGACAGATACTGTGTGACCCCACTCAAATGAGGCCCCTATAGGAGTTAGATCCATAGAGACAGGAAGTAGATGGTGGGATCCAGGGGTTGGGGGAGGGGGATGGGGAGCCAGTGTTTAATGGGGACAGAGGTTGGCAGAACCTTGAGTTTGAGAATGACCTGCCATGATGGGCAGGCCCCTCCCTATCTCAGGGGCCTCCGCAATCCTGCCTGCACCCTCAGAACCCCCTCTAGACTCCCAGACTTGAGGCACTCACATGCACGTAGGGCTTGACCCTGTTACAGGGAAACCAGCCAACTTCATTGGTAGCTGTATTCCTGCCCTAAGAGGCCAGGAGGGAAAAACATGGAGAGAGACGTTACAGGCATCTGCTTGAGGGTGTGTGTCCATCTTTCTACCTAATGGCCACTCTGCCTGTCCATCTCTGTCGCTGTGGCCTGGATAACCCAAGGACATGCCAAGCAGTGTCAACTTCCTGGGAAGATAGCTCGGAATGGCCAGGCGAGCCCCAGAAATCTCCACCTACACCCTCCTCCCCACGTGCCTCCTCCGGACCAGCCTTCCTTCCCTGGCTGGAGTCCAGAGGGGCCATAACCCCACTTCTCAGGGTCACTTACACCCAGGACCCCACACTTGGGTCCTTCTCCATCACTCCCATGGCCCTAGCCTGTACCTCCCACCAGTTCTGTTCCGCCTCGGCCTTGGTGAGCTCCACGATGTCTCCGGGGCTGAGCCGTAGAAAAGGGCCAATGGCTCCCGGGGGTGGAGGAATCCCATAGTACTCCTGGCAGACCTCCATCTTGGGCAGCCCTGGAGGGGAGGGAAAAAACTACCCTCTGTTTCCACAGTGGGCTTGGTACTCAGGGGTTTTGAAACCTGAGTCTCACCACCCACCAGGATAGTAAAAGTTAAAAAGACTGACAGTACCAAGCGGTGGCCAGGATGGAGAGCACCTGGAACTCTCCTACATTGCTGGTGGGAATCCATTTTAGAAAACTGTTTGGCAGTATCTACTAAAACTAAACAGATGTCTACCTGGTGATCCAGCAATTTCCCAAGAAAAACTGAAACATATGTCCACTGAAGTCATGACCAAAATGTTCACAGCAGCTTGGTCCACAATAGTCAAAAACTAGCAACAAACCAAATGTGCTCAATAAAATGAATAAATAGAGTGTGATATAATCATGCAATGGAATACTATACAGCAATAAAAAAGAACAAGCTATTGCTACAAGCAATCACATCAATGAATCTCATCAACATTGTGCTGAATTACAGAAGCCAGATGTAGTAAGAGTACATACTGTATGATTTCACTTTTATAAAGTTCAAGGGTAAGCAAAACTAATCTGCAGTGACAGAGTCAGATAGTGGTTCCCTCTGGGAGGTAGGTGGGTACTGACTAGCAGGGTGTATAAGCACCAGTGCTGTCCCATGAAACCTTCTGTGATGACGGAAATGTATAATAATCTGTGCTATAACCATTGGCCACTGAGTACTTGAAAGGTGGCTAGTGTGACTGAGTAAAAGGATTTTTAAGGTTACTTAAATTAATTTCTATTTATACTGGACAGTGTGGGTCTAGAGTGATAGTAATGTTCTATACCTTGATCTGAATGTTGCTCAGATGGGCAGAAATTCATTGATCCACACAGTTAAGATTTAGTCACTTTGTATACCTTGCAGTATATATTTTATATCTCAATAAAAGTGTATGTGTAAGTGCACACACACACATATTGTGATGTGTATGAGCATGTCCATAGGGCATATGTATATAATGGATATATACACACATACACACACTCATATATGCAGATATATCAACATAAATAGGTAACTAGACATGAACTTGTTTACACTGATTCTGTATGACTATTAGCAAAGGGTTTAGTTTTCTCAGCCACACCGAACTGTTTTCACTTCTTTCATAATGCTTTGCCCTCCTGCCTCCTAGCCTTTGCACATGCTGTTCCCGCTGCCTGGAACACTCTTCACCTCCTCTTCACCTATCTCTTCATCCCACAAGTGTCCACTTAAATGTTTCCTCATCTGAAGGCTCAGATTTGTCAGCTCTCCCAATTATATGCCCCAGAAAACCCTATAATTCACCCACCACAACTTAACCGAAGTCTGTCTCCCACTACCAGCCTTTTTGAGAGGATGAGAAACACAACTGTTTAGTTACCATTTGCTCTGAATGGTCCAACAGATGCTGACTAGAAGTCACCCATCACTGCTGTGATTCCACAAAAACCACTGACTTGTGAATGAACCCAGCCTCTCCCCTCTGCCATTGGACTAAAAAGTATCCTGGGTTAGCCAAACGGTGTCTCCCAACTCCCCATCCCCCACGTGGAGAACAGTTGGCCAGCCCACCATATTACAAGATTTCGTGGCACAGAATCAGTAGAAGAGGCAGTGAATAATAAGAAAGGTGGATGGCAGAGAAAGAGGATCTTAACAAGGATTGCTATGTTCCATGCACTCTCTTCATAGGGTTTGAACAAAGCATGTGAATAGTTCGAGTTTATTTTTACATTCCTTTCAGGTTTCTAGGATGGAAACAAATGCTTTATAAGCAGGAGATTATGTGGTCATTGATATAATTGTTGAGAGCTGTCCCTGGGCCAGCATCATTGAAACAAAGACCAGAATGCCCTAGCTGGTATGGCTCAGTGGATTGAGCACTGGCCTGTGAACCAAAAGGTCACCAATTTGATTCCTGGTCAGGGTGCATGCCTGGGTTGCAGGCCAGGTCCCCAGATGGGGGTGTATGAGAGGCAACCACACATTGATGTTTCTCTCCCTTTCTCCCTCCTCTCCCTTCTCTCTAAATAAATAAATTCTTTAAAAAAAAAAATTCAGATTTCCTCCTGCCCCACACATTGCCCCCTGCTGACTCACCCAGTTCATTCCTCTTTTTGTCTTGAGCCCGGCGATGTAGCCTATCCTGGAGGGAGATACCAAGAAAGCCAGCATGGCTACCTGTGCCCAATCTCGGCACTCCTCAGCCTCTATCTGAGCACCCATCAAAGAGCCATGTCCCCTGCTGGGGTCTCCCAGGGCCTCCCAACATCAACCCCCATGATTTCCAGGCATAGAAAGAAGTATGAAGTCTTACCTTCTTCATAGTTCCTGCAAAATCTATGGGAGGGAAAAGGAAAGTTAGAATGGGAGATGCCCCACACAGAACCAAACCCACCTCTGCCCTCTCTCCCATGGGTACCTTGCCCATGGCGGCCACAGGGAGGGACCCTCCCCAGACACTCTTTGTGTGCAGGTGCCCGACACCGATGACAACGGTAGCCCTGATAGAAGGTTCCTCTGGCATGCAGAAGGTGAGATAAAGGAGAGTCAGTGATGCTGAGGGATGCAGCCAATTATTTTACCCACAATGTGAAGGGCTGGGTTCACTTTAGAGCAGGAGAGAGATGGAGAAGCTTAAGATCCAAGGAGAGCCTCCCACCTCCCAACTCAGGGGACTGACAGCTGGAGGAGCCCAGTAACACAAGTGCTGACCAAGCGCAGGACCCAGGCCCATGCTCCCAGACTCCCACCTCAGCAGCATCTGGCAAGCCTTGCAGGACGTGGTCTCCTCGAAGGAGAACATCTGGAAGTCATGCCCATTAGCTGTGGCATTCTCAGGGTAGATGTTGGAGCTGGAGAAGGAAGATTACTTCATGCAATGGAATAGTATTTGGCCATGAAAATGAATAAAGTGCTCATACATGTTGCAACTTGGATGTATCAGTAATCCCTTCCTTTTTATGGCTGAATACCATTCCATTGCATGGATATATTAAATTGTGTGTATTCGTTCATCCATTGATGGACATTTGGGTCATTGCCAACTTCTGGCCATTGTGAATACTTTTTGCCAATGCTGCTATGGACATGAGAGGGGACAGAAAGCAGATCCGTGGGTGCCAGGAACTGGAAGGGGGTAACGAGAAGTAACTGATTCATGGGTACAGGGTCTCCTTTTGCAGAGTGGGGGGGATGAAAATGTTTTGGAACTAGAGGCCACAACAATGTGATGTACTAAATGCCACTGAAATGTACACTTTAAATTGGCTAATTTTTTGTTATGTGAATTTCACTTCAAGGGGAAGAACCAAAAAAAGGAGGAAGAGGAGGAAGAAAAGTTCTACACTGGTAACCAAAGCTTGCACAGAACCTTGGCATTCTGCTGATGCAGACAGTCTTAAGCCTGTCTCTCCCACTTCCCAGATGATGAAACTGAGGTTCAGAGTGGTCCCACAGAATATCAAAGCAGATGTGAGACGAGAGTTCAGAAATGCCTCTCAGCGCCTGCACCTATGTGACAGAGTCCTCTGAAAATATAAACACGGAGGAGGAAGAGGTCTCACATGGCCATCTCGAACTGTTCCATCCACTTCTTCTTCAGTTCTCGTGTCTTGAAGAACAACTCATAGCCCTGAGCACCTTGGTCCTCGATCAGGAGAAACATGTGAGTCCACTGCAGGAAAGCAGGGTTCAGAATGAAGGACCCATCCTGCAGAGGTGGGGCCACATGCCCACCAACCCCTTTCCCTGTAAGGAGGAAAGGGTGGGGCCAGTAACAGCCTCTTTGCCCCCAGGAGAATCATGCATTTACCATTGTAAAGGGTTGCCCAGGAGAACCAAATACACATCTGTAAATCTAAAATCTCTCTCTCTCTCTCTCACACACACACACACACACACACACACACACACTCACTCACATCTGAGACACACACAGGCATTCATTCCAAAGACCAAGTGGAGTCTCAAGCACTGGGGCTTTCCAGCAATGGAATCCCCTGTTCTGGCCTCAGAGCCCCACCTTCTTGCTGTCACGGTCTCCGGAAGAGTCATCTCGAACCTGGAAGCTGTACAGGTTCACGAAGTCCTTGAGTTCGTAGGAGTCCCCTCGGCGCTTACAGATGAGTAGAGCTTTGTCAAGCAGGAAGGCGTACCTGGGAGCAGCTGGGTCAGGTGCCTCTGTCTGGCTCCTCCCAACAGTCCCTACCAGCTATCTTCCACCTTCAGGGCCCACTCTGCTGTCCATCGGACTCCTACCTTCTCCTCCTACGTGGACAACTTGGCCACACCCACCTGCCCATCTTGACCTCATCCTTATGTTCTAAGCTGGCCTTGCCACCTGCTGGTCTTGGCTCCACCACACAACCATGCTGACTTTGCCCTGTACATCTAGACTTCATCTTCTGGTCTGGGTGGCCCCACCCACGTCTAGTTAGGAACCTGGCTCCAACCATGCCAAGGCTCTGCCCAGATTTGTGTTGGCTGCATCCACCTGCCTACCTAAGAATCTGGGTCTGCCCCTCTGCCCAGTTCCACCCACCTGTCCATCTTGGAGCGCCGCTCCACCGTGGTGATCTTGAGTTCCCCATCAATCTTGGGCCGGCCATAGTGGGCCAGTGACTGGTCCTAGGCAGTAGGCAGGGGATCTGGCAAGGGGCCACCAAGGAGGAGACCAAACACCCATCCTACATGGCTACAACCCTGGCCCTCCCTGCTCCACACCCTCACCAGGTTCTCAATAGACAGCTGGAAGTTGGTGATCTGCCGCAGGGTCTCATTGTCCCTCTTGACCTCATTCACGCACTGCGCCAAGTCCTGGGGGTTAGCCAGGTGTGAGCCTGGGCATACGCCCACCCAGCCCAACCCCCAACTGGCCTGGGTAGGGATCAGCCCCCACCAGAGGCTTTCAAGACTCATAAAGAGGTGTCCACAGCATGTCACTGTCCTTAAAGGGGATGTGTGTCACTTTGTGATGGGGGAGGTGTTGCCCATGGTTGTGACTGTGTCTGGGTGGCACTGCGCAGCACTGCCCTGAATGTGTGTGACTGTCATCCCTGTGTGTGACCACTCACCCTCATTGCATCCAGGGCCAGCCGCAGGTTCTCCTTCTCCGTGGCATCCTGCGTGTGTTTCACCAGCTCCTGCATGACCCATGGAGACAGGCATCACCCAGGCCTGTCCTTTCCTCCTGGGAGGCCTTCCAAATAATCCTGACCCACCAGCTCCTTCTTCTTCCTACTGTCCCCGGAGGCCGAGGCATGGCCCCAATGAACCCACCCCCATCCCTACGACACAGGGAGGTAGACATGCCAAGGCCATAATCACAGAACCCAGGAGGTCCCCTGACTTGTGCACCTGGAGAAGGAGGTGGTACTTGAGCACCCGCTGCATTGGCACCATCAGCAGGTCACGCAAGGTGAACCTCCCATTGTTTGCTCTCTGAGAACATTCCTGGGGGACCAGAGAACCACGTAAGCAAGGAGAGGCGGATTTTTCTAGAGCTGGAAGCATCCTACCTCCCCTGAGGAAATAAAAAAGGTAGAATGCCAAGGGGTGAGGGGCAGTGGGAGATGCAGCTGGAAGGCGGCCTGTTGTTGAGGTCCAGGGCCTGCCAGCTGAGTAGGACTGGGGAGAGAAAGAGAGACAGAGGGTCCCCACTGCAGACAAAGGGGCTGGATGTACAGTGCACACAGGGGATTCTTCATCCTTGCTGCCCTGTCTGTGCTTCCACTGGACACACGGATCCTGGTTGGGGTTCAGTCCAGATTCAGGATCAGTGTGAACTTGGAGTTTAGCCCAGACTTGGTGCATAGGCAGGATTGGGGCTCAGCCCAGGGCTGAGATTCAGTTTGGAGTCAGAATTGAGTTTAGGGTCAGGACCTCAGCCTGGCATCAGGGCTCAGCTAGAGCCAGGGTTCAGTTAGGGTCAGGGCTCAGTGCTTCAGTCCATTTCTTCCTGCTCCAGTGCCTCCCTCCCCAAGCCTCTGATGGGCAGACTCATGGCTGGGCTAAAGCAGAAAGTAATGCCATCTCCAACCCAGTGTCCTCCCTGCTGTCCCCAGGGCCTGTGAAGGAGTGGGAGAGCCCCCAGGTGGGCCTGGCCCCAACCTCTAGCTTCATTTGCACATCCTCCCGGGCATTGGCCACACGGTCCAGGTGCTTGCTGGCCGACTCCACCTGGCTGCAGTAGCGGCCGTAGACAAGGAACCTGTGGGAAGAAGAGAGATGGCAGTGGCCGGATAGGTAATGGTGGCCGGCACCAAGGTCAGGCAGCTCTGGGCATCAGTCCTGCCCCACCTTTTCCCAGCTGAGTGATGCTGGGCCTCTGTTTAACAACAGTATTTCCCATTCAGGGTTATTATAACATTAAATGAAACAATGCACAAGAGGCCCTTACCACTTGACATATCATCTCTGCTGAATGTTCATTTATTTAACAACCTTATTGAGTATATACTCTGCGCCAGGCCCAGTGCTAAGAACTTTAGGCATTTATTCAGTCCTCACCACAACTCTAGTAGGTACATTCTTGTACCACACTGACTTGATAGATATGGAAGGAGAAGTGCGGAGAGGTTAAGTGAGTTTCCAGAGCCGCACCTAGCTCACAAAAAGCAAAGCTAGGGAGACGGGTAGCCCCTTGCCCATGAGCAAAGGAAAAACCCTCCCTGTCCAACAGTCTCTAAGGGCAAGGTCTCTCAAACGTCCAGCCTGGGGTGTAGGAGTGTAGGCTGGCCAGCTGGGTCTCACCTCTCCTTGTACTTGATGAAGACCTGGTAGAGGGTTGGTGCCCCAGTGGTGACCAGGGCTTCCTTCATCTCCTTTAGGAAGTGAGTGTGCACACGAAGCAGGTCCTAGTCAGAGGGAGTGGGTGAGGGCTGGGCGGAAGCCTGGGGCCCAGGAGAAGGGTCATCCACTCGCCCTATGTTACCCCACCCTCAATCACCACACTCCAGGGACAGATGGGTCTGGTAGATGTTCCCCACCGGACAGCAGCCCAGGGGTGGGGGAAACAGAGACCAGGTAAGCTGGATGAGGTGGAGGGCTGGGCCGGGCTAGCTTACCTCGATGTTTATGAAAATGATCTCTATGTCGTCAGGCTTGAGGAACCGTTGCAGGGGCTTCATGAAGTGCTGCAGGGAGGGGAGAGAAGGATGGAGGAAGGTGAGACCCCTTCTCCAGCCCAAGGTCAAAGAGACAGGGACAGGCAGACAGAGAAGGAAAGAGGCAAACGTACAGAGAGACTATGAGAAAAAGAGAGATACAAAAAGAGAAAAGAGAAAGACAGAAACAAGGAAATGAAGACAGGCAAAAAAAGAGGCAGAGACAGAGAATATCCACAAGCAAACCTGTACATGACTGCTCATAGCAGCATTATTCACAGCAGCCAGAAAGTGGAAACCACCCAAATGTCCATCAATGGATAACAAAATGTGACCCATTCATCAGTGGAATATTACTCAGCCATGAAAAAGTGAAGCTTGACACTCACGACAATGTGGAAGGACCTTGAAAACATAATGCTCAGTGAAGAAAGCCAGACACAAAAAGCCATACACATATTGTATGATCCCATATATGAAATATCCAAAATAGGCAAATTCTAAGAGACAGAAAATAAACTAGTAGCTGCCAGGAGCTAGGGAAGAATGAGAACTTAGGGGGTGATGGATAAGGAGTACAGCATTCTTTGGGGGATGATGAAAATGTTCTAAAATTAAAATGTAGTGACGGTTACACAACCTCGAGTATATACCTAAAGCTAGTGAATTGTATGTGTTATGTGGGTGAATTGTATGGTACAGTAATTACATCTCAGTGTAGCTCTTAAAAAAGCAATGGCCAAAGGAAATAGAGAAAATAGAAAGTCAGAGACAATAATAGACAGAGAGGATACACAGAAGGAAAAAGAGACCAACGAACAGAGAGAAACAAGACAGGGTGAAGGACATAGAAAACCAGGGAGGCAGAGAAGCAAAGCAACACAAAGCATGGGGGACAGCGTGGCCCCAGAGGCGGCAGGACAGGTGGACACGCACCTGCCGGCCCGCTCCCACGCATGCGCCTGGCAGGGGCTGGGCGGGAGCATCGCACCTGTTGGATGGAGCCCAGCGTGTCCGTGTACTTCTCCTCTGTCTGCTGGATCTCTCGCAGGCAGCAGCACCGCTTGTCATACTCCGTCATCTTAGGCTGCGATTGGGGAGGAGAGGCTGGTGTTGGCGCACCTGGGGCTGCCGCGCCCGTGCCCCGGCTCCCAACCCTGCCCGGCCCTTCGCTCCCACACACCGGCATGGGCACCGGCTCGGTGCGCATGAGGTCCTCGTAGATCTCATCGCCCTCTGCCTCCTCGTTCTCCACGCAGTCATACAGGTCCTCGTCCTCCTCCACTGTGTCACTGCAGGACGCAGAGTCAGGCAGGGCCGCGGGAGCCCCCAGGCCAGGGACCCCTCAGGACCCTCCCAGGTCAAAGTTGTGTCCCCCCAGATCCCAAGGGCAGGATCATGTCTCCTCTGACCCCCAGGGCATAGTCTTGTCTCCCTCAGGCCCCCAGGGCAGGGCGATGTCCCCAGACACTCACTCAATCTGGTCGGACAGGCCACTGTAGATGTCTTCATCCCCGACACTCTCCTCATCGGTGGGGAAGGGCCTGTGGGGGCCAGGATGGTATGAGCCAGAGGCCTGAGGGCCAGGTGGGGAGGGGGTTTCAAGGGCCAGGAGGATGGGTCAGCCCAAACCACTTCAGTGGTTACTCACATGATTCCCTTGTTCTGGGCAATTGGGGTCCAGGACAGAGCAGACAGGGTGTAGATGACCTGTGACAAGGGCAGTGTTTTGCTCAGCAAGCCCCTCACCCACCCAAATGCCAGAATACAGCCTTGGGCTGCAAGGCACTGAGGCTACATTTGACTTTAGACCCCCATGACTCTGGGAGCCTAATTCAGGATGTTCTTCACCTTCCTGTTGCCCCACATTAGCATACCACTGTTCCCTTAACCGAGCACACACACACCCACCCCGCAATTGGTCCTATTGTCCTACTTAATCCTCATAACCACTCAAAGAGAATGGGATGAGCCTATTCCCTAGGACTCAGAGATGCCTGGTCACACGTCTAAGGTCACACAGCAAAGGGTAAAGCAAAGGCTTGAATCCAATTTTCACATCCTAAGCCAGGCTCTTTGTGCTTGGTCACGGCCTGGTATGGCAAGTCAGTCCTTCCCCTAACAGTTCTTAGCCTGCCTGGTGTAGACATTCATGGAAATAAATTGAAATCCAATCTTTAGACTCTATGAGCCCAGCTTACCTTCCCGAAATCCTGCACATCGAAGAGGTCAAAGGCCTCAAAGAGTTCACTCCTCTTGAGGCCAAACTTCTCACAGCAGGTAGACAAGAAGGTACGGATGTTCTTAAGGCACAGGAACTGTGGACAGAACAGAAATGAGGGTGAGAAACATAATGGGACAGGGTGAAACTGAGCCTTGGCAGTCTGACTTGGGGACCAGCACAGAAGGGGAGAACTAAAACACGGCCCCTCTTCGTAAGCCACACCCTCTTCTGATAAAGAGAAAGCTGTACCTGAAGCCAGATCTATCCCTCAATTTTTTTATTGAGGTAGAATTCAGATAGCATAAAGTTAACCATTAAATGGTAACTGAATGTGCTATAATACATGTAATGGAATATTATTCAGCCTTTAAAAAGGAATGAGATTTTGATTTATGCTACGATATGGATGAACCTTGAAAACATTATGCTCAGGAAATAAGCCAGACACATAAGGACAAATAGCGTGTGATTCCACTTACATGAGGTCCCTAGAGGAGTCAGATCCACTAAGAGTAGATGGTGGGAGCCAAGGGTTGAGGAAGGGGGATGGGAGGTTAATGTTTAATGGGAATAATGTTTCAGTTTTAGTTTTAAAAGTTTTGGATATAGGGGTGATGGTTACACAACAATGTGAATGTATTTAATGCCACTAAATTAAATACCAACAAATGGTTAAATGATAAATATGATAATTTTATTTATATATTATTAACATATCATGATATAAATTTATTTATATTTATAAAACATATTTATATCATTTTATTTATACATATATAAGTATTATCTATATTTCATCACGATGAAAAAATTTAACCATGCTGAAGTGTACACTACAGTGACATTTAGTACATTCATGACATTATGCAACTATCACCCCATCTAGTTCCAAGACATTTCTTACCACTCCAAAAGGAAACCCTGTACCCATTCGGCAGTTACTTTCTATTCCCCACTCTTTTTCCTTCCCCCTGGCAAGCATAGTTTGCTTTCTCTCTCTACAAATTTACCTATGTCCATCCACTGATAAATGGATGAACAAAATGAGGTATATCCATACAAGGGAATATTATTCAGCCATAAAAGGGACAAAGTACTGATACACAAAGTGGATACACTCAAAAACATGATACTGAGTGAAAGAAGCCAAACACAAATGATCACATATTGTATGTTTCCATTTATATGAAATACCCCTGAACTTTTCCATTTCATCAGCTAACACATTCCTTTTTTTGATTCAATCAGTTTGGGTTGGGTTGCTGTGACTTGCAACCAAAGACATCAGCAGTCAGACATATAGGA
The DNA here is from genome assembly GCF_987537825.1 of Furipterus horrens. NCBI lineage: Eukaryota > Metazoa > Chordata > Mammalia > Chiroptera > Furipteridae > Furipterus > Furipterus horrens. Next base: position 41,378,962 of record NW_028327180.1, on the reverse strand, counting down.
TGTCCCATGGGTTTGGGGGGTATTTGGCTCTAATATAAATAAGCCCTCACGTCCTTGCATTTGCCCAATATCAGCTCAGTCAAATGTCCCAATGAGCTCAGCTCTCTCTACAGTGCCTGAGATCTTACAGAATTCTAATCAACCTCCCAACCAACAGCCTCACCCAGCATGCAGAGCCGGCCTCCCCCATGGCCCCCAGCACAATCTACAAAGTCGATGTTGACCAAGATTTCTGAATCAGGCTCATCAGGAGAGCTGGTTAAAATGCATCTCTCAAAGCCACATATTGTGTGATTGCCTTCATACGAAATGTCCAAAATAGGCAAAGCCACGCCCTGGAATATTACTCAACCATGAAAAGGAGTGAAGCACTGACACTTGCTACAACATGGATGAACGCTGAAAATATGATGTTCATAAGAGAAGCCAGACACAAAATGGCACAGAGTGAGTTTCCATTTATGTGAAATGTCCAGAACAGGCAAACCCAGAGATATGAAATAGGTTAGGGGTTGCCAGGAGCTGGGAAGGGGAGAATTAGAGGTGAATACTAATGGGGATGGAGTTTCTTTTGGGGATGAAGTTTCTAGAATTAGATAGTACTGACTAACATACAATTTTGTGAATATACTAAAAACCACTGAGATTCCAGTCAAGATGGTGGCGTAGGCAGATATGGCTCACCTCTTGGCACAACCACATCAAAATTACAACTAAACTATAGAACAACCATCACTGATAACCAATAGAAATCAAGTTGAATGGAAGTCTGACAACTACGGAATTAAAGAAACCACATCCATTGAGATGAAGCCGGCAAGCTGATGCCATGTCTGAGACTTCATCAACCGGGCTAACACTGTTTGACCCACCTTGGAGATTTCCAGAGACTCCGCCCCATCCAACTTACGGACCACCCAAGCTGCTTTGCCATATGAATGACTAGTCTTGGCTCATGTTGCACAACTTCCTAAATCCTCTCAAACAAGCAACAACTGGACTCAGTGAGCCCCAGGCTTGGCACCAGCAGCAGCCAGCCTAGATTAACAGCTTGACTTCACCTGAGAATCTCCAAGCCCAGCACAAGTAGCAGCCATCTCAGATTGCTTTATTTCTCAGGCAGGGTGGACCCAGGCAAAGCACAGGGAGGGGCTGACCTTGGCCTGTACCACCAAAAAAACCCCAGAACCAGCACAACCAGTACACAGCTATAGACCACATCGGTGCACCACCACCCTGTCCCCCTACGTGGCTGATTCTCCATGGAGAGTGGAGGTTGGTGGTAAGTGATCATGGCCAGTCCTTGAAGCTGACTGGTCTAGGCAAATCCCTCCCATTGATCTGCCAACAGCAACCAAGACTCAACTACAAGAGGAGGGTATACTCAGCCCACACAAAGAGTGCACCTCAAGTATCCAGCTTGGGTGATAGGGGAGGCTGTGTCACTGGACCCTACAAGACACCTACTACATTAGGCCACACTACCAAGATGTGGAGTCAAAGCAGCTCTACTTAATACATAGAAACAAACACAGGGAGGCTGCCAAAACGAGGAGACAAAGCTACAGGGCCCAAGTGAAAGAACAGAACAAAACCCCAGAAAAAGAGCTAAATGAAATGAAGATAAGGAATCAATCAGATGCAGAGTTCAAAACACTGATTATAAAGATGCTCAAGGAACTTAGTGAGGACCTCAGTGGCATAAAAAAGATCCAGTCAGAAATGAAGGATACACTAATTGAAATGAACAATTTACAGGGAAACAACAGTAGAGTGGATGAAGCCAAGAATCAAGTCAATGATTTGGAACATAAGGAAGCAAAAAACAACCCATCAGAATAACAAGAAGAAAAAAGAATCCAAAAAGTGACGATAGTATAAGCAGCCTCTGGGACAACTTCAAGAGGTCCAACATTTGCACCATAGAGGTGCCAGAAGAAGAGAAAGAGCAAGAAATTGAAAATCTGTTTGAAAAATAATGAAAGAAAACTTCCCTGATTTGGTGAAGGAAATACACATGCAAATCCAGGAAGCACAGAGAATCCAAAAGAAGATGAACCCAAAGAGTTCCACACCAAGACACATAATAATTAAAATGCCAAAGTTTAAAGATTAAGAGAGAATTTTAAAAGCAGCAAGAGAAAAGAAGTTAGCTACCTAGAGGAGAATTCCCATAAGACTGTCAACTGATTTCTCAAAAGAAACTTTGCAGGTTAGGAGGGATTGGAAAGAAATACTAGTCATGAAAAGCAGGGACCTACAACCAAGATTGCTCTATCTAGCAGATATCATTTAGAATCAAAGGGCAGATAAAGAGCTTCCCAGACAAGAAGAAACTAAAGGAGTTCATCATCACCAAACCATTATTATATAAAATGTTAAAGGGACTTATTTAAGAAAAAGAAGATCAAAACTGTGAACAAGAAAATGACAAAAATACACATCTATCAACAATTGAATCTAAAAAAACAAACTAAGCAAACAAGAAGAACCGAGACAGAATCATGGATATGGACAGCATTTTGATGGCGATGGCTGCCAGATGGGAGGGGAATGTGGGGGAACAAGTGAACAGGTGAGGGGATTAAGAAGTACAAACAGGTAGTTTCAGAATAGCCATGGGTATGGTAGTCCAGTATAGGAAATGGAGCAGCCAAAGAACTTATATGCATGATCCATGAACACGAACAATGGTGGGGGGATTGCCTGAGGGAGTGGGGGTGCTGGATGGAGGGGACAAAGAGGGAAAAATCAGGACAACTGTAACAGCATAATCAATAAAATATAATTTAAAAGAAAAAAATGAAAATCACTGAATTAAATGCTTTAAAACAGTCAATTTTATGGTCTATAAATTACATCTCAAATTAAAAAATGTATCTTCTAGGTTCTTCCCCCTCAAACCTACTCAGTCTGTGGACACCTGAATTAGGTCCAGTCCTTCTACCCACAGCCCTCCAGGGTAAAAGCCTCAGTCCCCCTGAGGCCCACAAGGCTCTGCACAACCTGCCCCCCTCACCTCTCTGCCCTCACCTCCTCCCTCTCTCTGCCTAGCTCACTCTGTTCCAGCCATGCAGGCCTCCTTACTATTCCTCTAACACAGCGGTTCTCAACCTGTGGGTCATGTCCCCTTGGGGTGTCGAACGACCCTTTCACAGGGGTCACCTAAGACCATTGGAAAACACATATATAATTACATAGTTTTTGTGATTAATTACTATGCTTTAATTATGTTCAATTTGTAACAATGAAAATACATCCTGCATATCAGATATTTACATTACAATTCATAACAGTAGCAAAATTACAGTTATGAAGTAGCAACGAAAATAATTTTATGGCTGGGGGTCACCACAACATCAAGAACTGTATTAAAGGGTCGCAGCATTAGGAAGGTTGAGAACCACTGCTCCAACACTCCAGGCACAGTCCTGCCCCAGGGCCTTTGCACTAGTGATGCTCACTTCTTAGAATGCACTTTCCCCTGTGTTATGGACTGAACTGAGTCCCTCCCAAAATCTGTATGTTGAAGTCCTAACCCCCAGGACCTGAGAATGGGACTGTCTTTGGCGATAGGGCCTTTAAAGAGGTAACTGGAGTAAAATAAGGTAGCTATAATCCAATAGGATTGATGTCCTTACCGGAGGAGATTAGGACACAGAGGAAAAACCAGGTGAGGACACAGGGAGCCATCTGCATGCCAAGGAGAGAGGCCTCAGAGGAAGCCAAACCCACTTATGCCTCGATTTCGACTTCTAGCCTCCAGACTGTAAGACATACATTTCTGTTGTTGAAGCCTCAAGTCTGTGGGACTTTGCAACGGCAGCCCTGGCAAACCCAGATATCCCAATGTCCACAAGGTTCCTTGCCACCTTCTTCAGGTCTTTACGCAAAGCTGACCTTCGTCATGAGGCCCCCCCTGAGCACTCTATTTAACACTGCAACCCCTGACTCTGGCATTTTCTATCCCCTCTAATATGCCTTATTGTTAACCTCCCCCAAATAAAAAGTCACTTTAGGAGGGCAGGGTCACTGTTCTATCCGTTGGGTGACATCCAGTACCTAGAATAGTGGAGCAGACCCACATAAAGTATGTGTCGCATAGATGGATGGCAATGAGGCCTGGAAGTCTGCCTTTAAACAAGCTCTCTGGGTGATTCCTCCGTCCGCTAACCCCACTTTGTGATTCTACAATAGCAATATTTGCATTTTTAGCTGCTTGCTACCTGTGGTTGGGCGCTCAGATTTATTCTGTTCTTATGACAACCCTGTGAGTTCTTAATGCCCATTTTCCCTATGAAGAAGCAGGCTCAGAGAGAGAAGGAAAGTTGCCCAAGAGGAAAACCATGGAAAAGCTGGAATTAAACTCCAGGATGCTGTGAGTCCAGAGATGACTTTCTGGACGACAGCATCTCACTGCTTGCATGAGTGCTGTCATGTATGTGCTGAACCCCCAGCACTCTGTGTATCTTTAAAATGTATATACTTTAAAATAAAAATTGTCTTGTATATTTAAGGTGTTCAACAAGAAGACTGGGTATTCATAGTGAGATGATTACAGTCAAGCTAATTCACATACCATCTCACACAGTCCGCATGTGTTTGTGTGTAATCCATGTCCCTGAAACATATGCTCTTAGCATGCTCTTAGTGTTATCAATAGTGTTATTCAGGACAGTCATCACGCCTGGACGTTGCATATCTAGGTGATTCATCCTCCATCACTGCAAGACTGTACGCTTTCACATCTCCTCACTTCCTCCACCACCCACCCCTGGCTATCACCGTCCTACTCTCTGCTTCTGAGTCTCTCTTCCTCCATCTCTCTATCTATCTACCTGTCTATCCACCGATCAATGACACGGAATCCTCATAACAATCCTGCAAGGTAAGTACTACTATTATCCTCATTTTACAGATAAAGAAACTGAGGCAGAACCAGACAGTCAGAATGCAGGCCCAGTGCAGCGTTAACAGCACATATGAATCAACTCAATACACAGTGCTCCTTGTGTCTTGTATCTCACACCTCCCTCCTCGGTTTGTATCTTCTTGATTATTGCTACAACCACAGCCTACCCAACCCATTCTCTATGGAGCATGGACTTTTGAATTAAGTTTAACTTAAACAGATGTGTTTAAGAAGAGAAATTTGCATCCTACCATCAAAGGAAACTAGGATCCTTTGGTGTTAACCAAAGCCAGTGTAAAATAAATATGATATAAATGATGTAATTACATTCTAGTTGGATCCTGTTCTCTCTGTCAATAAGAGATTAGCCATAGTGAGAGACACATAAAAAACACCACAGTAATTCAACATCCAGTCCTGGTAAACAAAGAAAGAGAAAAAAAACACTCTTGGCAGAATAGGAATGGAAAAGAACTTCTGTAACTGATAAAAAGCATCTTCAAAAAACCTTTAGCCTTTGTTTTAAATAAAAGCGAAACATTATGCTTCAGAGTGAAATGTTAAGAAGATCACCCGTGCCATCAGAACCAAGTTAAGGGTGCGCGCTATTACCATCTCCATTCACCAATATATTGAAGACCTTTGCCAGCACTGTAAGACAGGACAGAGAATGAAGAGAAAGAAATACAAGGGTCATTTTTTGCAGATGATATTGCAGACTGTCAACATAGAAAGTCCAAAAGAATGTACAGATAAATAACTAGCATTAACCAAATAATTTTACTATTATGCTAAGTGAAGTAAGTCAGAGAAAGACAAATACCACATGGTTTCACTTATAAGTGGAATCTAAAAAAAACCAAAATAAATGAACGAACAAGACAGAAGCAAACTCATAAATACAGAGAACAGACTGATGGTTGCCAGAGGGAAGGGAGTTAGGGGACTGGGTGAAAACAGTGAAGAGATTAAGAAGTACAAACTGGCAGTCACAAAATAGTCATGGGCATGTAAAGTACAGCATAGGAAATATAGTCAATATATTGTAATAACTATGTACGATGCTATGTAGGTTCAAGACTTATTGTGGTGATCGCTACATAAGTTATATAAATGTCTAACCACTATGCTGTATTCCTGAAACTAATATAATATTGTATGCCAATCGTAATTGAAAAAATGTTGAATTATTTTAAAAAGTAAAATGATTTTGCAATGTGACTAAATACAGTGTCAATATACGAAGTTTACTGTGTGTTGGTATATCAGCAACAATCGATCAGAAAACTTTTTTTTTTTTCCCCCTGGCTGATGTGGGTCAGAGGATTGAGCACTGGCCTGCGAATCAAGAGGTCACCGGCTCATTTCCCAGCTGGGGCACATGCCTGGGTTGCAGGCCTGGTCCCTAGTTAGGAGCGTGTGAGAAGCAACTGAGAGATGAATCTCTCGCACACTGATGTTTCTCTCCCTCTCTTTCTTCCTCCCTTCCTTTCTCTATAGAAGTAAATAAATAAAATCTTTTTTAAAAGAACAGTTTTTTTAAATGATAACATTTGTGAAATCCTAGAATACGCAAAACTAACCTATGGTGATAGAAATCAGATCAGTGGTTGCTTCTGGGGTGGGGAGGGTGGTGGAAATTGACTTAGAAATCCCACAAGTGATGAAAATGTCCTGAGTCTTGATAAGGGCGTGGGTTGCACAAGGGTAAACACGTGCTGGAACTGATTGAACAGTAAACTGAAGACTTGAGCATTTCACTGTATGAAATCTGGACTTCAATTTTAAAAGGATACCATTTACCATAATCTTAAAAATGTAAAACAGACAAATAATAAAGCTAGTAATATCTAACAAATCTTACAAAAAGAAGTGCAGATCCTTTATGGAGAAAATTATACAATGCTATTGAAAGACAGAAAAGAAATCTAAACAGAGTGAAATGTATATTAATTCTTATCCAGAAAGACTCAATATTTTAAAAAATTTAGCCCTCTCCAAAACTGCGCCATAGAATCAATGCAAGTTCAATGAAAATCCCGAATGTTGTTTTTTTAAAATAAGATTTATTATAAGCCAGATCATATTTTCATTTTGAAGTTTAAGAATATTTTTTGTTGTGTTTTTATTATTTATTGTTTATTGGGTTTTTCATGAACTTGACACATGAATGTTAACATTTGTACAAAAAAGCACACAGTCACAAAGAACCAAGGCAATTGTTTTTTATTTACTTACTTATTTCAGAGAGGGGGAAAGGGAAGGAGAAAGAAAGGGAGAGAAACATCAATGTGTGGTTGCTTCTTGTGTACCCCCAACTGGGGACCTGGTCTGCAACCTGGCCTATGTGCCCTGACTGGGAATCAAATCGGCAACCCTTTTATTCACAGGTCAGTTGGTGCTCAATCCACTGAGCCACACTAGCCAGGGTGAGCCAAGACAATTCTACAAAGGAAAAATAAAATGGGAGTACTAGTCCTATCAGTTATCAACTTATCACAAATCTACAGTAATTAGGACCCCATAATTGTAGTAGTTTGCCTCCAAGATGACTCCCTAATGGTCCACAATCCTCAGCATTCATGCCGTTTGTTATCCCCTCTCACACTGACCCTAGGCTGCCCTGTGTGACTAACAGAGTATGGTAGAAGTAACAATATGTAACTACTATTCAAGGCTGAGGAATAAAAGGCATTGCAGCTTCCACTTTGGCCTCCGGAGTTGCTTGCCCGCTGCCATGTTGAGAGGCCACTCAGTCAGTCCTGTGCAAGGGCCCACATGGAGCGGAACCAAGGTCCTACCTGACTGAGCCACTTGGGAAGTGCACCCTCCAGCCCCGGTCAACATCAGACTGCAGGTGTCAGAAATCTTGATGCAAATCATTGGTGAGCATAATGGTTCATTTACATGATTGAGTTCTGGAATAAGTTGTTACTCTGCAATAAGTAAGTAATAAACCTTTACCAGGGGGCCCAGATATAAACCACACATATATGAAATGCATTTTATGACTGAGCAGGTATTGCAGATGCAGGGTAAAAAGAGGTGCAACTTTGGACCACTAGTTGGGTGGTCCAACTGGTTATCCATAAGAGCAAAAAAAATTATATCAAAACCCTATCTCATATCCTACTCAGTCAATTCCAGCTGGATTAAAGTCTTCAATGCTCAAGGCAAGATTTCTAGAAGACAATTTAGGAGAGCAGCTGTATGAATTGGGAGTGATTCTAAAGCAGTAAGTCATAAAGGAAAGGATTCGACTACATGAAAATAAAAGTTCTAGTCATCAAAAAGTATCTTGAAGAGAGGGAAGAAATAAGCCACAAAGTGAAAGTGGACATTTGTTACACATTTATATCTGAAATATATCAAGAACTAGTGAATCAATAAAGAGACGATTCAATCAGAAAATGGGCCAGGTGTGAACAGGTATTTCACTGAAGAAGAATTACAACTGCCTCCAAACACATGAAGAAATGGTCAACCTCAGAAAGTATCCAAAAATGCTAATTAAGATCACAAATATGATTTCCTTCCCACCCAATATACAAACATTTTTAAGTCAGGAAAATACCAAATATTGGCAAAGAGACAGGATCCCATAAACATATCCTACTTCTTAGAGCGTGAAATTGTTTAAAATTTTTGAAAAATAGTTTGGCATTATCTACCCTTCGGCCACAAAATTCCTAGGTTTAAGTCATAAAGAAACACTTGCAGAGGCACCAGGAGACGGGTACAAGGGTTTCCAGGACAAGAATGCTTTAAGAATCAATCCCACGGCAGTCAACTTTCCAGATGGCCCCAGTGATCCCCGCCTCCTGACAGTCACGCCCTTGCATGTCTGCCTCCAGCTGAGTGTGGGCAGGACTGTGACTTGCTTCTAGTCAATATAGTAAGATGGGAATGCCAGTGCGGGACTCAAAGGTTCATAAAGGCAGTGCGGCCTGTCTCTCTCTCTGTCTCTCTGTCTCTCTCTCCCTACTTTGAGTGAGCAGCTCTAAGGAGAGGCCCACATGGCATGGAACTGAGGTCTCCTGCCAAAAGGAGAATAAGCCATCTTGGGAACTAGTCTTCCATCTCAAAACGGACGATGGCAGCCCAGATGAACACCTTGACGAACCTCATGAGATACCCTGAGCAGCCCCGCCCATGAAAGCTGTTCCCAGATTCTCTCTCTTTTTTTCAGTTCTACCTCCTGTCCCCAGAACGTTCATACGTGAAATGAGCAACATTAATTATAAGGTTGATATAGAAGCATGAGAAGTAACTCAAGTTCTTAGCACAGAGAACTTTCCAAATGTAGAGGTATTTTTAAAGTAAACGAAAATAAAACAATGACAACAACAAAAAACCCTGAAGCACTGAAGGATGGAGGGCAAGAAAGGAAGGGAAAACAACCAGGGGTCTAAGTTTAGCGCTTGTGTATTTTTATCTGTGAAATCCCCACATCAAAGCCCAGGAGGGCAGCAAAGGGTAGGTACAAGTAAGAGCAGCTAGAATCTAAAATCTAGTAAACAAGGAGAACCTAAAATCTAGAAAGAATTTAGTAAAAGCAGGGAAGAAGGGTTATAAATTCTGAACTTAAAAATGACTGCAAGTTTTCTGTTCTTTATTTTCTTCGTGTGTGAGCAAGTGAGAATTTAAAGGCTATGCTCCTGGTTCAGTACATCCTAGCCGTTACATAGGGCAGAGGCTAGTCTAGCCAGTCCCAAAGTTTACTGTGCACTAGAATCACCTGGTGGCATTTGTTTAAAATGCAGATCCCTGGATTCCAAACCCTAGTGATTCTGATTCAGTTGGAGTGATGGCGAAGCCAGGAATCTTCATTGTAACTGGTACCCCACGTAATTGTGGTGCATGTTTGGCTCTGGGGGGGAAATGGGCTAGACTTTCCAGGGGTTCACAAATCAAGGTCTGAAATTTTAACACTTAAGAAGTCATTTTAGGGCTTCCGATCAAGATGGCAGAGGAAGGAAATGGTGTACTCACCTCTTCCATGACCACTTCAAAATTATAACTAAACTAACTACAGAACCGTCATTCAGAATCGTCTGAAGACTAGCTGAACAGAAGTTCTATAACTGAGGATGTAAAGAAGTCATGTCCAGACCAGTAGAAGGGGCAGAGAAACAGAACGGACTTGTCCCACACCCACGTGTAGTGAATAAAAATCAGGAGGGCTATCTCAGCTACAGAGGTCCCTCCTGAGGAATGTGGGGTCCCAGCCCTCCACCAGGCCCCCCAACCCAGGTTTCCAGTGTCAGGAAGAGAAGTCCCCATAACTTCTGGCTGTGGAAACCAGTAAAGACTGTGGCTGAGTGAGACGGAGGGCTTCTGGAGTCCCAGGCATTTCTCTTAAAGGGCTCACACATGGACCTACTTGCTGATGGACTCACTTACGTTGAGCTCCAGCACTGAGGCAGCAGCTCAAAAGGCACCGGGGATGTACAGGGACCAGGGACGCCTGAATAGTCTAGCTTCAAGGCAAGGGCTGGAGGGGCAACTTTCTCCCAGATAGAAGTACTGGCACAGGCTATTGTTCCTTTGCTGAGCCTTTCCCCTGTTCCTAGATTCTTGACCTTTAGAAATTGTATGAGACAATAAAGTTTGTTTACTCTTAAATCTTGGGGTAATTTGTTACAGAGCTAAAGCCCTGGAATGAAAATGCCCCAAATATCCATCAAGGGTAGGATGAATAAATAAGTTGGGGTAATTCACACAGTAAAATACTATACCACATTACAAAAGGATTAACTACAGTCATAGACATAAACATGGATAATTTCAAAACCATAATGTTAAATAATAATCAACTCTCATACATATATCATAATTCCATTTATATCAAGTACAGACATCAGCAAAATTAAGCAGTCAAATGTTTAGGAACACATATACAGCAAAACTATAAAAAATATCAAGGAATTTCTTATCCAAAAGTTCAAGATAGTGGCTACTTTTGGGGAATTGAGGAAGGGAAGGGAAGGGAAGGGTATGTAATTAAGGAAGAGCAAACAGGGGCTTGTAAGGCTGTTTTCCGAACTGCGAACCATTAGCAGGTCACAGAATGAGCTGAGCAGGTCCCACTAGAATGGAATAATGTATGTTGCAATGTTTTCAACGTAGAAAAGGTTAGGAATGAAAAGCTTTCAGTCACATGTGCTCTTGTGGGCTGGGGAGTCATGGAAAAAATGCATTTCTTAATATAGTTAGAGTAAAAAAAAAAAAATGGCTTGAGAAACATTGCTTTAAGGATTCCCAAGAAATCGTAATGTTCTAACTCTTCACCGGAGTGATGGGTACATTGCTAATTTTATTATTGTTTAAACATTTCCCATATGCCTCCCACAGCCTCAGGCATATATGATAGATTTCACATTAAGAAGAACATATGACAATAGAGCTGACCTGAGACTCTCCATGGTGAAACAAGAAGGGCCAATAAAGAACCAAGGGGAGAGTGGCCTTCACCACTGTGTGAGGGACATTCTTTGTGCTGTATCCGTGGCCTGTGTAAAATCAGCCCACGTGCCACCTGTAGTAACTGGGGCCACCACTTACTACATACATTACCCTCAGCTTTGTTCTTTGTATAATATGTTACAATTGTCTGGGGGTGTTAAAATACTTATGTTACAGATTGAGCTGCATGCTAAGGTTGCATCTCTATTCTAGTTTGGGTCCTTGGAAGAAGCCCCTGAGAGAAGAATTTGGGCTGCATGTAGTGTATCTGAGAGGTGATCCAAGAAGGGCTCGCGGCAGCAGGGAAGTGGGACAAAGAGGAGAAGAAAATCAACCAAGAGGTGTTCATTGAGACCTGACATCAGGTGGGGCTCGATCCCCTGGGTATCTCTGGTAGAGGAGGTAGACCTAGCCCAGAATCAATCCACCTGAGAAATAAGAACACCAGACATGGATCCCTCAACTCCCCTCCAGCACTGATTATGGGTGCCTCTCAGGGTAACTGCCAGGCTAAGGATCTTCTACAGCTAGAGAACATTCTCAGAGAGACTCAGGGAGCCATCATCAAGAACCCTCTGTAGGTGACTGCAAAGAGGACTAAGAAACGGGTGGGGCACCCACATCATCTGCTAGAGTCCTGAACAACTCTCCTCTGTCTGCCCCTACCCTCTCATCCGCCAGAGCTTCACATGATGTTCACTACAAGAATGACTGCCACAGCCCTGGCTGAGGCAACCAATCAATGTCTGTCTGTCTGTCTGTCTCTCTCTCTCTCTCTCTCTCTCTCTCTCTCTCTCTCCTTCTCTCCCTCTCTCTCTCTTCCCCTGCCCACTCAAAAAGAATGACTGCCATGCAAATGCTCAAAGAAACTGAGATTTCACAAAGAGTCTAAGTGAGAAATATGGGGCTGGGAAAACTTCCCAGAGGTGCTGGGACAGAACAACACAGAGGAGCTGAAGGTGGAGGGAGGTCCAAACACATATCTCCCGTCAGCAAATTCACTCCTGACCAGGGTCACAGCACCTTTGGTGTAACTACCACCAAGCTTCAGAGCTTTCTCTCCAACCACCTCTCCTCAGCCCCTAGAGTCAGGAGGAGGGTCCCGGGGTGGTAAGGTAGAGAACAGGGCAGAGAACAAACCCCCAATGGGCTCCTAATCCAGAAGGGCACAGGAAGAGCCTCCTACCTCCTGTGTGCCTTGGGACAAGTCACCTCCCCTCTCTCAACTTGTTTTCTCACCTACTAAATGGGGACTATCAACATGCCTACTGTGTCCTGTCATTGTAATTCAATACAATAATACATGTAAAGGGCTCAGCATAGTGTGAGCCCTCAGTATCTGAAAATTATCATTATCAGTATTGCCACAATTGTCACCATCATCACCATCAGCACTACAATGATTATCAATCACATCATCATTGTTATCATCACCACTACCATCATCATCTTCATCATCATCACCATCAATATAATCATCACCTGCAGCAGCAGCATCATGGCCACCCTGGCCCTCGTTGGGAGGAGGCACCATTATTGAGAACGTAGCCTTTTCTAAACCTTATACAAAGAATCTAATGGGAAGTTTTATTTAACTCTCCCAAAAGAGTTGCTACACCAAGACCTAGGAGGCAGGCTCTAATAATATCTGTCCTCCCAGTTATTGGGACCCAAAACGCTGGAGTCACCTTGACTCTTCTGTTTCTCTATCACTCCACTTCTAATCCATCAGCAAATCCTACTGGTTCCACCTTCAAAATATATCCAGATCCCACCTGTTCTCTCCACCTCCACTGCCACCTCCCTGGTCCGAGCTAGCATCATCTAGGTTTTGCAATGATCTCCTCACTGGACTCCTTGCTCCTGCCCTGAACCCCTATAATTTATTTTTAATAGAGCAACTAGAGTAATATTGTCAAAACCCTTCTAGGACTCTCATCCCACTCAGATACAACCCCAAGGTCTCCCCCACAGCCCACAGGCACTGCCCAACCTGTCCCTCTCTCCACCTCACTTACTCTGCTCCAGCTACATGGGTCTCCTCACTCTTCCTAGAACATGTCAGGCACAACCCAGCCTCAGGATCTTTGCACTAAATGTTCCCTTCAACTTAGAATGTCAGTCCCACAATTAACCTGGTGCCTTCCTTCCTTGACTCTTTCATACCTTGGATGAAATATCACTTCTCAGTGAGACGTTCCCAACCACTCTAAAACTGCAACATATGCATGCATGCACGCACACAGCACTCCCCACCCACCTTTTCTGCTTTATTTTTTTCCCCTTGCAATTTTTTGTCTGGAGCATTATATGTCACTTACTTATTTTGTTATTGTCTGTCTGTCCTCCACCCACCCTCCCCTACACACTAGAACATCAGCTCCACAAGGGCAGGATTCACCCTGTATTTTGTTCACTGCTGTGACCTCCGCACTTAGTACAATGACTTGCACATAGTAATTGCTCAATAAAAGTTGGTGAATGGATGAATGAATCCCCTTTTGACAGATGGAACAACTCATAGAGGAGATATCACCTGACTGAGCCACAGAGGTAGGAATGAGGAGTCACGCACCAGCTCTGGCCTCAGAGGCCATGGCGCTAACCACTGCACCACCCTCTCTTTGAACCACACCAGACTTCCCCCTGGTGCCATGCAGGACCGTAATGGGGGGAGTGGTACAAGAACCACATGTACCACTCTCTAGTTCATCAGTCTTTGCAGAGTTGGGGACTGACTCTGGATAGAGTTTGCAGGTCACTAAGGCACAAGAACAGATGGCCTCATCTGGAGGAAGTTTCTTCCAGACCTCAGGGAGATCAGCTGAGCCTTGAGACTCCCCCCTGCCCCCCCCCGGTCATGTGATACCTCAAACGGGGAAAGGGGGTATGACTCATCAGCCCTTTGGACAGGAGTGGGGCCAGTTAAAAAAGGGGCTACCTCAGACAGCAAGAGTGACTGAGGTTAGACCACCAGAACTTCCAGGTAGCCTATGGTGTGAGATAATGTGGCAAAAGACAGGAGGCCCTTTAAACAAACATAGGTGGGGTGTAACAGGACATTTCCTCCTTGTTGGGGGGCAACCCCTTCAGCTCCCCTCCTTCTACCAGAGTATCAGAATTCAGCTGGCATCTTACCCACATGCAAATCAGCACCCTGGCACTTCCCCTTTGCCTGTAGGTTCCCTATCAGCACAGTCTCTGCTCCAGACAAAGAAAGAACTGGAAAAATTAGCTAGTTCACTGCCTTTCTTCAGGGTACCAGTGGGCAGGGACAAACCCCTTTTGGTGACTACTGCAGGCAGAGAGCAGAAGAGGGGACCCACAGCTGAGCACACTGCTGCAATCACCTCCCCCACCCCCACCCTCACCCTCACCCCCACCCCAGGGAGCGGCCGGAAACCGGAAATGCCTGTTACCAGGGCTTGCTGGGGAGACAGAGAAAGGGGGGCCCTCTGCCTTCAGCCCTTGCAGCCCCTTAATCTTGAGGCTGCAAGACTTCATCTTGCAGACCATAGAGGGTGGGTGTGCTATGCACCCTTTTCAAAGCCCGTAAGCAGAGGTGCAAAGCATAAACTCCTCATCCTGGTCTTCTGCAGCCTCCCTGCACCAGCCCGTCTTCTCCCCTCTCCCCCGACCCGAGCACACACCCAACGTCTCAGTGTCAGTTGAGGGCATCCAGACAGACTGCCAGCCCAGCTGCTGCAAGCTGAGGGACCTTGGAAAGATCTCTGTGCCTTCTGGTGGCTCAGTTTCCTCATCGTCCCATTGGGAATGAACATACCAATCAAATGAATGTTCCTTCTAGCACCTGGCCCACTAGGCAGGGTTGTACATTCATTCAGCAAGCATGTACTGAGCACCTACTCTGGGCCAAACCCTGGACCGGGCAGTGGCCAAGACAGAACCCCGTCCTCACAGAGCTTATATAGTCTAGTGAGGGGACAGACACCGAGCAGATATTACCACAGTGGTGAGGAAGTGTGTGTAAAAGCACGGAGAGTGTGAGATCTGGTTCAATGGGAGGTGTGCCTGAAAAACACAAAGATTAAGAGATGGAGAAGCATTCCAGGCAACCCTCACATGCTCCTGGTGGGGAAACCAGACAGTGCAAGTGCTTTGGAAAAAATGGTTTGGTGGTTTCTTAAAAAGTTAAATGTGCACTACCATGCAACCTGGTCCATCCTCAGGCATTTACCCAAGAGCAATGAAAGTGAACATTCATGTGGAGACCTGCACACAGATGTTCCCACAGCTATGTCCGTGAGAGCCAAAATGTGGGGTCAACCCAAGTGTCCGCCCACAGAAGGGGGAGTGTTCCAGGCCAAGGGAACAGCACGCGAGAGGGAGCTGATCATCCAGCCACCCCTTTGTGGATTCAAATTAGTGAATATCTACTCTGCTCCAGAAAGCGGTCCAAATGCTGGGGGTAGAGCTGTGAGCAAAAGAGGTGCATTCTGAAAGAAGGACACAAACCACCTATTACATGCATATGACCACAGCTTGTTAGGAGGTGGTGAGCATTAAGAGGGCAAATTGTGTTCCGTTCGCAGAATGGACTACTGCTCAGTGCTAATAAGGAGTGAAGAACCGATACACACAACAGCACAATGAATTGCAAAAGAATTATGCCAAGTGAACGAACTAGACTTAAAAAGCATTAATGCTGTATGAGTCCGTTTACATAAAACTCTACAGTGATCCAAAGAAGATTGGAGCTGCCTAGGGATGGCAGGAGGTGGGACTGGGAGGGCTGAGAGGAAGAAATTTCAAAAGGGTAGGAGGAAACTTTTGGGGGTGATATATTCACTCTCTGGATTATGGGGTTGGTTTTATACGATGTCACAACTTACCAAATTGTGTATATAGTAACGATGTCATTTATTGTATGTTAATAAAGCTATTTTTTAAGCTCGTGGGAGACCAGATACCTATTGTGTCCTTCCCCTAAAATTGGAGCTTTAGGGCAGCTTTAGAGGATGGGAGGGTGGGAAAGAAGGAATAATGGAAACCATCATCAGTCATAATGCAAACTCCTGTCACATTGTTGTGCTCACCCTCAATAAAACATACTAAATGAGAAACCAATATGTGCTCTTTCTGTCTGAATAATATCAGAGTGTGAGGGGGAGAAACTGTTTCAGGCAGTGGGAAGAGCATGCGAGGCGGCTCTGATCATCCGACCCCTTCATGGATTCAATAAATAGTTACCGAGCATCTACTGTGCTCCAGGCATTTGTCCAAGCGCTGCAGACACAGCTGTGAACAGGACAGGTACACACCCCTGCCCTGGTGAGGGTGACCTTCTGGCAAAGGAGGCAAACAGTGTGTTACATGAATATGAATATGGCTTGTTAGAAGGTGGTGTGAAGGGACAAAAATAAGTAGGAAGAGGGGATGGGAAGTGCCAGGAGGGAGTGCAATTCTAAATAAGGAGGTCCAAGAAGCCTCATTGAAAGAGTGACATTGAGTAAAGGCTTAGAGGAGGGAAGGACCCAGGTGTATATCTGGAGGAGCAAGCATTCCAGGCAGAGGGAACAGCCAGTGCAAAGGTCCTGAGGCTAGACCCTACCTGGTACGATCAAGGAAGAGTTTGGAGGCCAGAGTGAGAAAGGGGGAGTGGGAGGAAGTGCATCAAGGGTGCTCTCACATGCGTATTTATCAAAACAGGTCATGTGATCAAAAAGGCAAGTAGTTATCACCCTGAACATCCCACCATTCTGCCTTATCTCCCAGGAGCCTTGCAAGGGAAGAAAAAATGGTTGATGCCTTTTGAAGCACTTTCTCCAGCTCCCCCTGGTGACATGCTCAATCACAGGTCAGACTGAAAACAAGAGCCCTCATTTCTTGGGGTGCTTGGAAGCTGTCCCCATTGGGGGTCATTCTAGGTCCCCAGGGAAGATAAGCACAGGACAGCCACTCCGAGGTGGAGTTCTGGAAACGCTGTCCATTGAGCAGCCATGAAGGGGCTGCGGGTGTTCAGCTTGCTCCAGAGGTGACTTGGGGGAAGCCGGGGACATAATCATGGTCAGCAGATCTCTGATGGGCTGATTAGCTGTGTGCTGGTGGGCCATGGCAAGGAGAGTCCTAAGAAAGAAGATCTGGGTTTGATATAAGAGTGAGCTAAACTTCAAGACCAACAGAGTCAGTAAAGAAAAGGAGAACTCTGCCATAGGAAATAAAACCATTGCGTAACATCAGTTTCAGGCAAACAGCAGTAACAGGAGTGCCCTTTAATTGAGATAATATACTGAGCTCAAAGAGGCAGTCACTTGCTGAAAGTCTATTAGGGTCATCAGCCTCTCTTCTCTGAGCGCCACTCTGCACCCTTCCTCTGCTCTGTAGTGAAGAGAACTACATTTCCCCATCTCCTCTGCCCCTTGGCTTCCGGGTAGGTTCAGCAAAGGGCTGGCCCAGTCAGGAGGCCAGAGGGCAAAAGGGAAAGAAGCTAGGGTATCTGTCTCTCTCTTTCTCTGCCTCTTCCAGCAGTAAACCTGTCTATTCCACGGTCTCAGCTCCCTGAAGACAGCTGTTGCCTCAGGTTCTGGCTCTCATTGAATGACCCTGGACCCTGGTCATACCACTTCCTTCTACGATTCCACCAGCCCAGTGGCTTCTCTCTTAGTATAACCCATCTGTCTTCTCAGCTCCTCTCACCCACTAGCCAATTATCTGAATTAAATTCTCTCTGTGTGAGAGACCCAAGATGATTTCTGCCTTCCTGGCTGAACCCTGACTGGGGAAACAAGAAATCTGAATCCAAGACTATCTCCATAACCACCTGAAAGGCTCATATGCTCCCTCAAAGAGGCAATATTCATATAGTGTGTCTGGTCACAAGTTTTGGGGGGCCTGGACACTTGCTTCAAATCCCAGTATAGCTACTTATTCACTCAGGCAACTTACTTAAACTTTCCATGTTTCCCTTTCCTCATCTGTAAAATTAGGATAATAATGTGTAACAGGTTGTGCTTTCCAAAGGTGGCCACAAAAACACCAGCCACCCAGCACGCTCTTTGAGACTTGTCACATTCCCTTCAAAAGGTGGAGTTTGACTCCCCTCCCTTTGAATCTAGGCTGGTCTTAATGACTTGCTTAAGTCACTAAGAACACACCAAGTGACACTGCATGATCTCCAGGTAGGTCAGAAGAAACCCTGCAGCTTCTGTCTTGGTCTTTTGAAAAACAAGTACTCTCTCTCCACATTCCTCCTCAAAACGCAGTCACCATATTGTGAGGAAGCTCAAGCCACAAAGGGATGCCACGTGCCGGTACTGCAGTCAGCAGCCCAACCCAGGCGTCCACCATGCCAGTGGACAGCTCTCCAGGTGACCCCAGTCCCCAGAACTTCAAGGCTGAATCCCTGACAGAACCTGCGAGGATTACTAAACAGTTTTGTCTGACAGCACTATGTCTGGGGTGGTGTGTTTCACCATGCAGAAGTCTCCTTTATCCACGGCTTCACTTTCTGTGGTTTCAGTTACCCACCGTCAATTGCAGTCCAAAAAGATTACATGGAAAATCCCAGAAGTAAATAATTCCTAAGTTTTACATTACACGCCATTCTGAGTTGTGTGATGAAATCTCACACTGTCCTGCTCTATCCCACCCGGGACATAACCATCCTTTGGTCTAGCATACCCACACTGTACATACAGTACAAAAGATACTTTGAGAGAGAGACCACATTCACTTAACTATTATTACAGTATACTAAGTATTCAATTTTATTATTAGCTATTTTTATTTTCTTACTGTGCACTAACTTATAAATTAACTTTTTTTATCACAGGTATCTATGTATAGGAAAAAACATGGTATATATAGAATTTGGTACTCTCCACAGTTTCAAGCATTCACTGAGGATTTGGAACATATACCTGCAGATAATGGGGTACAACTGTAATAAGACACCTGAGATATAATGGTACCTACTCTATGGGTTTCTTGTGAAAATAAAATGAGTTAATGAGTATTAAGTACTTAGAATACTTGCACATAGTAAGTGATCAATAAATGGAACCTGTTTTTGTTGTTATTCATTTATACTTTCTGAATCGACTCCCATCCATGTCCTTAAAACTGTATCAAGACCTAGACGTGGATACATTTTTCTCTTTGGGCCTCTTGACACTACATACACCCTTCTGGTTTTACTCCTAAGTCACTAAATTATCCTCTTTTGACTTCCTGCTTCTTCTTCCTTCTCTCCCTCACCCCTCAATATTGCGGCTCCCTAGGTCAACCCTCAGGCCCCTGTCCTCTCTCTCTTACCTCTGCCCAAAATGAGCTCATTGGCTCCCGAGAATTTGATTCCCAACACAACAGGAACGCCTGCAGAGATTTACAACTTTGCAACTATTGACTCATTAAATTCTTATAACAGCTCTATAAGGGAGGAACTATCCATACCCCCATATGAAAGATGGGGAAACTGAGTTACAGAGGGTTCAGTAACTCATCTGAGATCCCACAGTTAGGATTGGAACCCAGACACCCATACAGCTGGATTCCATATCCCTCAAATAAGATTTCTCAGCCTCAGCACTACAGATATTTGGAGGGCTGTCCTGGGCATTATAGAATATTTAGCAGCATCTCTGGTCTCTGCCCACTAGAAGCCAGTGGCACATCTCTCCCTCCAGTGGTGACAACAAAAAATGTCTCCAGGCATTAGCAAACATGCCCTGGAAAGGCAATGGCTGTCCCCTACCTCCTGGGAAGCACTGCGCTAACAACTATCCTGAGTTGCCTTCCATCTCCAGTGTAACATGGCCCCATCAGAAACCCCAGGCCTTCCATCGTAGCAAATGATACCCCACCCATGCAGGTCCCTAAGCTACAAACTTCGACACCATCTTGTCTCCTTTCATTCACCTCCATCCTTCTCCCTCATCCAATCTGTCAGCAGGTCTGGTCAGCTCAACCACTAAAATGTGAGCCGGATCCATTGTTTCCAATTCCTGGTCCAGGCCCCCATCACTTCTTGCTGGGATGCCTTCATCAATCTCCTCCTCCCAAGTCTCCTTGCTGCCACTTCCAATGCCCTTAAAGTCTAGTCCCCAGAGAGCAGCTGGAGGGACCTCTTTAAACCACCAATCTGCTTGTACTGTCGAGGACTTCTCATCACATTTAAGTTCTGCACACATCCCGCAACTACTCCCAAACCTCATTCACCATCACTCTCCTTCCACTCACTCACCTTCCATCAGCAGATCCTTCATTCAAATCCTTCCTACCACAGGGCCTTTGCATGGCCTTGGTCCTCCCTGCCCCATTCTTCCCAGAGGTAGCTCCTCCTCCTTCAGCCCTCAGATTTCCTTGTCCACCCTCAAGAAAGCATGCCCCTTCTATTTTTCTTCATTTTAACCCCTGGTTTTCATCTGCAGTATTTATTATGTTTCATTGATTTGCCTGTTTACTGTCTCTTGTGGGTCGAATGGCTGCCCCCAAACAGGATATGTCCACATCAGATCTCTGGAGCCTGCAAATGTGATGCTATTTGAAATAAAAGGACTTTGCAAGATGTAATTAATAATTAAGTTAAGGACCTCAAGGTGAAGAGATCATTCTGGATTATCCAGGTAAGCCCTAAACCCATCGAGAAGTGCTTTTATAAGTGACACACACAGACAGACACGGGGACAGACACAGAGGAGACAGCCGTGTGAAGACAGAGACAGAGGTTTCCGTGATGCAGCCACAGGCTAGGGATGCCCAGAGGCATGAGGAACTGGAGGAGGCAAAGAACCAACTTTCCCCTAGAGCCTCCTGATGGAGAACGGCCCTGCCAACATTTTGATTTCAGTCCTCTGGCCTCCAGAACCGTGAGCAGACACATTTCTGCTGTTTTAAGCCACCCAGTTTGTGGTACTTTGTTACAGTGCCACAGGAAACAAGTCCACTCCCCTGGTCCCCCACAAGGCCATGAACTCAGGGGAAGGGAGAGTCCATCTATCATGTTCTTTCCCAGAGCACAGTGCCTGTGGCTGATAACAACATAAGTGAATATTTTAATTCAAAGAAGCGCTCACTCTCTTCTTGACTGTCACCAGTCAGTGTTTATGTTTCTTCGGGTCCCTCCAAAGCAGCGTTTCTCTCACCCAGGGGTGATTCTGCTCCCCGGGGTGATATTTGGCAATGTCTGGGAACATTTTGTTGTCATGATTCTGGAGGGCAAAGCGCCACGGCATCGAGTGAGTAGAGGCCAGATATGTTGCTCAACATCCTACAATGCACAGGGCAGTCCCCAGGACAGGGAAGGATCCAGTCCCCAATGTCAGCAGCAATGATACTGAGCAACTCTGGACTAAATGTAGTACTTAATGCTAATGCAGATGTCAATTGCCTCCTAACATCTATTACCCCTGCTTCAGCTAATAAGCCCTCAGCTTCCGCTTTGTTACTGCTGCTCCTCCTTGCACAGTCTAATTTTTTAGGATAGAGTCCAATCGGCCTCCAACTCCAAGAATGGGCAGGTGACCTCGGCCTGACAAATTAGAGCATCATATTCTCCAAAATATAGCAATTGGTTCAGAAAAGGACATGTGACCCCACCCAAAAAGATCATGTCCAACAAAAAATAGATTTTGGCTTGAGAGGCCTATAAATCGACCCTCTCATTTTCCATTATACATAGAATTGTAAGAGTACAAATCTGAAGCAGCTGAATATGCCTGTCTGCCTCCATTAGGGGAAAGAAGGTCTGAGAATGGAGAAAAACACCCAAAAGAGCAAAGTTAAGAGATGAAGGGGAAGGAGGGGGGCGGTTTCTGAATATAATAATGCCTGGGTCCCTGGGACCCAGCCGGACCTGAAGGTATTTTTCTCCCAATATTTTTAGTTATGTGAGCTAATAAACATACATATTTTTACTAAGCCACTTTCAATTGGGTATTTTTGTCACAAAATCTAAGATACTTCGTTAAAACTTCTGCAGACTAAGCTCAGAATTTCCTCAACCCTTAAACTTCTCCAACTGAACATCCTTTATTTCTTCCACTGTTGCCCAAGGAAACTGACTCTCAAGTTCCTCCTAAAACCCAGGTTACAAAGCACCATCCCTGATATCAAAGGGGAACAGTTCACCTCTGCAATGTGGTAAGATCTTTAGAAGTCCAGTTATGCTCATCCAACACCTAACTCAGGTCCTGCCCCCTTCCTGGCACCATTAGTACTAGCAAAGGAGACAAATGGAACTCCTTTTGACTCCTTAAATATACCCCAACTTCTCACACTGAGTTAGCATGTCACCTCCTCTAGGAAGCCTACTCCAATTTCTTCTGGGGGTTCCCTCCCCTCTGCTCTCACAATGTCCTGAGCTCCACCCACCCGTCACTGAATGTGTTGTAACTGCGTATTTCCTTGTCTATTTCCATAAGCTGCATGAGAATCTGTGTCTCATTTATCATAGGATTCTCCATTACCCAGCACATAGCCTAATACAGAGAAATGTCTGTGAGGTGGGTGGTATTACCATTATTATTATTGTTGTTATCTTTACTACTATCATCATAATTTCCCCCATTTCACAGATGAGAAAATCTAGATCCTTGCCCAAAATCACATAACTAGGAACTTACAGAGGCAGGATTGATCCCAGGCCATCCATACTCAACCACTGCTAACTGACTACCACTAACCAATAATCAGTAGGCACTCAACAAATGCCTACTACATCAGGGTTCAATCAGCAAACACTTTCTATAAAGATCCAGATAGTCATTATCTTGGTTTTGCAGATCATAGGTCGGGTCTACAGACAATATGTCAGCAGATGGGACTGACAGTGCGTCAACTAAATTTTGTTTACAAAAAGAGTACGCTGACCCCTATACCAAATGAATAATGAATGAATGAAGTGAATAGTTAATAAGTATTTATTGAGCACCTACTTATGTGCTGGGCACTGGAGGTAAGTTTGTGAACCAAATAGACAAAAAGCCTTGCCCTGACATTCCAGTGGGGAGAGCAGATAATAAGCAAATGAAAAAGATGGTAGGTCAGAGGGTGCTAAGTGCTATGGAGAAAAATTAAAGAAGGAAGAGAATGAAAATTGCAAGTGTGCAGGGAGGAGAAAAAAGGTGCAATTTTAGATATGGAAACCAGGGACGATCTCTCTGACAAGAAACCTGGAGGTAAGAGAACAATCACAGAGTATATCTGGGGAAAGAGGGATCCATGGAGAAAGAGTGGCATGTGCAAAGGCCCTGAGGCTAAGTTGCACCTGGAGGGTTCTAGGAACAGTGAGGAGGCCCGTATGGCTGGAGTAGAGTGAGTGAGGGGGGAGAGAGGGAGAAGATGAGAGCTGAGAGGTAAACAGAAGCCAAATCTTCTGGGCCTTGGTGAGGACTTTGTATTTTGCTCCAAAGGCCATGGGGAGTCATGCAAGGGCTGGGAGCAGAAGAGTGACAGGGTTTTCTAGGATCCTCTGTGAAAGCCCTGAAGAGTAACACTTCCCAATACTGGGCCCAGGAGGAGGTCAGTGAACAGAACAGAATGGAATGAAAAAGAAGAAACAGCACCAAATGTTGACACTCCCCATCAGTCCTAGTTGACATGTTGAGATGAAGTCTTCCAACCAACACAGCCCAACTCATTTTGATTTGCTTGTACCCAGGCCTTCCATCCCTAACTAAATCCATTCCGCATGGCTTTGGTTCAGGTCCTCCTCATTCCTCATCTCACCAAAGTTCCTTCCAAACCAGCTCCCTCCAGCTCTGCACCTCTGAAGCCAGCTAGGTTTCACCTTGGGCTTCTTGGGGGCATTAACTTCTCTATATCCACCCAACCCATTTCCTCGCCCTCCTTGGCTTCCAGCTAAACTACATTGCCAGCCTCTCTTGCAGTTGGATGGGACCGTGTGGCTGAGTTCTGGTCAATGGAACAAGAATGGAAGTGATAGCGTAGCTTCTGGGCGAACTGGCCTTCAGTGATTTCCTTTCTCACACTCCTTCCTTGCCCTCTGGATGAACAGGGAGGGCGGGGCCGTGAGACTGGAAGGAGCCAGGGTCTGGCAAACTGTAAAGAAGGGCCATCCTCTCAACCCTTCAGTTGACCCAAACGGGATTGTTATGTGAGCAACAAGTAAGTTCTTATTATCATTGAAGCAATGCAATTTGTCACAGGACTAGCATAACATACCCTGACTATATGACATCCTACAGCCAACTTAGACCCACGAAAAACAAGTTAACAAAAAGAGTGACTCCCATTAATTTAGCACTTGCTATTCATCAACCACCATGGCAGGAATTTAACTTACCTTATCACATTTTAGTACTCACACAACCCTGAGATAAAGATGTTATCCACATCCCCATTTTATAGATAAGACAATCAGGACTCAGATAGGTTAAATAATTTTTTTTCTCCAAGATCACAATGCCATTAAGTATCTGACTTGAAATTCAAACTAGCCAAATATATAAAGAGCTCCAGAAAATCAATAAGAAAAAAAAAAAAGGGCCAACAGTACTAGAAGGAAAAAAATAATTGGCAAGTGATATAAACAAATTTTTCCCAAGAGAAAAATCTCTCTTAAACATAGGAAAAGAAGATCAACCTCACTCAGGAAAAGAAAAATATAAATTGAGCCATAATGAGCTCCTTTTATCCCCCAGGATGGCAACCCCAAAAGCTTGACAACAGTCTGTTGCCAAGGCGATGGAAAACAAGCACTGTCCTGCATTGCTAGTGGAAGTGTAATTGGAACAATCCACCTGGGAACAATCCCATAGAGAGAATAAGTTCCGCATATCTAAAATACACAGTCATTTTCCTTGAGCCAGCAAATTCTTCTGAGAATTTATCCATGGATATATTTGCTCACATGTGAGGCAGCAAGGATAACATTTACTTGTAGCCCAGTACTTTTCTAGGTTCTTTATAGTAACTCATTTATCCCTCACAACAATTCTTTAAGATGGGGATGTTTTATCTCCCTTTTACAGATGATGAAACTGAAGCACGGAGAGGTTAAGTAATATGCCCAAGGTCACACAGTACTGGAGCCCAAAAATGATTCATGGACAAAGTTGTTGATTGCAGTAAGCTTGGAAGAACAAAAACCAAGTGTCCATTGATGGGGGTAGGGATGGTAAAATAAATGATCCCAGCCATGCAGTGAAATAGAGGCAGTTTAGAGTAATTGTTAAGAGTAAGGATCCTGGAGCCAGGCTGCCTGGGTTCAAATCCCCACATCCGCCACTTTCAAGTTGGGTGCCTTGGAGCAAATTACTTAACATCCACGTGCCTCAGTTTTCCCATATGAAAAATGAGGATAATAATACTATCCACCTCATAGGTTCTTGTGGGAATTAAATGAGTTAAGATATAGAAAGCATTTAGACAAGGGATCAATAAGTTTTTTCTACAAAGGTCTGGAGAATAAATACCTTCAGCTCCTCAGGCCAAACAGTCTGTCGCAATGACTCAACTCTATAGTAGTAGCTAGAAATCAGCCAAAGATAGTATATAAATGAATGTGCATGGCTGTGTGCCAATAAAACTTTATTTGTAAAAAAACATGCTGTGGACAAATTCTGTCCTCTGATTTTAGTTTGCTGTCCCCTGGTTTACACAAAAGCCTCACGCGTAACACAATATAAGTGGTTTGGTAAATAAATGAACTATCTGGAACATCACATAGTCATTTTCAGAAAGGAATGAGAACAATCTCTATGTATTGATTTGGTAAAATCCCCAAGATGAGTATTAAAATGAGAAAGCAGGGTATAAAGCAGTGGGGGATATTTGCTATTTTTTGTGTTAAGGGAGGAGTGTAGTAAGTAAGAACATAAATTCCTATTTGCTTATGTTTACATAAAGAAATTCTGGAAGAATATATAGCCAACTTAAAAAAATGTAGTCATTTATGGGGGAAGGTAGAAACTGGGTATCTGAGATAGGCCTAGAAGTTAAAACTTTCCCTGTATGTCTTTTTATGCATTTTAATATTTGAATAAAATGAATATATTACTTAACCAAATGGTTAAATAATTTAAAGATTCTATTGTGCTCTCTGTCCCCTGGCACAGAGTTCTTAACCTCAGCACTGTTGACATTTAGGGCATTTGTAGGCTGCTGAGCAGCATCCTGGCATCTATCCACTAGATGCCAGGAACATCTTCTAGATACGACAATCAGAAATATCCCCAGAATTTGCCACATTCCCCTTGGGGGGCAAAATCATCCCAGTTGAGAAATACTACCCTAACCTGCTGTGTTATGCTGCCCACCCTCCCACTACCCCAAATCCTTTCTAAAAAGACTTTTTAGTGAGCATTTATCAGGTACCAGACACTGTGCTAAGCAGTACTGAAATATAACAAGAATCCACCCCCCCAAAAAATGTGCTGCTTTTATTCACTGTTCACTGATGGGGAAACTGAGGTGCAGGAGGTGAAGCCAGGAAGTGGTGGCACCAGCATTTGAAGACAGCTCTGCCTCCTCCAAGTCACCATCCCCAAGCCCAGCCTCCTGTTCTAACTCACTTGCCCTCTCCCTTCCCTGCCTCTGCCAGCGGCACCAGCACTCACTGAGCTGGGGACCTTGACATCATCTTGGACCCAGTGCCTGTCTCCACCCCAAGTCTAATCAGCTCCCACGTCCTGGTGGATCATTCCCACAATGACTGTCACATTCATCCCTTCCTCTTCATGTCATTTGTCTTAAAGTTTCATCTCTGCAACCCAGAATTTGGAGCCTAAAAAAGCAGTGGAAGAAAGTTTGGGTGTCTGCTTAGCACTGTGGCTGCTTATGACACTATCATCCACTCTCTCTGGGACTCAGGTCCAAGGGAACTTCCAGCTTGAAGACTCTCTCCAATCTGACTTCACCCATGAACCATTTCTACCAGCCAGGCCACTAACTGACCTGCAGTAGTACAGCACATTCTATGTGGGTACTCACCATTCCAACGCCAGGGCCTTTGCACTGGGAGTACCCCCAACTAGGAGCACCGTTTGCCCAGATCCACATGGCTCATTCCCTCACTTCCCCTGGGTCTCTGCTCAAATGTCACCTTATCAGTGAGGCTTCCCAGACACCCTATTCAAAAGTGTGGCCCCCACACTCCTGAGTCCCCTTTCCTGCACGTAGCACCTCCTGACAATTTATATGTTTCCTTCCTGATTTGCTGTCGGTCTCTCCCACCAGAATACAGGCTCCACAACAACAGGAATTTATCTGTGTCTTGTTCCCACTGTCTTGACACCAAAAAGAGTCTGGCATACATCATAATTGTTGACGAATGACTGAATGTTTAAATATGCTCTTCCCACCCTCTTCCCTGGAAACAACTGAGCAAAAGCAGAGGAACTATGAAAAGGAAATGAGATTACTGGGAACCCTCCATACCTTTATTTATGCCGTGGACCCCCCACCCTCGCCCACACCCTTCAGGATCACCCTCCCTTTTCTCCCTCTGCCCTTCCTCATCCCATGGCCCTGGCTTACATCTGTTGACTGACAGGGACTTGCAAACCTAGAGCAGTTGTCCTTGTGGGACATCCCTCTGGCTTAATGTTTTAGCTTCCTGCACACATCCCCACTGTGAATGGGCACGGGGCTGAACTTTGAAGGAAAACAAAATGGGCAGGGGCAGAAGGGAGCAGAGCTCCTAGGTGGGAAGGATCAGGTAATACACCTGCACAGCCCTGGGCCCAACACAGCTGGGTGCAGGAAGCCAGAACAATGAGAAAACTACTCACTCTAAAACCCAGCACAAATGTCCCCTCTTGAAGAAAGCCAGACTCCATCAGGCAATGTCTTGCCTTTGCCCCAGGACCCCCAGAGATTTATGTCTCTACCACAGTCCTGAGAACAAGGAGCTGGGGGTGTTGGTTCTGTCTCCCCCAGTCTGGGAGCACCTTGAGGGCCAGGCCTGGGACTGGGTCCTTGGCATTGCCCAGAATATAATATTACAATGGTCCCTGGAGTCCCTGCAGCTGCCCTTCTAGACATTAATGCCACACCCCCTTGCTTTTCATCAGGGAATCAGCTTCAGGCAAGATGCATGCAGGGGTGAAAGTTCATCCTTAAGTCTATCCATTTTTTCATTAGCTGCTATTGAAGCCTCACTGGGGACCTTGCCTCTCTGCAGATCTGGGATCTAACAGGTCCTACAGGTACTTCCTCATGTGCTGGAAGCCAGAAGGAGAGAAACAAATGTAGACAAATTCAGGATGGAGCGTGGTGAGAAGGGCTGGCCATGGGGAGTGGGGGGCTCTGCGGCTCCCTCATTCCACCAACAAACTCTGCCTGGGCCAGGAAAGGGGGGCCACCCACCTCTCCACCCATGGCTCTGTCCCTAGGAAATGCCTCCAGGGACCTCCCTTCCCCCATGGACCCCTCTCCCTGAGCAGTCACTTCCCCTCCCCCATCCGCACATGGCACCTCAGACCAGAGAGGAGGCTATGGATGCCCCAGCTGTCCCCACCACCACCAGCCTACAGCTCCTCTGGCTTTCATCCTAGCATAGAGCCTGAGGGCTGAACTGTGGGTCCCCTCAGACCCCCGTGGCAGTGGGGGCACCCCCAGCCCCCACCCAGCAGCATACACCACTTCCACCCAGCACCCAGGCAGTCAGAGGGAACCAGAGACGGTGCTGCAGAGAAAGCATCCAGTCCTGTTACCTCCCCCACCCCAACCGCATTCAAATAGGGACTTGAATGTATTTCCTGAGCTGGGGGCGGTCACAGTAAAATCCACCTCCTCTGGACCCTTCGCCCTTACAGAAATTGCTACTGAGAAAGAGCAGCTATTTCTAGGCTCCCAAACCCCAGAACCCACTCTGGAGGGCTCAGGCCCAGGTCCTGCCTCAATGTCCCCAGGGAATGGAGGGAGCTATGAAGAGCAGAGCCCTGGGTCACAGTCCTCCACCTGCCCCAAGCTGCCCCAGGCCCAGGCAGGAAGCCAAGGGGAAGGAGATGTGAAGGGAAGGAAGGGGCCCAGGGCCCAGAGGAGAAGACATATGTGGGGAAGGAGGCAGACGAGGCCCCTCCCCCATAGCCAAAATCTGGGGGTAGGAGGTCAAAGAAAACCTTAGGCATTTTGTTGGCCATCCAAAGGGTTCCTAGGTACCCCTCAAGACTCCCAGAGGACAGCACCCAGGGCCTTGAACCCCAGTGAAGTCAGCCTGGGGCTTAAGAGAGCTTAATCCCCAACTTGCCAGTTCTCAGCCTAGATTTGGGCTCACTTCGTGCCTATGAACGTATTCCTGTTAACCCGGGGTGGGTCACCCCAGAATCTCAGTGTTACCATCCACACATTCCCCTAGTCCCCTAAGCCAGCCATGGAGTTGGCATATGCCCCCCTACATTGCCAGCCTAGAGGTACAGTGCACTAACCCAGCCTGGAATGCCCCCACTTCCAACTTTCTGCTCGACAGCCCGCAGTGGGCTCACCTGGGACATCTGGGGGCGCAGGTTGACCTCGCGTAAGTTGATGGCGTGGGGCAGCAGATTGTTAAGCAGCTGGCAGAGAAGGACCCCATCCCGAAGGGCTTGCGCCAGCTCGCACACCTGGGCCCCGTCCCAGGTCACGCGGTGGCTGGGGGGCAGTACCCGGCACTGGATCAGCCAGTGGGTACACTGTCGCCACAGCTCCATGGCTGCTGCCTTCCCCGGCCGGCCCGCGCACCCCTCGCAGCTTCCACCACCCGCCCGCCCGCCTGCCTGTGCTACTAGCTACCACTTCCTCTTCTTTGCCTGTAACTGTCGCCGGGAGAGGGGGTGGAGGAGGAGGAGCCGTCGGGTGGGGGCGGGGGCGGAGGCAGGGGAGCATCTGCAGTCCAGCCCCGCCTAGCCCAGCCCCTTCCACGAGGGACCTGCCTCTCCCCCACCAACATAACACCTGGGCACCTGGGAGGAAGGAGGGGCTGCCGGTGGTCAGGCCTACTTGACCGAGACAGGCTGCCTTTCTCTATATCCAGCCCTTGAGGAATAACACCTGAAAGTACTCAAAATCCCCGCCTATGCTCACTCCTCCCTTCTCTGCCTCCACCGTGGTCCAGCCCCATCATCACTAGCCTGGACCAGCGCAATCTCCTCAGCCCTGGTCCCTGCGCTCCCGCCCTCTTCCTGCACAGTCTATCCTCGCCACAACAGCCAGAGGGCGCCTGGGAACACCTGAGTCAAGTCAAGATGTCCCTCCTCTTGTCACATACCTTCCTCTTTGAGAGCAAAGTCTTCCCTGCAACCCAAAAGGCCCTGTAGGATCTGCCCTGCCCTCCCTTCCCCTCCACCACTCCCCCTTCTCTTACTTGCCACACAGGCCTCCTGCTGTTCCTCCAACAAGCCAGGCCTGGTCCTGCCCCAGGGCCTTTGCTCATGCTTCTCCTCTGACTTCGGTAACTTTAGAGCTAGCTCCCTCACCACCTACAAGTCTTTGCTCACTGTCACCTTCTCATGAAGTATTACCAAACCTCCCTATTTCAAACCACAGACTTTTATCCTACCCCATCACACCCTATGCCTACTTTAAGCCCTGATGATCATCAAACCTAATATTTTATTATACCTATTTCCTTATTTTCTATTTAAAAATTTGTCTCTTATGTACTGCTGGATCCGCCCCTCCCCCAGCACCTGGCACATATATATGCTCCATAAATATTTGTTGACTGAATGAATAAACAAACAAATAAATGGTTGAAAGCTCTATTGACACTATTTATCCCAAATCCATCCATTTATCCCCATGGCCCTGATCACTACCATCTCTATCCTTGTAGACTTTGCTAGTGTCGTTCGTTAATTGATTTGTTTAGGAAACATTTACTGTCTTCGTAACCTTTATTACAACCTGAAATCTTCTGTCTATGCAGTCTCACGCCCATTACGTTGTGAATAGCCTCCCCGCACCCCTCAATCTCACTAGACACCCTTGCATTTTCTTTTTAATTTTTAGCCACTAGGGGGCACTAGGCCACTTCACTGGGCATATCCCCTGCCCTCTGACTATACCAAAATTAGGCGGAAGGGGGGTGTCAAAGAAAAGATACTCCCCTCAGCCCCTCCTGAGTCCCTCTTCCACATGGGAGGGTAGCCCAGCCTGGAAATTCACAGCTTTGAGATCCTACAGGTACCAAAACTTTTCATCCCCAAGCATCCTTGGCTCTCAACGCGTCAGTTTCCTCATCTGTAAAATGGGTGGCCGTTTGGAATTGTGGTAGGGATCAGAGATGGTGGGGCTGACTAGACAAAAGCAAGGAAGACAGGATGGCCCTCCCGGGCTCTGCGTTTGAATCGATCACTCACAAACCGGCTTTATTTGGGCATATGGCTTAGCTGTCTTGTGCCTCGTTTCTGCATCTGGAAAATGGGGATGATGAAAATAGTATCTACCTCACTGAGTGGCCTAGGTAAAAATTAAATGCGCTGAGGCAGGTCAAGCAAGCAATACTGTCCTGCCATACAGCCCGTACTCAATATATGTTAGCTGCGACGGCTGCTTTCTTTCCTTCCCCGATCTCTTCCTCCCTTCCTTTTCCTTCCCTGTCTCTCTTCCTTCCGCTCTTCCTTCCCCAGCCCCCAAACGTGGCCAGAGTGTTCTTTCTCTTGTTCCCGATCCCCCACCTTTCTCATACTTGTCTCCAAGCGTCATGATGGAAGCTCCACCACCTCCTTCCTCTCGTTTGTAAAACTACCTGTATGTTCCCCCACCCCCTCCGTGTCTCTTCAGAGTCTATCTCAACTTCATCGTCCTGTCACTGGGGGAGGCGATCTTGTTTTACCGCATCTCTCCACAAAAGCCAACACTCAGCTGGGGTTCCGTTCCCGGAAACTCAAGGGGGCGGTCTCGGGGAAGCGCACCCCTTCACGTCACCGCTGCAGCCACTCCCCGCCAAGCGAAAAAACCCAGAGGGGCCGCCCCGTCCCTTCCCGGAACCCTGAGGATCAAAGAGATACCCCCTTCCCGAGTCCCGAGGAGCCAGGGGTTCTGAGGATCAGCCTGAGGGTAACGAAGGAGCCGAATTCTAAGAAGCCAGACTAAGGAGGCGAGTGGGCGTGGCCATCGGAGGGGGCGGGGCGATGTTCTAAGGGGCCGGGCCCACTTTAAGAGACCAACAAAGTTTCCCAAGGTGGTGTGGTCTATGAAGAAGGAGTATTATCCAGAGGGGACGTGGATAGTGCAAAGAAAGGTTCTAAGGAGGCGGAGCGGGAATGAGGGGACGAGGTGTAAGCTTAGAAGTCTGCAGTTGGAGGCGGGGTCCGAAGGAGCGGGGTGTTGAGGGGCGGGGTCTTAAGGGCCGGTGGGAGGGACCTGGAGCCTCAGATCCTCAGGCTTGGGCCGGGCCCCAGTTTCTGGGGAGCTCCGCAGGTACAGGTCCGGGTGAGTGAAGGGCCCCGGAACAAGGGTTTATTCGGGTGGGGAATCCTCTTTTTCAGGTGGGGACACCAGCATGCAGGCAGGACTTGGTGTCTGCCCACGGGCGTCCGGAGATGTAGAATGGATCGCCAAATGCATGATTGGGTCGTTGTGCATCATGCGTGCCGTGTACCTGGGTGTGCCTGGGAGTGCTCCTCTGAGCGTGTTTCCTTTGCAACACGAGATCCTCCCTTCTTCCACTGTTGCCTGACCAATCTTTTAAAACCACAAACCAGATTGTGCCCCTCCCTCACTTAAAACCCTTCCATGGCTCCTAGTCCATCCCACTGAGATGAAAATTTGGGGTCCATCATTTCTTGCATGGTCTCACCCCTGCTGACCCCACTGCTCTCCACGTAGTTCTTTGCTCTCTGCATTCCAACCACCCTGGCCTCCTTGATGATGTCAAATATAAAAAGCAAGCTCCATGTCACCTTTGCATTTGCACTATTCCTCACCTGAACTGCTGTCTTTCAAAATCTCATAACTGTCTCCTTCCCTTTACAGAGGTCTCAGCTCCAATGTCACCTTCTGGGAGAGACCTCCCTTACTAGGCTATTTAAAGTAGCCTTCCCCTCCAGCCATCTTATCACGTCTCCATGTGTTACCACCTTCAGTAATTACTTTTAGGATTTATTCTTGTTTTGTTGTGTGTCTGTCCACCAGACAGTGAAAGGTAAGGGTAGGTCTCTATCATAACTTATTTCTAGGGTGTAGAATAGCACACAGTAAATGTTCAACCAATTGGTGGTTGCTCAGTGTCAAGTTTGTCCATCTGTGTCCATATGCCCATGTGCTGGTGGCTGTCCCCTGTGATGTGTACACATGTATATGGTCTACAGGGCATGAATGCCCCCTCTCCACTTTCCCCATAATCTCCCCTACTGCACCCCCTCTCCTGATTCTGTCCCCTTCCTCTCTCCTCTGTCCAAATATCCAGAAATTATTCCAAAAGACAC
This sequence comes from Furipterus horrens, assembly GCF_987537825.1. Lineage (NCBI taxonomy): Eukaryota > Metazoa > Chordata > Mammalia > Chiroptera > Furipteridae > Furipterus > Furipterus horrens. The sequence continues at coordinate 41,345,254 of NW_028327180.1, read as the reverse complement.
GGGGTATCTTTTGCCCTCCCTGAGCTTTCCCCACCCCTAACGAACCAGAGTTTTGTCACTGACCCACCTCGATGCCCACTAAGGGGGATATGAGACAGAGGAAATGGGAGTTAAGGGACTCTTAAGACAGAGGCTGGGCCTGGCCCAGATGACAAACAGGGTGTGCACAGGCATCCGGGAGACATACCTGGTATTCAGGTATGTATCACCTGGAGCCAGCTCCAGGCCCAGCTCCCCGCCCCTAACGTCACCTGGGGCTGGTCTGGGAACTTCCTTTGCCTTTCAGGCCCTCAGCCAGGCTGACTCAGGATGTAAGAATCCTGGTGATGTTTTCCTGCAGACCCTGGCCAGGCCCCAAAGACCTTGTAGGGTAGAGAGAGCGAGAAACAGACCCCTTGCAATTTTCCTATCCAGGGCAGGTTTTCTCCACCAGATACTCGAGACAGGCCTGCATGATTTTGATGATCAAGCGAGCCCCAAAGTGTCTGAGACCTAAATTTGACCATAATAATAATGAAATGTATTGGCTCCAAAATTGCATTTGCTGACATTTCTACAAAAATGTGATCTTTCAACATCCTTAAATGTAGTGTTACATTGGAAAGCCATGTATAGGTTAGATTTTCTTATATCCTAAGAATCCTCATGTGCATACAGATTGCTTAGAAGTTATAGGCATTAATAAATTAAATTACCTCCAGCCTGCTTATACCCCAAGAACCACTGGACTTCCTCCCTCAAAATCCTCAGTCCAACTGACTGAGACCTTTCCAGGCCTCCTAATGGAAAATCTGAACACCACTCAGGTCTTCACATCCCAGCCCTGGTTACATCTGTCTGCTTAGCTCTCTCTGAACTATCTACGCGCTCATCTACTTGTTTATTTTATTAATCGCCATCTCCGACACCAGAATGGCAGTGACCTCTTCTTTGTTTTGTTTACTGCTGGGTCACTAGCACCCAGAACAGCACCTGGCACACAGTGGGTGCCACATAAATATTGGTTTGAATGAATTAGTTAAATTTCCACAACACGAAGCATTATGTCATCTGCATAAAATGCCAATACATGTGAAAGCAGGGCATAGGTCTTCTCCCTTTGCAAGAATCCCAATGAATGCATGGCTGTTTTCATGAAATCACAGCCAATTCTAAATTAAAGTTGCTCATAACCTGATCATATATATGTAATCAGTTGACTCTTGAACAACATAAGCTTAAACTGCATGGGTCCATTTATATGTGTATTTTTTTTTCAATAAATACTGTACATGTATTTTCCTTATGATTTTCTTAATAACATTTTCTTTTCTCTACCTTACCTTATTATGCCCTGGCTGGTTTAGCTCAGTGGATTGAGCGTCGGCCTGCGAGCTAAGTGTCGCTGGTTCGATCTTCCAGTCAGGGTACATCAGAGAAGGAAAACTCTGACTCCAAAAAACCTCCGCTGCCTTGCGGCATACCTCTTCAGGGGAAAGGCTAAGGGAGTAAACCCCGACAGAAAATCTGGAGCCGGAGTCCCTAAGGCGGTTTGACGTTGTAGTCAACACCGGCAACTCCTGCGGCGCACCTGAACCCAAGCTGTATCGACTCCGTCTTTCCCTTGGACCCTTCAGCTGCGAAGAGAGGGGGGGTCTGCTGCATGGGCAACAGCAGACCCTCCATATCACCCTGCCCAGGCTCTGTAGCTTCAGCGTCATCACAAGATGTCGATTCAACACGGGAGGAGACAGATACCATGTCACTCCCGAGTCGGACTGCACAGCCATTCTCGGCGGTGCAGATACACTCTTAAGAAGCTACACCATCGTCTCTCGAGACGGACGGCTGCCGACCTTACCTTATTGTAAGAATACAATATATAATACATGTAATATACAGAATATGTGGTAATCGACTATTTATGTTATCAGCAAGGCTTCTGGTCAACCATAGGGTATTAGTAGTTAAGTTCTGGGAGAGTCAAAAGTTATGTACAGATATTTGACCATGCAGGGGTCAGTGCCCCTAACCCCTCATTGTTCAAGCGTCACTGTAATCTGGCATATGTTTATATTTTATCTTTATGTCTGGGATATATATATATATATATATATATATATATGAATATGAGTAACTTGTTTTTGCATTTTAAGGTTTGATAGGATATCGCTACTGTCTCCAAAAATAAGAGGAACACAAAAACAAATTAAAAAGAAGAAAAAACTAAGACAAACATAGAAGGGCTGACCCAGCCACTCAGGAAGCAAGAATAATTATTCCCATTGTACAGACGTGGAAGACTGAGGCCAGTTGAAAGTGCAGAACTCAGCCCCAGTATCCACTACCTCCAAAAGCACCATAGAGGTGACACGAGGTGGAGAGGATTTTGCCAGCCAAACCTGGTACCATGGCCACCTGTCCTGCCAGGTACTGCCTCCTGCAGAGCCTCGGCACCATGCAATGAGGAGCCTTCCCACTTTTGACCTGCTGGGGACTCCTGGATCCCAGATGAGGGATTTAGGATCAAGGTCTATTGGGAGGGGTGGCTGGGGGACTAGGGACTGTCTTGAAGCTCTGTTGGTGTGGAGCATCACTCCTTACATTTAAATTGTCACTTTCTTTGGGATGGTGTTGAGGATGGTAACAGAGATTGAAGAAGATCCTAGCTCCCTCAAAACATCCCTTAGCTCTGCTTGTCTCTTTCTTTCTGGGTCCCGGGCACCTATGGCAACCAGGGCCCCATCTCCTTCTCAGTTCAAGGCTCCCCACCCTCATCTTCAACTCTCAGGAGTCCTGGGACCCTGGGCAACCAATCAAATCATGAGAGGAAGTATAGCTTAGTAGTTAATATACGACATCCTAGAGTCAGACACCCTGGGATTAAATCCCAGCCCTACAATTTACATTCTGTGTGATCTAGCTAAGGTATTTAATTTCTCTGGACCTCAGTTCATCCACCTGTAAAATGGGGATAATAGTACCTATTGTTTAACCTTGGTAAAGGATTAAATGAGTTCATATGTTTTATACCTAAAGCAGCACCTGGCATCCAGTAGGGCTATACATGTGTCCATTGCATATATTGCTCAGTCCCCAGCGCCTATCACCAGCTCTGCTTTGCCTCTCTAGTGTCAGAGCCCTCAGCCTCTGTTATCACACTAGCCATCACTGCTGTCATAAGACACCTTGAAAACTTTATAACACAGGATTTATGAGCCACACTATGGAAGAATTCAACTAATGTCTTATTTTGAAGCAACATTTGCAAAGCAAACCAGTACATTTATTCAGATTGGGAGTTGTATCAGTCAGTATCAGCTAGCATCTATAACAAGCATTTCCAAGATGTCACTGGCTAAACACAATACACATTTTCTTTTGACTTTTTTTTATTGTTGACATTATTACAGATGTCCTCCATTTCCCCCAACTTTGCCCACTTCCACCCAGCCCCCATCCCACCCCCAGCTTTACCACATTGTTGTCTGTGTCCATGGGCTATGCATATATGCATGTATGTTCTTTGACTGATCTCTTCCACTTCTCCCTCTCCTCTGATATCTGTCATTTTGTTCCATGTATCCATGCCTCTGGTCCTACTTGTCAGTTTATTTTGTTCATTAGTCCCCACATATAAGTAAGATCATATGGTATTTGTCTTTCTCTGACTGGCTTATTTCACTTAGCATAATAATCTCCAGGGCCATCCATGCTGTCACAAAGGATAAGAGTTCCTTCTTTTTTTACAGCCATGTAGTATTTCACTGTGTAAATGAACCACATCTTTTTAATCCACTCATCTACTTATGGACACTTGGGCTGTTTCTGGACCTTGGCTATTGTAAAAATGCTGCTATCAACATAGGGGTGCATATATTCTTTCTGACTGGTGTTTTGGAATCATTTAAGGGGCTGTTTATGTCACAGTCCAAGGTGTTTAAAGAGGGAGGATATAGAGCTCCAGAAATCAGTCAGGATCCCAGCCCTTTCCATCTTGTGGTTCAGCCTTACCCTGGGGTTTTGGTGCCATCAGCTGACAAATAGGGGGCAGAAACCTGTAGGATTTTGCAGGAGGGTTTTTATGGGCCAGGTGTGGACAGTCCCCACTGCACTTCTTCCCTCATCACACTGGCCAGATCTTTTCACATGATAGCTCTAACTGCAGGGGAGCCTGGGAAGTGTAGTCCAGAGGTGTGCCCATGAGAAAAGGGTAAATGGTTTGGTACAAAACTACCCAGTCTCTGAGATGGCTTTTCTTGGGTGAAGGTGGGATAGGGGTGGTGAGGTGCCATTAACTACTGATCAGGGCTCATGACTGAATGCTCTGCCCCATGTTCTCCATCCCCAGAAGGCAGAGGCTCTTCTTCAGCAAGATGGTGACTTCTTGGTTCAAGCATCTCCATCCTGTGGGGGCCACCCTGTGATCTCCTGCCGCTGGCAGGGCTTGGCCCTACACTTTGAGGGGCTCTGTGTGGCCTTTTGTCCCCAGCCAGGGTGGCCCACATCTCTCTGTCAGCTGGAAGATGAGCATTTCTCAAGCCTGCCTGCCCTGGTTTGCAGCTTTGTGACTGGCCAGCGTCCACTGACCTAAGCTACAGGGGCTGTGGCCTCCAGGTCAGTGGTGCAGTAAGGGCCTATCTGACGCAGCTTTAGTGAGGACATCGTCCTAGACAGCCTGACTCAGGTAGAGCTACTCAGGTACTCAACAGACTCCCAACCTTCCTGGTGACACCAAAAACCACTGGGTTTCTTCACCTCAGCACTCTTGATACTTGGGGCCAGGTCATTCTTGGTTGTGGGAGGTTATCCTGTGTATTGTAGGATGTTGAGCAGCATCCCTGGTCTCTATCTAGTACATGCCAATAGAATCCTCCCCACTCTACTCCCTTGTTGTGACAGACAAAAAATCTCTCCTGACCTTGTCAAGTCCCTGGGGGTAGAGAGAACCCTGGTTGAGATCCAGTGGTCCTGAGTGACTGCAGGTAGGGGTTTCTGAGCATTGGTGGGGCTACCCTGCTCAGGTTGGGACTACACATCTACCCTATCTCTGTCCCCCAGGGCTAGGAAGTGAAGTGGCAGTCAGCCTGCAGTTTTGGAGCATGTGTGTCAGTCAAGAGAAAGCCACTATGAACCAGGTGAAAGTCTTCCAGGACAGCCCATGGCTCAGAGATTTCTTTGCCCCTCATCCCCTGAGGGCTCTTAGGCAGGTGACATAACCTTTTGGGAAACAGGGATGGTGATGCTCTCAAAATTGTTACGGTAGTTAAGAAACACACAAGAACTTTGTAGGTACTTAAAATGTGGATTTACAATTATTCTAAGAAGCTCTACATGTTCTGACCATGGCTGACCTCCCTAATAACTCCTGTCATATGCCCTCACTGCAATCACAGTCTTCCTTTCTGTTGCTGGAAACTTTCAAATTTGTTCCTGCCTCAGGTCCTATCCACTAGTTGTTCCTGCCATTGGAAAGCCCTTTCTCTTCATCTCTTTTGGATTCCCCCTCATCTAACATGAGTTCCTCAAAACAGCTTCCCCTAATCATCCTGCCTAAATAAGATCTCCCCGTTCCTCATGCCTGGTCTGCCTCATCTGCCCTATCCATCCCCTAGCCCATTCAACATTAGCCTTCTCTTCATGCCAGGCACTGTACTAAGTGCTGAGATAC